>NC_135411.1:9097476-9697476 GCF_051991245.1 Festucalex cinctus | reverse complement strand
TCTTCACTTTCAACACGTCAAGTTTAGCATGTTTGTGAATTTGGTTTTGCACTATGCCTTTCTGGCCGTTCCGGCAGATATACCTGTGAAGCATTTGACAGTTTGGTGACCAAAAGTAGACTTGCAAAAAACAGGTCTAAATGATGGTACAGGTGGTGTAAAAGAATTTTTAAATGGAGGCACAGGCAGACAGATTCGGCACTCCAGACGTGTAAGGGCTCCAGACTATCCTTTCTGTCCTCAGAAGAAGCATGTGTTTGGCTAAATTAAAAACTAAACAGGTAAATAGTTGCCTAAAGATTTCTACTGTAAGTCGTATTCCAAAGTTTCAACATAATTTAATTTTATTTTTTTATTTTTAAAAATAAAAAGTGTAGTGCAGTGTCAGTGTCCATTTTAATTTATTTTATTTTATGAAGTAGAAAATTTAAATAAATCCATATATGAAAGTTCCCCGAGTGAAAAATGCACGCTAATGTAGCTAATTTGAGGTTTTCGTCAAGGTTCGTAAAACATTTCAAAAGATCTTCGGAGACGGTGAAAAATTGCCTGAATTTGTTTGAAATGTCTTTTCGACATGTAAAAACTGTCTGTGACTATCTTACAAATCCCGATGATAACCCTAAATTTGCTACGTCCGCAAGCATTCACCGCTCGGTGGGATACCAGCTTTATCGGCCTTCAGATTCCTAAAAAAATCTGTCAAATATATGGGCACCGTTAATCGGCCAGGCCGATAATCGGTCTATCCCTCGAAAACACCACCCATGCGCACAATTTGACTGCACTTTGAGCTAGGCGTGCTGGGCACTAAAATAGGGCCCTCAATGTAGAAGATGGAGTAAGAAAAGAACAAGCTAGCATACCCAACGCATGTCATCCTTTATTTATTATCAATACTGCAAGTCTTTTCCTGTGTCGTAGTTGTCATAGTATTATTGATAGAGCAAATATTTTTGCTCGCTTTATCTCCTCCTCCTCGAATATTTTACACAAAGAATCAATAGTGGAGATGCACACTTGTTTTGCATCCTTGACATTTTTCCAGCACCCAAAGGAAAGGGGAGCCGCCACCTCGACTATATCCGAATGCAAGCGCAGAGGGCACCCGCTGCCAGAGCCGAAGCCTCCGCGACACTTGTCACCTTTCTTTTCCACTAAGCAATCCGTCTGTTGCGGGATGATACAGCAGCCTTTTGAAAATACCCCAGGTGTCACATCTTTTCTGCGCAGTTTTAGCTCATATTTTGGGTCTGCCATGAATAAATAATGTGAGGCTTTTATGACAGTGACAGCACAGAGTCTGGGGGAGAATGGAAAGGGTATATGCATGTGTGTGTTAAGAGTGACACCGGGGATTGTGTGTGTGTGTGTGTGTGTCTGTAGTGTTTGGACGGATGCAGCTGGACTGGATGTATTATTGATGTGCTGTTAGCACTCCCAGGGAGTTGCAGTCTCATCACAGTTTGCCAAGGGATTAAGAGACTCCAAAAAGCAAAGCCAGGGAAATGGCGGAAAGGCACGCAGCGCATCCCTCATCCAAATCCTGATGGCTGCTTCTCCCACAAACGAGCCGTCGTTTAACGGAAAAATATACCTCATACACAGGATGGACACAGTCGAATTATTGAATGCGTCGTTAGTGTGTTGCGGTTTACAAATGAAGCCCATTTGTAGTGACATTCCACATGATTACTCAGTTGGCACGGGTGCAAGATGGTCTTCTTGGAGTCGGCTTTTCTTGTTCATTGACTCCCGCCCTTCCTTGCATACAGGAGACACACACACATACACATTATGAACTCCACTATAAAGGACAGGCTGCAATCTTGCCATCCTCGATTAGGCCTTGGTGAATCGCAGCCAGGGAGCAGATAGAACAATGATGCACGATTGGTTTGTGGTTCTTCAATCATGCAAACACCTAGAAGAAACAATCTTCATAATCTTTCCAACCTTGTTCATTTGTCATCTGTAGAAACTCGACTTTGATTTTTGCTTTACTTGACTAGAATTTGCATTTTAAGAGGTTTCATTTCTTTACAGGTTAGTGACATGAGGGCCAACATTTGCAAGATTCGGATAAGACAGAAAAATCCTATTAAAAACACTGGTCCACTTGAGTCCTCTACCAGAGGTCTGGGAGCTTAAGGATTCTACATAGCTTTTCCCAGTATTGGACCCTTCGGCACGGAGATGTTCCTGATATCTGCCGGTACCGTCCACCCAGCACCCAGAGTTAGTGACCCCAGTGCCCCGATCATTACTGGCACCACTGTTTGCTAACCTTGCTCTCGCAAGATGAATTCTCGCGGTATTTAGGAGTTCACAAACTCCGGAGATTACATCTTGTACCGCTCCCGCTGATAACCGCCGTTCCCGAACCAATCACAGAGTGGCATTGTGTTGGGGGGCGGGATATGCAACTGTGACAAAACCAGGAAGCCAGCGTCGATGCAGGGGCTAACAAACAAACCTAACATAGACGAATGGACGCCACAATTAATTCTGTTCTCGCAGAATTACTCACGATTTCCTTGTTGAATAGCGAGAGGCACTTCGTGCATTTCTACCTGGTAAGATGTTCGTGCTTTTCTCCCCTTCGACAAGAACGAACACGAAATTTTCACCCGTGGCCGTGATTTGTTAGAACAAATGTGTAGAATGTCGCATCGTCCAAATTACTGTGGAGAGGTACCAGATGGATATTTGGCTATTGCCAGGTTAACTGTTTGCATTTACGTTTTCTCAAGTTCTTCTGGTTGGCTATCATCATTTTGTCAGTCTGGATCTGTATGTACCACAGCATTCTGGCTGTTCTCAGCCACCTTCGGAGGTGTCTCATCTTGATTCTGGGACCTCCAGTCCATATTTGGTACATCCTGTGCACTATTCCTGCTATTTGGTTGTGCCGCTCCATTTATGCCTTGCCTGACAACATCTTAGAGTTAGACCCTGCCATATTATGCTGCACTCTCTGAGGCCTCTTTGCACAGCCTGCACCTGGGGTCCTGTCTGACATAGTAGACCCTGACCTCTATTGATCATGTGTTTAGGGCATGTTCTTATGCTGTCATGAGTAGAGCCTCCATGCTGTCTTTCAGTCCAGACCTTTCCATTCACTGTTATGTTGTTCAATGTCAGCCACAACTTCAATTATTTGGTGGTACATGCAATGGGGCTTGTCTTTCCATGGTAGTCCATCTGGCTCCTTCTCCTTCCTGGGCTCCTGTTGCATTAACAAAGCAGAGAGTTCCTGGGAGACATCTTAATGTATTCTTGCAGGCCTGTTGTTTCTTCCTGGATAGTGCCCATGACACTCAGTCGTCAACGGCTAAACTCTTGCCGGTTTGTGTGGAACTCACTGTGTATTGTGAAGGACCAGTATTGTCTTTATATCAGTACTTCCATCTCTTGCAATGGCCAGGGTTTATGCCAGTGGGGTAGTTGATTACTGGCAAGGTGTAGATGTTAATGGCCTGGATCCTTTTCTTGCCGATCAACTGACTACTCAGGATCTGCCTCACCCGCCGTAGGTATTTGGCCGCACTTCAAGCTGCATGGTTACTATTTGCCTGTGGATTTCCGAGGTATTTGTAGCTGTACTGCACATTTTTTATATTGTCTTCAGGTAGTTCAATCCCTTCGGTTGTGATTATTTTCCCTCGCCAAGGTATCATTCGCCCACACTAAACGAGCCAGAATGACATTACGATGTCATTGTTGCAAGAGGCATCAAAATCGAATTGTCAGCCAAGCAAACAATTCCAAGCAATCAAATTACAGGGAACCGGTTGTCAAAAGAACGAGATTTGTATTCCCATCCTTCGTTTATAACATAACATGTTTAATTAAAGTCATTAAATTGTTGTTTATTCATATTTACATGAAAAAAAATATGATTGATGTAACTAAATAACAAAACTAACCAAGTATTGAGCAAAAAAACAAAACAAAAAAAAAAGACCTTTTACCTGGTGATTTTCCTTTGGCCGAGATAATTAACACATTCAAATACTCTTGGGAAGCAGACCAGGATAAGCACCCTTGTGGTGACCTTGAGGCAGGATTTGATCATAAGTGGCTACAAATACGAATCCAATACTTCTAAAGGGTTCACATTTTCCCCTTGGTTTAAGTGGTATTAAGCGCCAAGTATCTGCTCTTCATTGTCTTCATCTTCTCAGAACACATGCCAACACACAAACGGGCAAAAATTTAGTTTCCATACGTAGGTGTGTTGGAAAATAAAGCTCTGAGGTTTGTCTCGGCACAGCGGGAGAAATACGTTCAGCGCGGGGGCACCTTCACAGGTGTTGATGAGAAAAGGTAGCTCTTAGCCTCCTGCCATGCATGACCTAAGTGAGCTGGGAAATTGTTTAAAAAAAAAAAAAGATGGTGGGATTGAATCCCGGGAATCCAGCCTGAACCCACATTAAAGACTGATGAGGCCAGAACGAGGCAGCCTTGAAGATCAAACAGCGAAGATGCAAGCTGTGAAGCGAGTTTTTTGGGGTTTTTTTTTGCCATGCTTGTGTTTAATATTGACTTCCCCTCCGTTGTAAATGAGTTCTGTCAACTCAGCAAAAGGAAACACGCTTGCGTTCTTGATTTAACCTAATTTGTTTAATCGGACCGGAGTTGACTAGGCTGCAGGGACGCTATGAAGACGTTCCAACAGCAGCGCTACAATATCTTTGCATTTACTGTATTAGTTTCCTTTTTGTGAAAGCCAGCTGACGAAGGCTGGGTTCAGTGCATGGTTCCAGTGACCCGCTTTTGACTATTCCCTCCCACGTGGCCAAATTTAGATAAGGGCCATGGCAGAGAGGAAAACGATCATGGAGTCAGATACCCTCAGACTGGAATTTGTTTTTGGAATCTTTTACAGTAATTGGTTGTAAATTGGATCACGTACCCGCCACTATAAATCCAAATTAAAATAAATTCATTAAATGGTACAAAAAAGGAGCACAGACCATCATGAGTTTTATTTGCTGCCACAATGTGAACTGGTGTGATTTAAATAAGTAAAACGACTGCCGACTGTGAAGTCATGAGGAGATTATCAGCATTTAAAACTATAATATGAAACAGTCAGTCCAGGTCAACTTGTAACATATGTTATAGGTGTATTATCAAATAATTATCAACTGTATTATTTCCCCAATCCCATGTTGTGCCCCTCCTTTTTGTGTTTTACCTTCACCCTTCCTTTATGTTTACCTTTTCATCAAAGAAAAATCGGGGCACCGTTTGGTGACCCGTCAGGCTTCTCCATTCTGTCTCTGAACTAAATTTTGTTGTTCTGTACTCGTGCATGTGCAGTGACAATAAACTCGATTCCATTCCATTGGGATAGGCTCCAGCACCCCCCGCGGCCCTTGTGAGGAGCAAGCGGTTAAGAAAATGGATGGATGGATGGATGATTTATGCAAACCACTTCATTATTAAGCATTCCTCTGCAACGCACAAAACTATACATTTTATGACAGTAAAATGATTCATCTTTCTTAGAGAAGGTAGTAAAAGATCAACGTCAACAGCCTGACACACCAAAGACAGAACATCTTACTTCTTCTCCCTGACAGGTAACACGAGTTTCCTCACAGTCGGGGGTCTTAGAAACCCACAACCCTGGTCACCGTAATCCCAACATAATGCTCCGTGTGCCATTTAAGCCGGTTACACCATAAAGCAAATCATATTAGGCACCAAAGGCTTTTGGACACGTGACGTCTTTCACAGCGAGTGTGCGCAGTATGTGGTCAGCCCGTGTGTCATTTCCCATGAAAAATGAATGTAGAATGACAGCCAAGTAGATGTTAGGTCAGGAAATGAAGCAGCTCTCAAAAGTAGCTTGCAGTATTGGAGGAGAATTGGGATGCTGAAAAAAAAAGGTGATCAAAAGAAAAGAAGTAGTAAAGGATCAAATATTAAATCGTTAATGGACTGAGCTTTCTATACCATATGGTGCTCAATATAGAGTGGTTAATAAGTCAACTTGTCCACCTGTCTTCAACGAGAAGAGACCAACCGGCATCATTAACTCATTTAATCCCAATAACGTATAAATACGTTTTTTTAAAGCTCTAAGTGTCCCAAATACGTATTTATACGTTTTTTTGTTTTTTTGTTTTTTATTCTAGAGCATACAGAAGGCTTTGATGCAGCCTCTCAACTGCAAAGAACGGTTGCAGAAATGGTAGTTATTACACAAACGGCCAGCAGGTGGCAGCAGAGCAAAGGAGATCAACCAGGGCCATCTAGAAGAAAAGCTCAATTACTTACAATTTTAAATAGATTTGTGAAAACTGATGAAACTTAGCTCTCTTCTAATGCTAATTGCTGCAAAACGGAAACAGATAGAAACATACTTTTTTTTCCTGATGAAAGAAAAGACTTTAATCTTTCTTTTGATATGTTCCATGCTTTTATAGCAATTGAACACAATATTCTGTGGGCCTTTCAAAATCAGTCGAAATCCAGTAAAACAGCTGGGAGCGAACGGGATTGCTTCTGTGAAAATGGCTGGGAGTGAATGAGTTAAGTGCTATAAAGCGGACTTTCAATTTCAGTCAGCTGTAAATGTTTTATTACTTTTAACGAGAATAAGGAATTTCCAATTAAATTCAGCTTCTTCTGTCTTCATTTCAGACATCTCACTGGCCTGGTATGCGAAGTTTGAAAATAATCAAAGATAAGATACACCCACTAAAAACAGGTTTTAGTACAACTATAATTTGACATCTTAATCAAGAAAAATATAATACGCTTATCTATTTTTCCAGTTGTTATGTCAAGTACAACATGTTAAACTTCACAGATAGCAAAAAAAATAAAAAATTACATTCTAGAAATCCAAACATAATTTCAGTTAAGGAGCTTCTAGTAGCAATCAAAATTACGGGACGTGAGGTCAGCGTAGGCAAGTGAGGCAGTGCCGCCCCTTGCTGTCCCTTGCCCTGCATGTGAAGCGTTAAATAAATTAAATATGAATGATTTTATCATTGAAACAAATAAAGGTGTGTATTCCTGTTGAAGTACATTGACAGGAAGTGAAGAGAGGCATCGCACATGCTGTTGAAGCATAATCGAAAGCTGTAAAAATATTGACTGTATTGAAACATTCAATGTTGACCTTGTTTGAAACACGTGTCAATGAAAATCAAAATATAAATATAAGCTAACCGTCTATTTTGGGGTCATATTTTCACACCGGCCTTCGGAGGAGTCGGTGCCTCAGAAGTCATGAACCTCAACCCAAGTCACTGCGTTCCAATGCTAGTAATTTAGGGCATCCGTGGCATCAATCTTACCCCGGGTTTTCACCGGATGCGGGTGCGGTGCGGTTGCGGTGCGGTCCGGCGACGCAAGCAATTAGATTCCATTCATTCGAATGGTGCAGTTTACACCGCTTGCGGGTGCGTTTCGTGTCGACTGCGTCTCAGCTGCGGCGTGCTGCAAGCCTTCCGCAAGGATAGACCTATTTTCTATTTTTGCCGGACGCCGCAGCGGTAGGCCTCCGGCAAATGGCAAGCTAGCACAAAACACATCGAGCGGGACAGGAAGACCGAGGCAGTTTCAAAATAAATTTCCGGTTACCTTTCAGAATAAAACACTCGCCAGCTCCTATTTCGCAAGCTTTTCAACAAAACGTGACGTGGGCGTCGCCGGGCCATGTGCTCATTCACGGTTTAGACACCAGCGAACATGGACGAGGAGAGGTTTATATTGGAGGTGGAAAACCACAAAATAATATATGACACGGCACATCCTTTTTATAAGGACAACCAAAAAAAGGATGCTGCATGGAATCTCATAGCAGAAGAAGAAGAAAAGGTTAAATCAAAAGAAGTCCACCTCTCTTTCTGCTTCTCTGTTGAGCACAGACTTTCTGTATGTTTGTCGTTGTGAAATGCCACATGATCGCGCGCGCGCGGTCCCGCGAGACACGTTGGGAAGTGGGCGGCGACGGAGCTGCCGGACCGCAGCTGTGCGGAGCCGGTGTGGATTGACAAAAAAATTGACCCGTCCGGAGCACGCAGTCAAGACGCACCGCACCGCAACCGCACCGCAACCGCATCCGGTGAAAACCCGGGGTTAGCTGGTCTTGGGGGTGATCCGCAAAGTGTGCTACATGAATCACGAGTACCTTTAGTGACTGTCCAAGTACAGTTTAGTTGTATCTAACTTTTATGTTCAATACACACTACACACCTATCGAATATCCCTGCCCAACTATTGATACATCTGGAGTTTGAAATTAAGAAATCAAACAGCGTGAAGTAAAATAGCAAGTTCCAACGACCATAAGATCTTGAAAAACACCATGAATAGGAAAGTGAATCCATTTCTGCATTGCCCTGTAACTCCACATAAAACTTCTATTCAAATATTTATGACAGGGTTGTTGAAAGAAAGGAGTTCATCATATCTTGCTCTAACTACCCCCCAGACTGCAGTTAGCAATTGGAGTGTGTCTGGTTGCCTGCCAACCAAATAAATGGTTTGGGGGAAATAAATAAAAAGCTTGTCTACTTCCCAATACGTATTTGTACAAAACAAAAAGGCTGAATTATGTCTCGTAGAACTTTTCACAGAAAGAATATTAATGATACGTACTGGAGATGTCATTGATAATATTGTGGTTCACTCACTTGCCTGTCTCGAGATTTTCTCTGTGATTGAATGAGGTGTGGCCAATCCGGGTATTTGTCCTCACAACCTTGAACAGATGATCGTTCTTCAAAACGGATGGATATGAATTATATTGGAAAGTCGATGAATCATCTCCAGGATCAGTTTGCCGCCATCATAAAACTGAGTAATGCACTTCACTTTGTTTTATGTTTAGTTTGTCAGTAAACTTCAACTGTGTGCGTCGTGAAGCCTTTTTTTTTTTTTTTAAGAAGAAGAAGAAGAATCGTTCACTATCTGCCAAAGTTCTGCTTCTTGTGAAGCCTCTACTACAAACCAAGTCACCGCTAACAATATTATGCATGTATGCACTTTTGTTTCTCTCCATTTTTGTTCCCCTTTGGTGAAAGAAGCTTTTCCAGTGACCAGACCTTGCTGACCTCCGTCCATGGCATGCTTCTACTGCATCTGCATCAGCTTAACCTTGTCAGTACACAGCCTTTTCCCCAACTCGGCTTGTTCCGTACCTTTGAGCTGCATGCAGATGGAGAATGTTAAGCAAGCTCAGCCAGGCATAACTAATCATTCCTGCATATTGCGTCTCGATTTTGACAGATAGCTCTGGTGACTTCACTTGATTATCATGTGCATAAATATCAGGGTGTCCAAATGTTGCCATTGTCTTTATTGGGTTTTTCAAAACAAACTTGGAAGCAGGGGTCATGACTTTTTTTTTTTTTTTTTTTTTTTTTTTTTTTTTTTAAAACACCAAACTGGACATCTGGTTTAAGTTTCAGGAAAAACTACCAGAAAATACCAACTCTACTACAGATAATTTCATTACAAAACAGCAATCCAGAGAGCCAAAGTAGAAAAAAAAATTGCTGTGAGAATTTTCCCATCATTTCTTTTTTCAAAATGTTTGTTGGAAAACCATCACTTTAGACCATTTCATGTCAACGAACGAACCTCTTATCGAGGAGGAATGTTGTCGTCAGCGTCTAGCGATAAATTGCCGTCTTTTTATGGCACCAAGGGCAGCATTAGTGCATTAGTGCCATTCTTTGTTGTCAGGCACAACAAACAGCAAAAGCTCATCTGAATGCGAGGAGTGATCTCACTCGCGCACACTGTAAATGATCCGCCAGCACAATTTTACATCCTACAAAGACCAACGCTGGCAAAATCACACTTTTCGGTCACAGTTTTTGCGGGTGCATGCTTCATGTCGGCGTGCATTTAATTATGCGAGGCCTGACTCATTTCAATTTATGCATTCAGAAATAAATTGATTTAAAGGCTTTCCACAGTGTACTGACCTTTAGCAATCTTTACAGAAAAAGAAGGAAAAAAACAAGACGGAACATATGAACATGAATAAATGAAATGGCTTTTCATTTCCTGAATTGTATTTTGCCAACTTCAAACCCGTGTACATTAAGATGAAGTTACCGTAATTGCTATAGGATGTAATTGCTATAAGATGAAGTTACCGTAATTGCTAGACTGTGATTTCTAAAGGAAAAAGCATGTTGTCCATACATAAGCCGCACCTGACTATTATAAGCCGCATGTGCCCACATTGAAAATGAGATATTTACAAAGAAAGACGGTGAGGACCAGTGACCACTTTCATTATTGTAAGAATAAGATCTCACTTACCCACTTTCAACTCGCAGAATGCAGGCAAGTCATTCTTCCCCATGTCGTGTACAATCACAGTGTCACGGCAAAATTAAATCACCATGTAGCACAACAACCTAGAAAGCACTACCAAAACCAATACAACAACTAGACCACTAACTAGCAGAATAATTATCACAGAACTTGCATTTCAAACGCCCTTTCAATCGCCAGTGCCACAAAGCATGCTGGGAGCGCCTCCAAGCTCCCAGCGACGCTACACATGGTAGCATGCCATTAGCAGTATGCTAAAACGTACGCTAGCACATGCTAGCGTTAGTTTTTAAAAAGGTAGAGAGCAATAACAATGTACTCACGTTGCTTTTGATCAATCACAAATCCCTCAAAGTCCTCGCCTTTTGTATCCAAAACAAACTGGGTAACTCCGTCAAACACATTAGGCTCCGTTTGATTGTCAGTGTTGACGTGCGCTCCTCGTTCGCTCCTCATTGAACGTCACCGTCCCCCCTCTTTCTTTCTCTCCCTCCCCACGCTAGCTGATCGCGTCTTCTTCGAATATTAGTGTCAATCAAACAATTAACTTTAAGTGGCTCGTTAAGCTCTAAAACAAGCAAAAAAAAACAAAAGAACATGCCTGAACATGCACGCTTTAACTTAATGGCAGAAGTTCCCCCCTTCTTTTCATGTATCCTTCCGCCGATGGCCTCTTTCACAGTACAAAATAGATCCCCAAAGATATCAATGTGAAAATAAATCAATTTATCGATGGGAAATCCTCCCACACAGAAAGAGAAAAAGATCAAATATTCTCTCGCTTCCAGTGTTAATTGAATTAATTCTATGACTACAAATGCTTGTTACGGTTCAGGATGAAAAATTCATATATTATCCGCATCATTGTATAAGCCGCAGGGTTGAAAGCGTGAGAAAAAAGTTGCAGCTTATAGTCCGGCAATTACAGTAATTAAAACATATTGAAATATTATTTGTGGGTGTTATCAGGTTGCTAGTGTCCTTTTTCAACGTGTCAGAACCAAAGAAGTGTATATATATATATATATATATATATATATATATATATATATATATATATATATATATATATATATATATATATATATATTTATATATAGGGCGGCACGGTGAATGAGTGGTTAGCACGTCCGCCTCCCAGTACTGAGGACGCAAAATCGAGTCCAGGCTTCGGCCTTCCTGGGTGGAGTTTGCATGTTCTCCCCGTGCCTGCGTGGGTCTTCTCCGGGTACTCCGGTCTCCTCCCACATTCCAAACACATGCATGGCAGGTTAATTGGGCACTACGAATTGTCCCTCGGTGTGCTTGTGAGTGTGGATGGTTGTTGGTCTCTGTGCGCCCTGCGATTGGCTGGCAACCAGTCCAGGGTGTCCCCCGCCTACTGCCCGAAGACGGCTGGGATAGGCTCAATCACCCCCGTGACCAAATGTC
This sequence comes from Festucalex cinctus, assembly GCF_051991245.1. NCBI lineage: Eukaryota > Metazoa > Chordata > Actinopteri > Syngnathiformes > Syngnathidae > Festucalex > Festucalex cinctus. The sequence continues at coordinate 9,685,728 of NC_135411.1, read as the reverse complement.
GATTTGTAGCACTTTGTCAATCTCATAAATGAACTTTGTGGGTTTATTTTTAAAGTATTTATTTCAGTCTTACTGTTTGACCATACAAAAGCAGGAAGGGTGAACAACAGTTTGGGAATTCTAGTTTATTTACACTGAAATCAAAATTACTTGAAGATGCATGCAGTGTCATTACTATAAAGAGATTTTTTTTATTTTATTTTGTTGTCTGGATGCTGGGTGGTGTTATTTTATTCTTGTTCCAGCTCGTGTTGGCATAGATTCTAAAAAGCTCAGTGTTCAAATATGATTCATTATACAGACAATACTGTATTCTCATTTAAACAATCAACCATTTGCTTGATTGCACTAAATTGCTCAAATGTTAATCAAGGAACCTGAATGACCTTTTTTTCTTAAGGGTTTTAAGAACTATGAGTAAGTTGTGAGAGAGACCGCAGACGACCGTAAAGTGGGAAAAGGCATAGAAAACGAAAGTAAACGTTACAATCACAATGAAGCTATTTTATTGGAATCGTTTAAAGAGAAACATTCCTTTGTACTTCACCAGCTCCATTGAGAGTCTCTTATCTTCTTTTAGCTTTTGTGACATTTCAGTTGGCTGTCGTGGTACGAGAATCCAGCTAAATTACATTTACAAGCATATTGGTCCGTAAAGAAATGGACGACAATAATCAAAGTGATATTGCTTGGCTCATTTGATCGAGTAAAGACTCGTGAGCGGGTTGATCGCATGATGGATTTATCTCAGCCATCGGTCACTAACAGAGAACGCAAATGTAGTGCTTGGACAAACTAAAGCTCAAGTTTTGCCAAGGACACCTTGCCTGTCTTTCGAAGATGATTTCATATGGAATACAAATGATATTATCACAAAAATAAAAGCCTCCCCCACACTTGCTTTATATCATGTTTTATTGATGAGTCACCGTTTGATTAAATGGGCTTTGCTTAGGAAGACTATTATTTTGAGCTGTGTCTCTTTTCAGGAAGGCGTCCACATAAACGAGCCTGTGCGTCGCTAAATCAATCCGTTCTTCTTCTGTGGATGGAAAAGTCATCTTGGAAGAATAAGAAATATCTGCTATCTCTTCTAGTCTTCTCCAGTAGTAGTAATAGTTCAGTAAAATTAAAGCAACAGTATGTGAAAATTGGACCTCAAGGCAACACACAACTGAAAAACTGTTTTCTTCATTCGATTAGGTAGTAAGTGCAAAACTTTATCAATGGCACTGGATTCCCTGAAAAAAAAACAAAAAAAACAGTTAGCCTCCAAAAGGGGTCTATGAAAACCACTATGTCCAAAAACCGTCACCAATCGTCACCAAAATTCATGCGCATATATGTACTTATCATACTCGGAAATGATCAGAACGAAAGTCGCAAAATTATTGATTTTTATTGAAGCCGTAAGCGTTGCGAGAGAGAACAAATATTAACATCACTTGACGTACAGAAACCGTGAGCGATCGTCACCAAAATGTATGCGCACCCGTATATGCATGCAAACTTCATAGTCCGAAAATATTGCAACGATCGTCCCGATATTTGCGATTTTATACACGTAATTACGCTGAAGTGGAAAATGTCAGGAGCCAGCTTCTGTCCATAAAATAAAAAATATTGCGACTTTCACTCTAATATTTTGAGAGTGTGAGTTGTGCATGAGTTGAGATGTGCACATAAATTTTGGTGACAGTCAATCACAGTTTTCTGTCGTAGGCTAGCACTTTTCGCAGACCCCTTTGGGACTCTCGCAGGCTGGCTGCATTCGCCAGCCACTTTTTCTGTAAATGTCTTTTTTTTTTCTCTCTCTCTCTGAGGAAGGATGGAGCTATCTAAATTATTTTATTTATTTATTTTAAATATGTGTATTTATTTGCATATAAACCTTTATGGTTGTGGTTTTCTGTTAAACCTGGGTGGAACTATTGATTTCAAAAATATTTTGTACACCATTACTTCCTGTTTGGTCACGTATGACTGACAGAGTCAGAGAGGGAGACAGAGAGACGTTATGTCGTGTGATGGACTTTTTATTATCTTGGATTTATCTACTACTAGGTTATAAGCTACACACGGTATGTTTTTTTTTTTTTTCTTGAACGTTTGTTTCAAAGAGAAGGGAGTAGATCATCATGCATCGTGCATGTTGCTGTCGTCAAGGGAATGTTGTTGTTCTGCCCATTGTTCTTAGCTGCTCTATTTTTGAGCCTGGGTTCAATTTGAGGTTTGTTCTTTTGAGGACATTTTCATTACCTCATTGGTGCTTGCTTACAAGGGCTTCAGTTGCTTTTCTTATGTACATACTCAATGTTTGAATAGCCTCCAGATAACGTCTTTTTCCGAATTGGCACTAAATACACAAAATTGACTTGCCTTGCTCACTTGATAGGCACGAAAAGTGCAACGCTGAGTGCGAGCTGTTTGTGATCAGGCCGCCCATGAGGCATGTTGACCCATGAATGCGAATGGAATATGAAGATGAATGAAGCCTGTTTGCGTCGCGCCAAAGTTAAGTGAGACGGAGTGAGCCGGCGATGGTGAAGAAAAGTTGCGGGGCAGGGAATTTGGAGTGAGCTAATGAGCAAACCGAGGGGCACATTAGTTATTTATTTCCTGCGCTTGTTTCGTTAAGAGAAGGGCACGGCAATTAGCTGTGAGGAGTTGACATCCCTAAGCACCCTCGTGCTCGCCTGCGAGGCAACACAAGAAGCCCCCCCACATGTGAAATGCTAAACAACCTGTATGGCCTGGTGGGTTGGGGAATGGAAATAGCGCCATGCATGTGACCCGGCGTGACATCTCTTAAGAAGCTTGGCGGATTGCAGCTGCATTATGCGGGAGAGGGGGGGGAAAAAAAAAAAAAAAAAAAAAAACATGTAGTGGCTGCTGCTTGAAATAGGCAGCAGAAAACTCTTTACTTGTCAAGCAATGCAACCAATGTATTTTGGGAAATGTATTTATTTTAAAAAAAAACAAAAAAAACCAAAATGGTTACTAGGGGTGTAAAAAAAAATCGACTCGGCAATATATCGTGATACTACAGCACACAATTTTCGAATCGATTCAATAGGCAGCCGAATCGATTTTTTAACATCCATTTTTGATGAAAAAATATTCAACAAAACGTCGAACTTTCACACCTTAAGCATGGAAGAATGTTATATTAATGGAACATTAAGCCTTACTATTTTATTTCAATGATGTTCTAACATGAAAAAGGTTACAACCTGTTTGTTAAAATACTGTTCAGAAAATGGTAGATTACCAAAGAGGCTCACTATGTGTTTGGCCTTCCCTGACTTAAAGCTGCTCTCTGTAACAATTTGGTGCAAAATATCTTTTTATGTGACCATTTACGACTGAAACATCTTCTAATTAGTAGATTAACACCTTCGCTGTTCATTATGGGACCTCCTGCAAGCCTCTTGACAAGACTTTTCAGATTGGATTCGGGTTAGATTTTCCCGCCCTTTGTCTACAGATGTGACATCATGTGCGCATTGTGTATGTAAAGACAGGTGTGTGGTTTATTTTTTCATCAACAGGTGGCAGTAGTGATTCAAAATTGATTTTTTTTTTTTTTTTTTGCGTCCATTAGCTATAACTCTTTGACCTCCAAAAACGTTTAATAACGATGAGTAAAATCCCGATGTATGCCGCCATCAGCGTTAAATTACATCAACTATGTTTGTTTGTTTGTTTTTAAATCAATGGGCAGTGAGCGCTGCCTGGTCAATGGGTTGTGGAATCAAAAACACTAACTATGGCCCGCTTTTCAGTGGTCTGCTGGTGTATGAAATTACAATCAAACATGACGAAATCTGATGAAATTGAACGTTTTCAAGGATGACGTGAATGATCAAAGCCTTTGTCATATTAAAGGTTTTTTTTGATAACGTGTGGCAGTAAAAGAGTTAAACTGTAACATTCTGTTTAATGGATTTTACACAAGCAACTCTGTGCTCATTAAAGCTAAAGCTGGATCATACACACATCAGCACCCACGCAACTAATGTCTTTGAATGCACACGCATGATTTCAGCCTTAGGAATCATTTAAATGCGTGTGTACACTCTGTGCCCATCTTACGTTTTTTAATTAAAGCCATCATTTTGTGATGAAAACACAGCTACTCAATTACGCACAGAAAAGAAATCTCAATGAAAACAAAAACACCGTATTCATTACAATGGAACGTGACAAGGATGGAGTCTTGTGTGAAGTGTCAGCCTTCTAAGATATTACTTGAGTCACAGGCCCTTCAATCAAGGGAACAAAACCGTGGGCCCACAGAGGTAAGGCTAATGAGTTACGCTTTGTGCGTGTGTGCGTGGGGGGAATTTGGAGGTGATTGAAATGACACGCCAGTCGACAAACACAGTCATTTGGTCCATAATAAGTGCAGCAACCTCCTACGGTTTGTTCACTTCATCCGTGGTTTCAAAGTTAGTGTTATTAGGTACTTGACAGTGGCGTTTTTGTGACGAAAAAATGGTGCTGCACTGACAAGAAGCGGCTCATTAAAAAAAAAAAAAAAAAAAAAAACTACTCTGACTGACTGGCGTTTATTATTTTCACTGTCTACAAAAAAAAAAAAAAAAAAAAAAAAAAAAAAAAAAAGCCAAAACAATAAAAACAACTTTTGCATGATATTAAATCAATCAGTTGTTGTTGCCAAATTTTTGTGGTTCATATAAACAAATAATACAACAATGTAAAGTGTATGTGAATCTTCAAAACTTGATAAAGAGTGGCAGCTTTTCTGTTGTATCAAGTATGCGATTGTAGTGCTCATTGGCTTGGGGAGTGGCAAACAGTCGCCAACTGTATTTTTTCTTTTTTTCTTTTTTAATTGCTTTATTCTGTGTGTAAAAACGTGTATTCTTGTGGAACATAAATGTATTTTTCAAGTCTGATATCTGTTCAACACAGACGGGAGGGCAAAATGCTTCTTTTAACTAGGGCTGGGAATCTTTGACTGTCTCACGATTCGATTCGATTACGATTTTTGGGTCTACGATTCGATTCAGAATCGATTCTCGATTCAAACAATTTTCGATTCAAAATTACTTGATTGACAAATGATTTCTGCTTCATTTTACAGATATGCACAACATTGTCATGATCTACTCCAGTCTGCTTTGCAAGACAAAATGACAGAGGTATTAAAGTGTCTTTTTTGTTTTGTTTAAACATTTATTAATTTTGTATTGTAAGTGCTTTTTTCCACAAAAACAGCATGTGGGCTACACGTGGGCCTTCTTCTTCATTTCTAATTTAAATAAAATCGACTTTTGGATATTAAATATCGATTCGATTCGATTAAAAAATTAGAATCTCGATTCTTTTATGACTCGATTTTTTGGCACACCCCTACTTTTTAACCCATTAGAGCCGGGAGCGCTCCAGTGCTCTTCTATCTTTAAAGCCAGGTCATTTTGTTTTGTTTTGACTGGGGGTGAGCCGGATATTCGTACAATACGAGTGTCCGGTACAGTACGGATAATTGATTTTCCCCGGGTATGAACATAACACGGATAGACTTCCTTAATATCCGTGCTGTACACAAAGACAGAGAGAGAGAGAGAGAGAGAGAGAGAGAGAGAGAGAGAGAGAGAGAATCCGTCTGCGCACTTCGCCCTCTGGCACTTGGACAGTATTTAATTAGGCCTATCTCTTGGTCCTTAATTTTCTACAGCACACTCGTATTTAGTGTTGTATGTTTGTCAAAAAAGAAAATCAAGAAACTTTTGGTCAATCCATATCAATTTCAAACAGAATTTTTTTTTTCCATTTCATACTAAAAAAAATACAGTGATATATTGATGTAAGCCCCACCAATTTATTAAGCCACGCCTACCTCTGGTTAAACCACATCCACCTCAGGTTTATAACACACCCACTCTGATTGCATCCATCCATCCATCCATCTATTTTCTTGACCGCGTATTCCTCACAAGGGTCTCGGGGTTGCTGGAGCCTATCTCAGCTGGCTATGGGCAGTAGGCGGGGCACAGCACACCGTGGGACAATTTGAAGCACCCAATTAACCTGCCATGCATGTCTTTGCAATGTGGTAGGAGACCGGAGTACCCGGAGAAGACCCACGCAAGCACGGGGAGAACATGCAAACTCCACCCAGGAAGGCCGGAGCCTGGACTCGAACCCGAGTCCTCAGAACTGTGATGCGTGCTAACCACTCATTCACCGTGCCGCCCACTCCGAATACAGTTACAGATCATTTAGATGGTCGAACAGATACAGCTACAGAGAGTGCTGTACTCGCTCATCCCTGGTTTTGACCAATTCTTGGTCTCTTAGCGGATGAAATGCATCAGAATATAAACGAGAGGGTGACGTGAGCCTTGTAGCATGTCTTGGAATTGTATTTGAGACACAGATTCACGGGAGTTATGAAATAAATGATGGAAGGGTGCAGGAGGACTTCGAATCAGTGTAACCAGTCGACAGTGGCATATTGCTAAGAAATGTTTGTTGACAATGAGGAGGTTGAAAATTTCGACAGCTTTGTAACAGAATGAACAAAGAATATAATTACCACTCGATTCCCTGAGGTTATTACAACTGCACTCCAGTGTTGACGGTAAATACACGCGCAGATGTGTCACTCAACTCAAGTTTATTTATATAGCGCTTTCAACACAGTTGTTTGTTGATTAAAAATATATATTGAAGGTTTATAATAATAAACTTAGGTTTGTGTGAACACCACAGGTGTAAGCTCTGAAATGTTTTTGGAATTACGTTTCTATCTGCTTCAGGAGCTGAGATATCAATTATTTGGTAGGCATTGACGATATTGTTGAATTTCCAGGAAAACTTCAGGTTTTCGAGGGTGACTCTAAAGTCACCCATAATAGTTTTAGAGGCATGTTTTGCCAAACCAGCAAAGTAATGGTTTTGTGAGAAGGTTGAGAACAATTGAAATGATTTTCTGTTCATCTTGTTTGCCTCCTGCAAGATTTGGTTGAAAACAACATCCACTGAGTGTGACTCTTCACAAACTTGCATGACATTTCTCATGTGTCTTACCAGCAATTGCACCATATGCCTTGAAGGGCTTGATTGCAAGAGCACTTAGTCATCAAGTATACAGCTCTTCATGTCATTAACCTCTAGATGCGAGAAACACTGACTGCTAATTCGTATTCTGTGGGGATTTCACATGCACTTTATTACTATGCAGAAGGAAAATGAATAATAATTGGATTCAGTTCAGCTGGCTGGTTATTTGCGGTAATTCGTTTACTTTTGTTCTTTGCGTGAAATACTTGGATTGATATTCCATTTTCATATCAAACAAAATTGTGCACAAACCGGCCTCTTATCACAGAACACAGATTATCATCCTCTATGCAAATCAATTATGCACAAAGACTTTGGTAAATTTGCACGGCAAGGAATTAGCTTGGATGAGGAAGCTGCATATCAACAACTTTTTTTTTTCTTTTTTTTTTTTTACCTCTGTAATGTTTCTCCTCTGTTTATCCTTCCAAATATATTACAATTTTTTTCTAACCTCTCCATGCCTAATCATTTATTATAAAGACATTTTCCGCTTTATATTTATTTTCATTAAAATATCCCCTTCCTACACAGAATACAAGTGGATTTAAGTGAGGAGGCAGTAAAGCATATTCAAGCTTTCATTTCATTTTTTTAAAGATCCCTTCCCATTCCATCTCAACACATTGCCAGTTCTCAAGGGATTGAGGGGGTATTTGGGTTTTCAGAACAGGACCATTTCTCCCTAAGAAGAGGCTATACGAAACTCCTTCTACTGTGCACCAGTAGGTAAGGAATGCTTACATTTGTATAAATTAGCATGCATCGAAACCAAGGTCAAAAAATGTTGCCCTTCACACAGTTTGAATACAAATTCAGGGGTGTAAGTGCTGGTATGTATTTGAATAATGGCTTCAACGTCAAAATGTGTCACTTGCTTTAAAAAATACAAATTCTTGGTTACTATCCAAATCTTCGTTCTCTATTCTGATGTCAGAAAAAGTGGCCTTAAATACGTAGCTAATTAAGCATATTTTAAGCCGAGCTATAAGCACTTTTTAAATACAGGATTTAAACAAACAAACTCACTCACAGAAGCGTACATGTGTGAATGAGTGAGTGAAAAAAAAAAAAAAAAAATCCGTACGTGCTTGCAAATTGCCGCGGGAGTGACGTCCCGCAGCCGACAAATTCGCCCGGCCCCGTTTGCGACACGCCGCCCTCCGCTCTGCGATTGGCTGGAGGGGTGTCAACACTGTCTTTCCACAGAAACGTCCCGCTGTTTACAAAACAAACACAAAATGCCAAAATACAAGGTGGGGGTTTAGGACAAAATCACCACCAGACATTAAGAGAAGCCCAGAGGAGTAAATTGAGAAGTAGTTTGTTTATTTAAATCCTGTATTTAAAAAGTGCATTTTCCTGAGTGAAACCGGGCAGACTGGGAACCAAGGTCAAAAAATGTTGCCCTTCACACATTCTGAATACAAATTCAGGAGTGTCAGTGCTGGTATGTATTTGAATAATGGCTTCAACGTCAAAATGTGTCACTTGCTTTAAAAAATACAAATTCTTGGTTACTATCCAAATCTTCGTTCTCTATTCTGATGTCAGACAAAGTGGCCTTAAATACGTAGCTAATTAAGCATATTTTAAGCCGAGCTATAAGCACTTTTTAAATACAGGATTTAAACAAACAAACTCACTCACAGAAGCGTACATGTGTGAATGAGTGAGTGAAAAAAAATAATAAAATCCGTACGTGCTTGCAAATTGCCGCGGGAGTGACGTCCCGCAGCCGACAAATTCGCCCGGCCCCGTTTGCGACACGCCGCCCTCCGCTCTGCGATTGGCTGGAGGGGTGTCAACACTGTCTTTCCACAGAAACGTCCCGCTGTTTACAAAACAAACACAAAATGCCAAAATACAAGGTGGGGGTTTAGGACAAAATCACCACCAGACATTAAGAGAAGCCCAGTGGAGTAAATTGAGAAGTAGTTTGTTTATTTAAATCCTGTATTTAAAAAGTGCATTTTCCTGAGTGAAACCGGGCAGACTGGGAACCAAGGTCAAAAAATGTTGCCCTTCACACATTCTGAATACAAATTCGGGGGTGTAAGTGCTGGTATATATTTGAATAATGGCTTCAACGTCAAAATGTGTCACTTGCTTTAAAAAATACAAATTCTTGGTTACTATCCAAATCTTCGTTCTCTATTCTGATGTCAGACAAAGTGGCCTTAAATACGTAGCAAATTACTTGAAGCATATTTTAAGCCGAGCTATCTCCGAGTTTGCATGAGGCAAGTAGCACTATCAAGCCATTAATCACAGTCCAGTCTGGCATTCTTATCTCTGACATTCGCCTATCAGACTCAGTGAAGAGGAACTAAGATGACCGATCAATCAGCCACTTTCTAAATGGCTCTTCAAATTAAAACCAAGACATGGACATAATTTTTTTTTAACATGCGCGTAGACTAATATCATTTCACAAACAACAACAAAAACATAATTAGTTTATTCAGTATAAAAATCACCCAAAGATCAGTTTCATATTGATGATGAACCTTTATCCTGATATTTGAGCTTTAAGGTTTATTGGAAGTCCATCCAGCAAAAACATTGCTAATAATATTACCTGGTGAATCATCGTGACATGAGATTAAAGGGTCAAGTATATTCACATTAAAGAAAGTATGCAGTCTGCCATATACATTGTTATTCTCGTAAGGTTTCTGGATGGCAACCATCCATGTTTGTCTTGGTCCAATGTTAAAGTTGGCCATCAAGTGTGCTTCGGTCCCAAACAGAGAACCAAAGTACAAGTCTGAATAAATACGGGCGATGTAAATCCTTGTGCTACCGGTGAAAGTTCTTCATCATCCATTTTAGATAAAGAAAATGGGATTTTGGAATTTTTGGGAAAACAAATTTCACCTTAAAAAAAACACACAAGCAAATAAAACAATGACATTTTGGACTGGTCTGACTTGGAGGGAAGAAAAACCGCAAGAAAATCCGCAAAATAACGAGGTAAAGCTGCAATAGATGAAGTTATAGTCACAAATGAAGACACGACATAGAGTGAAGGCGCAATAACCGCCCTGCAAAGTAGCAAAGGAGGTTTGCCATTTATGATGTACAGTAACGTATGAACAAGAATTCAGAGATGTGTCAGCCAACGATGGTTTCATGTCACGTCAACATTTTCTCATTGCGCTGACAATGGTAATTTTGACATGATCCTCAGGCCAAAATAAAAAAATGCTGCTGTTATCATGTGCACTAAAGTAATTAAGAAATCTGACACAGAGAAACCATTCTTGGCAGTTTTGTAAAGATTGTCTCTTAAATTAGAATCCGAAGAGAACTGATGACCTTCAGCAAAATACTTGAATATTGATGAAAGGAAAACATTTTGACAAGTGTAATTTCCCAAATATATACCAGTATATATTTTAAAAACATTGTTTTGCTGTGTTGCCTGTGGCACTTTCAACCATAAGCTAATTTTTTTGTTTTGCCTTGTGTATGTTGTCGAAAGGATTTAGAGGCAATTCAAGGGTACGGAATGGAGATTCATATCACATAATGATATACAGTGTTTGGTCAGTGGACATGGGTTGTACACCATTTTCCTTGATTGATTGTGGGATGTTTTCACCACAAGGGGTATAATAATTCTCGTCTTGCACTTGGACAGCAGTGCAAAATGCCTTTTGGAAATGGGGGTGAAATTGTTTGGAGTTTAGAAGTGATGAGTGCCTCTTGGACCGGTGTTTCTATTTGTACCAAAATACAATGGATGAGGGGGAAAATGGAAAGAAATTGCTTTTTGTGACATTTTTTTTTTTTCCCTTCAGGGAAAATCGCTGCACGTGTAAGAGAAGCTGTCGCTGAACCCTGCTTCTATTTTCTTGTCCAACAAAGTTTTCCACCAAGAGGAGAATAGAAATTGAAGTTTGTTGTGAGGTAGTCATAGCTGTGTGAAGGCAGTAGAAAAATGTCATTATTTTCTCAACATGCTATTTTATTAAGCGAGGGTCAGGGCTTAATGAAGAAACTAAAATATAGTAGTGTTCCCTGCCAGTCTTGAACAGACGAGACTAGACAGTTAAATAGAAGGCCAGCGTTCAATTACATTTCTGGCTTTCAAGCAAAGTCAACTTTCAGTTTGGATTCTTGTCAGTGTACAGTCGGTAATCACGCTACTCTGGCTCTCTTTAGCAGTCCAATTAACTGTCCCTCACTTGACCCGAATCACAGTTTGGAAAGGTGCAGTCATAACATGTTACGTCCCAATCATAACATTTGTGGACAGAAGCATATGGGAAAGCTCTTATTATGAACACTAATAACGGCAGGCCTTGAGCTGCAAAGGACGACAGTCTCGGCGGGACTGTAATATGCATTGTGACTTTTACTTCTCTTCGCCGCTCAGGTCAGCCGCCGGGAGTTTTAGAGGTTTGATTGGGCCGATATAAATCTGTCGCCCCTGCGGGCAGATGCTGGCTGGCTCTTTTGAGTTTCTGGAAGGTCGTCCGATGGTTAAACGGCAGAGGTGGGAACATGGCTCTCGCGTTAAAAGCTTACTTGGGCCTGAAAAGTCGGTGTATATAGACAGAATGTGGGAGCGTTTGTCCTCACTGAGACAATGGATGTGGAAAATTCATCGAGCCAACTAAGCATCTGTACATTTCACGATAACACAGGGATTGTTCAAATGTGTGCTTAAAGACAGTTGAATTGAGAGTTGAGAGTTGCAATATGTGGCAGAAAAGTTCCAGGACTTGTGTCAAAAAAATAATAAAAAAAATAGAGATGTAACTCAGCACTCCTCTTGCACTCCGCCTCTATGGCTTATGCAGCCTGGATCTGGGTTGTAATGTTACACTGATACAGTTACAAATGCTAGAGTGTCGTGTATCAATGCCTGCCTGTTTGCTGAGGTTTTTTTTTCCCCAAATCCATACTGTGCTCTCCTCACAGGAGCTTAGTCCAGGCTTGTTTTTCCCCATCCCACTTCCTTTGTGTCCTGTCTGGGGTCACGCCAGGGTTAAGTTAGAGTTCATGACCTGTTAAGTTTGGTTCATGACCGTGAGGTCAAGTGTCTGTTATGTACTGATGGAACAAGTGTCTCTTTTGAACTGATATAACTAGCATCTAGTTCAACTGATTTTAGGCTATGTGATGTTATGTGATGTCAAGGGATATGTGATGTCAGGAATCTTTAATCCCTTTACCTCAGTGGTGTCCAAAGTACGGCCCGGGGGCCATTTGCTGCCCGCCGTCCATTTTTCAGTGGCCCGCGACACATGCTAAAAATGGCATTCAAATAAAAAAGTTCAAATAAAATAAACAAAACAAAAATGTTCGGAGATGGTCAAAGTAAGAAGGGAGAGTATCAAGTCAAGTCAAGTTTATTTATATAGCCCTTAATCACACAAAAGTCTCAGAGGGCTTCACATGCCCACAGTTGACAAATAGTAACGACATCCCCTGATCAAACCACAAAAGGTCAAGAAAAACTAAAAAAAAAAACATCAGTGAAAAAAATAAGAAACCTTGAGAAGGGGCCGCAGATGTGGTAATCCCCCTCCCAGGATGACCAGGCTGCAATGGGCAACAATTGACATAGCTTATGAAACTAAACATTATTACTAGAATAGTGCAAAACTCCATTGAGGAAGTTGAAGCGTATAGCAAACATGTCCTTTGTTTTAGTCTTTGGTAATTAATTTAATGCATGAGCCTTTGGGGATGATTTTAAATGTGATTTTTAGTAGATTTATTTTGATATAAACCGGAATAATGAAAGTATGTCACACAGAAGTGACATCATCAAGCAGCAGCCAATAGAAAAGCACCTTCAGATGACGTTGCTCCCATGATGTTTTTTAAATATTGCGTACAAGTAATACACATACAAAAAAAATAATAATACTAATACTGAAATTAACAAACTAAACTGAAATTAAGCATTTTTAAAGAAAGAAACTAATAAAAACTAACAGAACTACCCTGAAAACTAATTAAAAAAAATAACTAAAATGAAAAATTCCAAAACTATAATAACTACTGCCATATTACAAATAAATTGGTACATATACTGTAGCATTTTTCTAAATATGCAAAAGCAGAAACAAATTATTTGTACAATTTTTAGGACTAAACACAATTTCTCTTCATAACATTATGTGGCCCTTGCGTCCTTCTGATTTTCTGTATGTGGCCCTCCGATGAAAAAGTTTGGACACCCCTGCTTTACTTGGTCAACAGCCAATCAGATCATTCCATGTCAGTCCTGTTACCCACATGTCTAACCACAACCAATCAGATCGATTCCTGGTCTATATAAGCCATCTGAGAAGTTTGTGTCTTTGTAGGATTATTACTTCTGTTTCCACTGTCTCTCTGTGCAACTCTCTTTGTTTCTCGTTTTGTCAAGTTTGTTCCACGCCTCTCGATGTGAATAAGTAGTTAAAATCTTATTTGTATCTGAGCTTTTGGGATCCAACCCCCAGCTCGTGACACTTTGTCTACCAAAACAGTACACTACACACCTTACAATGGCAATAATAATGCTATTCTGATTCTGATTTAAGCCAGTCAACTACAACATGTTAAATGAGATTCATTTCACCAGCCCATTTTCAACACAGCCTATCCCAGCTGACTGTCACCAGTTAATTTAATTAGTTAGTTAATTTACTTGGTAAGTATTTCATAATTAGGAAACTGTTGAATACTGTATAAAAAAATAACTATTAACGCAGGCAAATTAAAAGCAATGGCAATCTAACCCGACAGTAAAACAAATCTGTGATTGTCCCCAATGGGGAAGCTTTGTCATACTTAGTTCCTCATCACTGACATGGTGCAATATTTCATTTCATTTGGGATGACAGCAGCTCAGTTCTCTAAGAAGTTGCCTTGGGGACCGGCGAGTGATTGCTTTGACACATATTGCCGGAAAAGCAAGGAAGTCAGGAGCTATTTCCACTTGACCAAGGCACCAAACCTCAACGACTCAGGGGCAAACTTCATATCTCCTTGGGGATGAAATAAAATACAATGTTTTGGTCTAGCCCTGCCACGGTCTGCTAAAGAAGGCTGGACGGAACTGTCCGAAGATGCTAATGTTACATTTAACTACAAGATTAATCACGAGCACCTAATTCATCACCATGACAGCTGTGAAAACATCCTGCCAAACCTGGACCACTCCTTCCTCATCTTCATTCCTTCCGGTCTTTTCAACCACTTCCTACGCCCTCTCTAAAAAATCTCCATACTTACCTTCAGGTGGTATTGCTGCCATGTACTTGAGTAACTAGTAAGTTAATAATAATAATAATAAAAAAAAAAAAAGAAAAAAAAAAAAGAAAAAAAAAAGTACTTCTCAGAGTAGTTTTACCACACAATACTTTTTACTTTAACTTGAGTAGATGTGTGAAGAAGGATCGCTACTCTTACTCCGCTATATTTGGCCACACTTAAAGTCGTTACTTTTTCTCCTTTTTTTCATTATCTTTACCAGAGAGCCAACAGCGGTTCTGCCACATGACTGCGTTTCACCAATCAGACGTAGCAACAATAATCACATGACGACTCCTTCCCTTCACATTCTACCAATCAGACGTAACAATGCAGTCACGTGACCACAGGCGGCGTTTGGAACACAGAAGCGGGAGAGGACGAAGCCGAACACCCATGGCCTCATATCATTAGCATGTTTACCTTACACGCCGTGCGGAATAACAGCTTTATAATGCGGTGTCTTACGTGTCTGCCGAAACAAACGGACATTTCGGCATATAAAGATTCCACATCGAACCTGAGTTAACATGTCGCGGTAAGTTTGACCTAAATTCCCTTTTTGCTGTATTTAGGCAGGTATTTGTCTTAAGTGTTGAAAAGGACATTTTCACATAGATTCTTTTGCAAACACTTAACTGTTGCTATAAACGAAACAGATGACGATACATGTTATATGGAGGCATGAATTGGCGGTAGCCACTAAGTGTCACAAATTATTAACTGTAAAGAAGTTTGGGGAACAGATAAACACTTGACTCCATGTAATGCCAAAAGCTGGTCAGAAAACACATCAATGTTAAGCCATTCTTATTCAATGTAGCAATAGCATATGTAAACAATAAAGATTTAGGCTAAAAAGTACAAGTTTCTAATTGCTCTGCTGATGGGTATTTACAGAAATGTAGTGACCACAATATTTTCAAGTGTACACTCAGATTTAATACATTAATCATCAGAAATCCTACTCTAATATAGTTAACTTAATTTAACTTTGCAAATTGAACTTAATGTGTGATTTCAATGGCTTACGCACCTGTTAAACTCGTAGCTTGATATTTTTTGTGTCAACAGAGGGTTCACCCCAACAGAATTACATTGTTTTAAAAAAATGAATCAGACATTGTTCAAGCAGTTAATTAGTATTCTTTTCAGCGAATACTTTTTTACTTTACTTGAGTACATTTTTTAATGACTACTTTTTACTTTTACTTGAGTAATATTATTTTGAAGTAACGCTTCTCTTACTTGAGTACAATTTTTGGCTACTCTACCCACCTCTGATTGCTGCAAGCGGATTTGTATGCAAATAGCTGAGGAGTTAAAAGGGCAAAATTAACCAAGCTTGACAGAGACCCTTTCAACCCCCCCGCACAAAGACGGGAGAAAACATCACTCATGTGACACCAGTGCAGCCAGAGTCCGGTCAAGATAAATGCTCTCCACAGAAGGTGAGAAAATATTGGAATTACCAACAAATTAGAACAAATAACTCCTGCATTCCCTCCTTGAAAATACAGTATGCCCTCGATGCACCCTTTCCCTTCTCTGTGCGTCAGTGTCAAAGAAGAGTAAGTAAAGATTTGTGCATTTCCGTCTACAATTTATGCATCCGGTAGCGGTCGATGTTTTCAGCTCCAGCATGTTTGGATAAAACTAGTCAAAAGATAATAATCCTGTTACGGGAGGCAAAGAAGGTGAATGTGTGACCTGTCTAAACTTTGCTCATCTGAGAGGCAAATCTTAATGGAATGCATGGAGGCCTGTTTGTTGAGAATATAAAACCTAGACATCTACACGGCGATATGAGTTCAACATTTATGACCACCAATGTGATACATTCGTCTCTATGAGGCGAGGCAACAGGTGTGATAAAGCTCTTTTGAGTCACTGTGGTGCTCGAGCTAAAGTGCAAAGCATTCCCTCTTCTGTTTTTTTGGGGGGTTTTTTCACTGAAAACATAAATGAAACTGCCAGCCATTTTCACTGAAGCAAAGAAAAAGCAAGAAAAAATAGCAGTGTAAAAAGTGAAAGTTGTGCTTGAAATGTCTTTCTTTACAAAAAGCCCTTTTTCTCCCATTTCTTTGTCAAAAATGGGAATTTTCACAAAACCTAGCCATATTCAAATACTGATAACTAAAGAACGGAATAAGATAGAAATATACTTTTTTGTTCTGTCGAAAGAAGAGAGTCTAATCTTTCTTTTGGTATGTTTAAATTAGTGCTGTCAAAGTTAAAGCGTTAACTAATTAATTAATCACAAAATATTATCGCAATAATCATTGTATTACCACAGATTAATCACACTATTAATTTTGACCGCAGATGATCTTTTTTTTAGCCGACAGTGGATGGTTACATTAAAGGTAGCTGTTGGAGTTTGAGCAATAAACATAACTACATGCATTAAAGTAAAGCATTTAATAAATGTTTACATATGTCCTAGGTCATTTTTTTCCCCATTTTAAATTATGCAAATAATTAATTGATTAGAAAAAGCAGGATGAGCGTATGCAGTCGATATACATTTTTGAAGATGTCCTCATAACATTAAATGTTGAAAAAATTGTGATTGGTTGTGGCTAGACATGTGGGTAACAGGACTGACATGGAATTATCTGATTGGCTGTTGACCAGATAACGAGATTAAAGATTCTTGACATCACATAGCTTCTGACATTCACATTGCGTCTTACCAGTTGAAACTAGATGCTGGTTACATCAGTTCAAAACAGACACTTCATGACACGTCATGACCCACACATAACCCTTGCATGACCCTAATCATGACAGTAAGCATAACCCTTGCATGACTCTAGTCATGACAGTAAACATAAACCTCGAAAAAACACATAACAGATGCGCTTCAAATTTAGCGGGCAAAATATGTTGGGAGAAAAAGCCTTTTTAAGTCAGTGATTAATCATGATTAATCAAAATTCTAAGATGTGATTAATCTGATTAAAAAATGTAATCGTTTGACAGCTCTAGTTTAAATAGCATTAGAACTCAATATACTGTGGGCCTTGTAAGATCAGTCAAAATCCAGGAAAACGGCTGGTATCGAAGGGGGTTGCTCCAGTGAAATGGCTGGTAGTCAAAGAGTTAATTGCCATCAAATCAAATGTGGAAAACCACCAAACAAAAAAAGTTTGGGAACAGCAAAACCACGAAGGCCCGCCGTGACGCACTTCAATGGCAAAATTGCAACAAATCAAGCCATAATCAAACCTTGTACCATTTCCAAATTCTTCCAAAGTGGCTGAAAGTTGTCTGAGCTGCCTGCGGAGAAGCTGCGGCGCCCAAGGACAGGATGACCGACCGACGGACGGCCACGAGTGCGAAAAGCGACGGACCCACGGACACCGGCTACCGCCGACTGGCGCCCCGTGGCGCGTGACGTCACAAGGCTTTGGGACGTTGGGCCCGCCGGGAGCACGCTGCGCCGCGGTCACGTGACGTGAAGTTGGAGGAAGAATTGCCTTCCTTCAACTTTTTTTTTTTTTTTTTACATTTCTCCCTTTTTTTTAAAAAAAAAACTTCAACTTGTATTTTATACTTGTGATTTGTTTACCCAAAAACAAAAAAAAACAAAAAACGCAATTATCAGGAGAAAGTGTGAACAATGACGTCACCGTGCCCTTCTGTTCTAAAAGAATCTAATATTATCCGAGGAGTGGAGCCGTCGCATACCTTCGGTGCCGGTTGGCGTGGGTTCGCTCCTCCGCCTGGGAGACCCATGTGGCTTAAATAAATAAATAAATATTATCCATTGTCGGGTAACGTTCTGGCAAAATGGGGAGAAAAATCGTTCTCACAAGACATATAGAAAGATGGTGTGGCGTGATTTAAAACGTTTATCCTACGGATCTCCACCAGGAGGTGCTAGCGGTCTTGGAAATGAGTATCACCCCTTTTTTACGGCAGTAGCCACACTTTACGGCAGTCTGATGTGCCTGACGAGTTCTACCGCGGGAATCCAAACGTGTCGGCGTTCTGTGTTGCATGTTGGTAAAAGTTACATTAAATAAAACAATTATTATTATTTATTGATTGATTTAATTTTTATTTTTCATTTTATTTTTCTTCTTCTTCTTATTATTATTCTTATTATTATTTCAATCTCTGGTGTAATAACCTTATTTATTGATTGACTGAATTTTTATTTTTCATTTTATTATTATTATTATTATTATTATTATTATTATTATTATTAATTCAATCTCTGGTGTTATAAAAGTTATTTAGACAAACCAAGAAAGTCTAAGCAGAAATAGAAGCTGTTATAGCCCTAAAAGTGGGGTACACTACTTTTTTTTTTTTTTTTTTTTTTTTTTTTTAAACTTTCCAAATGTGTTTGGTGGTGTCAAAAAAAAAAAGAAAAGTCACAGAACCTCATAGTTTGTATTCCCCCCGGGTTTGTGATGATATAAAGTTAGTTTGTCTTCAAATAAGATAAATACGCTTGGCAAGAGTTAGATCTTTCGCAGTATTGATGTTTCCATACTCAAAGTCCATCTTTCTCTATTTATTCCTGAGGTCACTTTGTAAAAATATTGGATGCAATCGAGTTGAGCATTCTTTACACCCACCACCCAGCATTGCCGTTTCAGCCTATGCTGTGTGTGTTGCTGTGTGCATGCACACTGGCATACCGCCGTGCGTATCGATACATAAAAAAAAATGTGAGTCTGACATAGCAAGAAGGATGTGCGCATCCCCGGGTGCATGCAGTATCAGCAGATTGTAGATCCACTGGCTTAAACTTACAGAAAAGTTCATCAACAGTACAGCATGATTTTTACAAAATCATCACCCAAACTTTGGGGGCAAACCGTTAAACGTGTGTGACAAAAATGGTAAGAAAATGTGAACACATTCTCACCTGTCTGCCCAAACTGATGTCCAAGACAGACAGATATTTGTCACGGTTCTCAAACTCGATGTTTATTGTCTTGTTTGCAGAAGTTGTAAAACAATCTGGATATGGTCGCTCAGGTCCAAGCTTCCCAGATCTCATTTCAGCAAAGATGGCAGCAACAAATAATATTCAGAATGTTTTCCGCCTCAGCTGCCACAACTACTCCTTAGTTGGTGGCTATTTAACGTTCTTCTGAAAAAGGGGACTGGACCTAAAAGAGGATCTCATGGCTCTCCATCTCTGTTGTAGTTTATCCCAAAACTGTTCTTCAAATACTTTAGATTTTTGATAGAAGTAATTGTCATTACAAGTCCTTGAGCCGTCACCTTGTCATGTTTGAGGGTTTTGTGTGTCCAAGTGTTTCTGGTAGCTAGGTTGTCTGGGGATTTGGCAAGGCCACCTACTCGAGGTGAGAGACCAGACACACCACAGCTCAGAAACCCACACAATGACGATAAATGGTCTAATTGTTCACTTGCTCAAACAAGGGTCTGGAGCCCGGTCTGGAGATGGGGCTCGTTGGCCGGACCAACACCAATGGGGTACAGCCCAAAGCGATAACTTGAGTCCGTCCCCTTTGTCGTGGACTCACTAGTACTACCAGATGGCATTTCCTTCGCAGGGTGTCCAGGTCGTCTCACTTAGAGACAGGGGAAGAGCACAGAGTAGAACCGCTGCTCCTCCACAGCAAGAGGAGCCAGGAAGTGGCTTGAGCATTTGTTTTTGGATGCCTCCCTGATGTTTCCCTGGTGAGGTGGATTGAGGCCTCGGGGAAGACGCGAAACCTTTTCTCTTGGCTAGTGTTACGGCCTGTGGCTGGTAGTTGGGGTGTGCTTGTGTATGTGTGTGTGTGTGTGTGTGTGTGTGTGTGTAGGCAGGTGTGGTGTCTGGAGGAGCCTCCCAGCATGGCAACAGAGCAGCTGGTGGGCGTGCCCACACCCTGGGAAGACACCCTGTTTCAGTCTCCGCCCATCATCTTCCACCCACCTCATCAGCAGCTGCAGACAATCTGCTCATCATTGGTCCCAGTATAAAACCAGCTCTCTCAGTTCATTCGATGGGATCAGACATTTGGGTTACACTGTGTGTGTTCAGGCTAATTGAGTGGTTTGTCTGATCCCCCTTTTGGCTATGGCTAAAGGTATTGTGTGGGTAAGGTATAGTTTAACTTGGGCCTTATTTTGATTTGCATCTAACATGTAGTTTCCTTTTTTTCCTGTATTAGTCCCACTAGGCTTAGAGTGGCACCTTAGTTGTATTTATGTTTTAGGTTATGTCAGAGCAGTTAGTAGGCTTTTTTCATTTTACTGAGAGCGTCCCCTTTTATGTTCGTCACGCCTCAGTTAGTCTTGGTTTAGAGTGTTTTTGGGTATGAGTTCAGCTAGTACTTTCTGTTTTGATTGTTTGTTCTTTTCAGGTGTCGCAAGCTGCCCCGCTTGGATTTCTGTCTCTGTTCAAACCAAAACCTCGTTTTTGTGACTAAATTCAACTCTGTACCTACTTTTATGCTCTTTTTCGTTTGTTGTTGCCGTCTATACGTTCTTAACGAGTCCATTAAGCCTGGGCGGTAACAGCTAGTCTTGGAAGAGCTGGGGAGAGTAGCTGTAGGGACAATAATTGCTTCGTGGTTGTTAAACTAACCATAACTTACTGAGCGTCCAGGACAAGAGACATAAGTTCCCTTTTCAGTTATTCGTTCACATCACATTTTTCTTCATTGTCATCACTTGGCACCTTTTTGTGATGGCTTTACTAATAAAAAAAAACAAAAAACACATCCAAAGGAAAAACAAGTAGTAGTCTGTGCAAATGGCTGGAACAGCTGGCCAACTACTCCAAAGTGCCACATTCTGGAACAACACCAGCTACAGTGAATTCGCATGCCGGCACCGCTGCAATTACCAACTATGGCTGCATCGGATCCTGTGATAACAAGCTAGGCTATACTCAGTTTCATAACACTAATGGATCCAGTGAAGGGCTCTTGGAAATTGGAGCATCACCACTTGGTAAGGTCTCTATTAAATGTGAGTGCCATGGTTTGGATTGGCCAGGTACTATTGTGGTTACAGTAAATATCGTGTAAGCCTCCAAGCAGACAAATAGACGTGTCCTCGGGATTATGTTCACAACAGTTCTGTACTGGTGGTTCTGCCTTAGAGAAAGAAAAAAAAAAGTTCCCCCCCCCCCCCCCTTTTCTCTCTCTGTATTGCGCCATGTTTTTGAAATCCCACTAGATTCATCCTTTTTAAAAAAATCAATACACTCACCTTGGGCATGTTTTGTGCTTCTTCTTTCCTCACTAGACCAAACTGGCCCGATGGCTAGAACTGTCTCAAACTGACTAGGTAGACTTCAAACAAGCCTTCACACAATGCATTTCATGAGGGAGCGGTATTGTGCATCCAAAGCATTCAAAAGAAGTCCCTGCTCATACAATTCACTAGATGATAAGAAAAAAAAAATCCCAATCTAATACATCACAATAAAGAATATGTGCCCTAAATTGAAGAAACTGGTGACTGCTTTAAATGCCTACTACTTTATTTTGTGTTTTAAGTTTGCGCCTGAATAGCAGATGAATAAGCATCAATCAGAATGAAGCATCAATAAAGCAGAAACATGATGAATATCTATCAGTGCGATACAGGAAGCAATTTTTAGGTCATTTTAGGTCAAATAAATTTTAGGTCATTTCTAGCCTGGTTTCAACTGCAATATACTCAACTCAACTTTTTTTTATAAAGAGCTTTAAGAACAGGCATTACTGTATACAAAGTGTTGTACATAAACATAAATATCGTTTGTGCAATAAGGTAACAAAACAAGAACAAAGCGAACATTTTGAAGTGTGAATACTGTCAATGAGTTTGAAGTCCAGATCTTCCGCTATAATTTCATGGTGTTCACAATGACATACAATCAGTACGGTCAATTCTAGTGTTGTTCCGATACCGTTTTTTTGTCTCCCGATACGATTCCGATACCCAGCTTTGCAGTATCGGCCGATGCCGATACCATACCGATACCTAAGTTTTTGTTTTTTCTCAACATGAAAAGGCTGTCCTGCCATTGGTTCAGAGCATTCAAGGGCCAATAGGATATCTTAGATCGGCTTGCAGTGAACATGTCACATATCAGTGAATGTCGCGCACGAGCAAGACGCAAAATGCTATATTAGCTATAATGCTATAATACCT
The DNA here is from genome assembly GCF_051991245.1 of Festucalex cinctus. NCBI lineage: Eukaryota > Metazoa > Chordata > Actinopteri > Syngnathiformes > Syngnathidae > Festucalex > Festucalex cinctus. The sequence goes on along the minus strand of NC_135411.1, from coordinate 9,663,255 downwards.
ATATTAGCCTTGGAATTAATGGCATCGGCAGGTTACTTGTCAGTAGTCACCGATACCGATTCCACTGTTTTAATGCAGATACCAGTATCGGTATTGGAACAACACTAGTCAATTCTCATGATTAATATGCAATTTCTATACAAATAAATAAATCTGGTTTGTAATCTATTAATAAAGTTTGACTGACCTATATGGCTGTTTTGTTGACATTCCCTTTAGCGCAGCACCATCTAATGGATGCATAACGTAACCCCAGCCTCTACTGTAGCACCTTATATATGGAAAAAGTTTGAAAATATGTCATACATTGAAGGTGCACCTTATAATGAGGTGCGCCTTTCGTGCGGAAAATACGGTAATATAAAATTATATATGTAAGTTGTGCGGCGGCGTTGTGCACATTTCATTTCCTGTTTCCGGTGCAGTACTATAGCTAAAAGCTAAAGGTGATTTTTTATTTTTATTTTTTTTGCTATTTACGTCACTTATGGTAAACGATATTACAGATGTGCTGATTATCTCTTCAGGCAACAATTTCATTGCGTTCCCAGTGGCTATGCAGGCCTGTTGACCAAAACAGAGTACACAGTGGAATTTTGGCCTGTTCTGGTTCAGAATAGGCATCAGCACGCTCAATATACACGTATGCTTAATAATAATGATGGTTAATATATATTTATTTTGCAACCTGTTATTCGCAATATACAGTAATCACAAAATTTCTGACAGAATCTTGTCTGCTCAGAGGCAAAAAAAAACAACCTCCAAGAAATAGCGGTGATTTCTATGACTTCTAGATACGTTTGTGGAAATGCAACATTTTTGATAATATCGTGTGTCTCATTATAGTCTGCATGTGTAGCCAATTTCGTGGCTGGTGATGTTGTTTTAAACTGGAACACTAGTGTTGCTGTTTCAGAAGAGTTTCCAGGAATGAAGAAGGGGTCACCATTTTGAAGCAAGTAAGTAATTGATGTAAATAAGAGTATTAAGCTTCGTTTTAGAGAAACCTCTTTCCATTGCACTGCCTGTCATACAGCCTGCTCGCTATTTATTGAGACGCCTCCCAAGCAATTTGAGATGGCAAGCGCAGATGGCTCCTCTAATCCAGGTAAATTATCTTTCAACCATTCAGAGTAAACAAACGTGCCTTTCTACTAAAGTCCAGAATCTGACAGACATGAAAGGAATGGCGAATGTCTGTACGCATCAAACGAGACGCTGTACAGACAAACGTTGACTACGCTTAGCTATATGCATATGTGTATGCATCACAGTTGTTGATATCAAATATGTTGGCCTAAAAAAATGCCTTGACAAGGTTGAGATGAAGTTTGAAGTTTATTGAACATATGCATATATACATACACAACTATATAAACACATAAACAAACAAAGAAAGTCAAAAGCAAAAAATAAAAGAAACATCCAATAAATATCGATGTATATGTTCAAGGGAGTAGGAAGAAGTTGAAAACTTATCCAGTCCTACCCCTTATTCTTCATATCCTATCAATTATTTATAATAAATTACATTTTAATAAAAGAAAATATAATCCTACTCGTATAAAAAAAAAAAAACATTCTGAAAACTCTGCTTTGAGCTACAATTTAGCTAAAGCTCCTTGGGGCTGATTTACTAACCGTTTTTTTGTTTTTGCAAAAACGAGCAAAAGTTTGATTGCTTACGAAAACAGACATGGAAGCTTATCTACTGCAAAATTGCACACAGTTCAATAGTGTATTCTGGGAGGAATAGAATAGAATAGAATTTTAAAATTTTAAAATCAACATCCAATAATCCTCCCTCACTTAACACAATTATAAAAAGATAAAAAAAGACAAACTGCGATGGCCTATTTAGCATTGTGGGAAAGCAGTGTCAAGGTAGCAAAGGCAAAATGGAGAGGCATTGGGGAGAATGTATTAGAAATGCCATAAACAAAAATGATTTATTCAGCAATGGAATTTTGGAGCTTCAGAATGATATAAGGGCGCCAGTCACAAGAAGGTGTCATGCCATCTCAGCTATGACACAACTCATTTGAACTCTGCATTTCTTTGCATCTGGGTTGTTTGTTGCACGGTGACAATTGGTGCTAGCCTCTTCCAGAGCAGTTTTCCCCCAAAGCGATTCATTCATTTTCTGTAATTCGGTAATATGTTTTTTATCCTTCCACTAACACTTCTAATTCCACCACTTTAAACTTCATTTTGTGCAAAATGTTTCATAGTGAAAACCATCACAGCTACCTAAAGCGCAAAACTCGACACCATTTTTACATTTATTGCAAACGTATTATTGAGTGTGAAGACAATTTAGTGCTCACTTTTGGAAATCTTGATGAAAGTTTGCAATCTTAGTAGATCACGTGCAACATGCCCACCATGCAATACAGTGGAACCTCTACTTACGAACGTCTCTTCATACGAAATTTTCGAGTTACGAAACGCCTCAACGGGAAAATATTGCCTCTTGTTACGAAAGAAATTTCTAGATACGAACGGTAAAAATACATTACCGAATGCAACATACTTTCAGCTATGGTTATTTCCTACCATAGGTACCTGAGCGTAAATACTAGATAGGTGTTTTGCATCTTTCTGGCATTCCATTGGCTAAGAGGAACCTCTACCATAGGTATCTATGAGCGTATACTAGATCGGTGTCTATACAGCGTCCTCAACATTCATCCCGCGGCCCATGAGGTGTTCCGATAGTTTTTCATAAATGTATGAACTAACGGCCAACGAATTTGTGCAAAAATGCAAACAATTGGTGATTGATGAAGGCACAGTAAATTTTTAATTGCGATGAGACGGGCCTTTTTTTTTTAAAAAGATGCCTCGCCATACCGGAAGTTTCCATGAAGTTTCAGAATTTGTTTAAAAGAATCGCCCAGAAAAAGTGTTCACCAGTCGGGCGTTTGCTCACTAAGATGATGTTTGCCTTGGACATTTTCGAAGGATTGTTTAAAAAAAATAAAATAAAAAAAATAAAAAAAAAGCAAACATCCATGGATCAGTTCTTTACAAAACACCAGGCAAAAAAAAAAAAACAATACTTCTGAGAGAGGAGAACATGAACCAAAGAGGGCAAAAAACGATGAGGACAGCAGTTAAAAAGGTAAATGACCATCATTTTTATTCTTTACTCTATATTTTGTTTTTTACATTACGCACAACTCTCATTTATTGTTCGATAATCTAATTGTAACATGTATCTGTTACATATTTTGATGCATTTTTATGCTTTATAAAACATTTATGTCTGAATTTTGGGAGGCTTGGAGTGGATTAGGGCATTTACATGGAAAATGCGTCTCTACTTACAAAATTTTTTACTTAAGAACTTTCTTCCAGAACCAATTAATTTTGTAAGTAGAGGTACCACTGTATGGAGTGAACACATAATTTAGCACCTGCTTTTAAAATTGGGTATCTTTTCTGTTAAAATCTGGAGGTACATGCTTTTTATTTTTTATTATTATTTTTTTTTTTATGTCAGACATATTGTATAGTCTCAATATTTTGGAGTACCAAGCCCAGTAGGAATGGGATATAAACAATAATATTAACTGAATAGGAAGATATACATTGCACAAGTTTAATTGATGTCTACAGGCAACAATATTGAATAAATAATGTTGAGATGGAGAGAAGAAATGTAGCATACTGTTTTGTGTGGGGAAAAAAAAAAGAATGCAGTGGAAAACATCCAGAGGGCAGACAAGACAATATTTATAGAATACTGCAGAGATTTCAGGGAGCAGGACATGGAAGATTATTAGACGAGCAGAGCACGGAACATTCTTCTTGCTTTGGCGCTCAACACGAAGGCTGGGGCAAGATCTATAAAAACCCAAGCAAGAAAACATAGAATCTTTGTTTCTTTTGCGTACCTTGGAGAGTCGAGGATGATGGCGCTCGGTAGCGGGGCCCCGAGAAGACGAGTTTGCTCCGATGGAGTTTAGTTCAGTCCTCTTCCCCTGCGCAAAAGCCTCCAGGGTGCTTAGACTTAATCCTGCGGTAAAGACGAGATAGTTCTGTATTGTCTGCGAGCATCCACACCATTTCTCAGCCAGACAAGAGTTTATTTTCTGACATCACGATATTCGAGTTTTATAAGATGTAAAGCAATCCAGAACTGGCCGTTGACCTTAATCCTTTCATAATGTTTATTTTTCAAGCACAGAGTATCTTCATAACAACTGTCAAATCATAGACGTATGGAGTATGGAGTTTGTTTTTGTCCATGTTGAATTTTTAATTAATCTTACCAATGAACCAAATACAAATTTTCATTCATTCATTCATTCAATTATCATAAAATCTCAAGAAATAGAAAACAGTGGTTTGCAAATTAGAAATGCCACCCATTCCCATGAAATGAAACATTGTCTTACTTTTAACTCATTCACTCCCAGCCATTTTGACAGAATCAATCCAGTTCGCTCCCGGCTGTTTACTGAATTTTGACTGATTTTGCAAGGCCCACAGAATATTGTGTTCAATTGCTATAACAGCATGGAAACTATCAAAAGAATGATTAAAGTCTCTTCTTTCATCAGGAAATAAAAGTATGTTTCTGTTTCCGTTTTGCAGCAATCGGCATTAGAAGAGAGCTAAGTTTCATCAGTTTTCACAAGTCTATTTAAACTTGTGAGTAATTGAGCTTTTTTTCTAGCTGGCCCTGGTTGATCTCCTTTGCTCTGCTGCCACCTGCTGGCCGTTTGTGTAATAACTACCATTTCTGCAACCGTTCTTTGCAGTGGAGAGGCTGCATCAAAGCCTTCTGTATGGTCTAGCATTAAAAAACAAAAAAACAAAAAAACAACAACGTGTAAATACGTCTTTGGGACACTTAAAACATAAAAAAACGTATTTATACGTTATTGGGAGAAAATGAGTTAAGGTGACATTGACGACTGACCTTAAAAAACATTATCACAAAGTAAAATGTCAAGATAACACTCCAGATCTTTAAAATATGTTTATATATTTTTCTTTTTCCTCGTGTCTCTCAAATGTCATCGCAAAGAGGAATGAACTGCCTTTATGAGTTTTATTGGCTCAGCTCGGACACGTGGGTCACCACTGATGAATTGATTTGATTAAATGTTTTAAATACAGTTGTTCATAATCACTGCAATGCCCTTACCCTGTACATGATTTCTCTCATTTAGAATTGAAGCGAATCACATACACAGCAAGAATATAACTCAATCAGGACAGCTAATAGTAAAAGGTACTTGCTGAAGCCATTTACAGCGTACCTTGTTAAGCCTCTTAACTGTGTTATTTGAGTCGCAGCAAATTACTCTACAGCCGCCATAATTGGCTTTAATCAACTGGAGTGGATGTTTAAGAATTGCCCTCTAAGTCTGTGCAGTACATTTAAATGCCGACATCATTTTCGTGTGCTTAAACATCAGGATCGTATTTATCCTTTCTGTACTAGGTAATGGGAGCTGTTTAAAAAGTGCAAAAGTTAGGGCAAAGTTGCCGCTCAATGATGTCTGTCGCCGCGAGCGTCGCGTAACCGGCAGCCACGGAGAAGAGCGGTCCTGTGATGAATGGCACCGTCATGCGCAACTATAATCACACCTACGCTTGGCTTCCTGCATAATTGATTTTTAATCCCCTAATAGAAAGTAAATCACACGTGCAAAGCGAATAATAGCAAAGAGAGAGAAAGTGCGAGCGGCTGGAGGAAAATGAGGAAGGAAACTTGAAAGGATGTGAAGTAGAATGACGTATTTGGAAGCAGCGAGAAGAGATATTTGCTTTATCTGCTCATTTACTAAAAATAGATGTGTGTGTCCCGGGCAAGATGACATTGTTTGGATAGAGTAATGAGAAATAGATTGACCTGAGACGCTGATACGGGGGAAGATTGCATCTGTCATCCAAAGTAAATACAGCACTCGAACACTGGAGAAAAAACTGCCAAGGAGCTATCAGGAACATATTGTGCATACACTTACTGTAGCCCGGTATGCAAAGGTGATGTCACAAGAGGATTAAATAGGAATATGTTGATCAATTACTTCATTATTGAGAGGTGGTAAGTCAAATTAAGATGTGAATTGGCTCATTTGCTCCAAAAAATATATAAATACGTTCTATTTGAAATATTACCAGTGTCCCAAAGACGTATTTATACGTTTGTTATTTTGTTTTGTTTTAAGGTTTTTTTTTATGCTTGAGTATCCAGAAAGCTTTAATGTAGTCTCTGAACTGAAGAGAACAGTTTAAGTAATGGTAGTTACTACAAAAAACTGGCCAGCAGGTGGCGGCAGAGTATAAGAGCTCAACCAGGGCCATGTTGCAACAAGTTGTTTTCCTCACAGTTTTAAACAGTTTTGTGAAATGTGATAAAACGTAGCTATATTTTAATGCTAATTGCTGCAATACGGAAACAGAGAGAAATACACTTTTTTTTTCTGATGAAAGAAGACACTCCATGTTTCCATAGCAATAGAACTGGTTTATTTGTTTTGTTTCGCCAATGGAAATGTGTCGATAACAAGTACTGCAACGGTGTACTTCCTACGTAGTGGTAAAGGGGCATCATTTGATTCCATGTGGCAGGTGGTGTGCAAAAAAAAATAGTAAGTAACAAGGAAAAGCCTTTGCCATCCCTGCCTGTTTGCTGGCTCGTGGCTGCACATTAGTGCGCCAGGGTTGAAGTTAATTGTCTCGTACTTCAGCGGTCAACTTCTGCCTTTGCAGTCTCTGACTGCAGGCAGCAAGCTGACAGAGGAGCCGGATGGATTTTGGAGATTGTGATCTTTTATTTGGCCCACTTTATCTTGTTTTACAGCACTCACTGCGAACTTGCTCACTCTCCACTTGCACTGCCACTGTTAACCCTTAAACACACAGCACTGCTCATTTTCTGTAGATATTTATGTATGTTCAGGGTCAATATTACCCTGTGCCAAGAATGTTCTCATCATAATTGTCTACATAAAATTGGGAACTATAGATCTTTTCAAAATGTATTCTCTTTGACCGCCAAAAACGTTTAGTAACGATTAGTAAAATCACGACGTATGCCGCCATAAACGTGAAATGACGTCAATTACGTTTTTTTTTTTTTGTTTGTTTTTTAATCAATGGGCAGTGCAACATCTAAGTGCAGCGCTGTCTGGTCAATGGCTTGTGGAATCAAAAACAGCCACTAACTATGGCCAGCAGATGGCAGCAGTGTAGCTCTTTTCAATGGGCTCAAGGTGTACGGAATTACAAAGAAATGGAATAAGGTAGAAACTAGGGGTGTTAATTGCCTCGTACCCGACGATTCGATCCGTATCACGATTCATAGGTCACGATTCAATTCGATACCGATTAATCCCGATATGAATTTACAAGTCGATTGTTATGATTTTTTTTTTGTTACGATTTTTTTTTTTGTTACGATTTTTTTTTTTACTCAATTTAGAATATACCGTTCAGTAAACTTGTACATATACACTGTAAGATTTGTATGAAAATGTATTATTTATTGATCTCAAACTTCAGTGTTATAACTGTGAGCCACTGTAACAGGTTGTAACCTTTTTCATGTTATAAAAGCATTGAAATAAAATATTAAGGCTTAATGTTCCATTAATATAACATTCTTCCATGCTTAAGGTGTGAAAGTTAGACGTTTTGTTGAATATTTTTTCATCAAAAATGGATGTTAAAAAATCGATTCGGCTGCCTATTGAATCGATTCGAGAATTGCGTGCTGTAGTATCGCGATATATTGCCGAATAGATTTTTTTTTAACACTGCTAGTAGAAACATACTTTTTTTTTTAATCAAAGAATGGAATGTCATCTTTCATTTGGCACCCACAATGTATATGTAATAAAAGTACACAATATTGTGTTTGCCTTGAAAAAATGAGTTAAAATGCTCAAAATCGGTTGGCACTGTGGAGTTTAATGATTAATCCTTAATGTGTCAGAGAAGGGGTGGAAATGTGACAACACAGAAGCAGGGACCGTAAATATGAAAAATAAACGTCATTGACTTGAAAGGCACAACCACTCTGAAATTCCAATTTGATTCAACTGGATGAAAGGAAGATGGACGTAAGGAAGTGCAGGCCGCTGTCAAAACAAGAAGCCTCGTGCGGACACAGTTCTGATAATCGCCAGCCCACGCTCGGCATTGAAAGGACAAGACAGCAAGACAGGGTGAGTCGGAGCCAACAGGCTGGCTGTCACTACATGTGCCAGCCACCTTGCATGAGGAAGATGGAGGAGAGTGGAGGGGAGGCAATGTTAGTGGAAGGTGGTGCCTGCATAAAATAGCAACGAGAGTCATTTAGTCCAAACGACTGGGAATTTAATGTTAGTTCAAATTGCTGAGGGACATTTTATACCAAGAATTAATCTCTAGCAAGACCCCCACCAAGATTGAGCCATCAACAAAGTCAATTTTCTCTTATTCTGTTTTGTTTATATGTTGTTGTACAGATTTGGACTACAGCACACGAACGACTATCATGTGCTTTATACTAATGAGAGTATCATTGCAGTAAAGAAATGACATTGGGCTTGCCTAAGAAAATGGAAGGGATGCTGCTGACAGAATAATAAAACTTTATAGTAAAAATGAAACCTGAGAGGAATTGGCACTGGATTATTGATTACGTCGCTTAACTGTCTTTTAACTATGTGCCCAAAACATCAAATTGTACGTTTACTGTATTTGCTGTTTGTATATGCATGTTAGAAAATGACTGTTTAGATCATTTATTTCAAGAGCAAAACTATTGTAAACATAAAATAATAGCATTCGAAGGCAAGGGGTGAACTCAAATTCCGTTTATCACCCCCAAAACAAGGTTTGGTGCTTATATTGCCACACAACACAACATTCTGCGGGTCTTGAAATCAGCTGGAATTGAATGAGTTAATGATTACTTCCAGGAGTTGGAAGAATTTGCCAACCGCCAAAAGAATATTTACATAAAATGGAACACGAAGAAAATGTAATCATGGCAATCGTATCACTAGTTCAGGGTTTACTATTTACACTAGGGATGTTCAATACCACTTTTTTTTCAGAGCAATACCGATACCGATACTCAGACCCTCAGTACTCATAATTAAAAAAAAACAACAACAAAAAACACAAAAAGATGTTTTTAAACAAAAATATTTCCTTTAATTTTGACAAAAAAAACAGCACAGTCACTCTTCAATAGTGTTAACGCTCAAAATAAACCACAAAAATGCTCTTTCAGTATAAGATTCACTTGTAATAAATAAAAGTGCAAAAACAAAAAACCCTCAAGTCTTTCTGAGCTTTAGTATTTGTTTAAAATAAATTCAAGCGCAAACTAAAAAAAAAAAACAGAACAAAAAAAAAAAAGGTTTAACCGTTACTCTCTCTGAGTTTTATTCAAAGGTGCAAAACTGAAGCAAAAAAACAGAGCTTAAACTTGTCAAAACAGGAAGTGATCCTCATGATTTGCCATGGTGTTAAACTGCTGCAGGGCAGCGCCAGCTACAGGCAAGGAGGACTCACTCAACGTCAAAGCATAAAAACAAAAAACAAAAAAAAACATAACCATAGTAACCATAAATAAGCATGGTGGAAAAGGGAGAAGGAAGACGAAAAACTTCATTATAAGTAACGTTGAATTTCTACTATTCATGGATTCCTGTAACTCTAAATGAATGGTTGGAATTTTCACATTATTTTTTTGGTATTGCCGCTCTCAGCCCAGGCACACACACACACACACGCACGCCCCTCCACCCTTTCTATTTCACACACACACATAAGCTTGTCCTTGCTGTATTTTCTTTAGTGACATTCTGACCTTGATAGCAAAACTCCGCTTAGCAGTCATGAACTGTTTGACGTCCTGCATAATGACTGCTGACTGCCTCCCTCATCATTCGCCTCACCAAAGTCGGTGAACTTACGGGATAATTCCCGTTCATTCAAATGGAAAGTGCTAACTGAATATGTCGGAAATTCCGTAGCTTAACTTCCATTGGAAAGTCGCCAGAAATTAACCAAGCGGGTAAATAACTTCAACTGCTGTTGGATTATTTAAATTCCGTATTATCTTGTAATGCAGAAACTCATATTAATTATTACCAAGACTACCATTACCATGACTAATGTGTTTTTAATGAGGAAAATTTCACTCTATTTTGTACTTTTAAAAAACACATAGTTATGACATAACTAGAATGTTAAGATAGTGAGCGTTGGCCTACGTAAGGATGTAAGTAACTATTTGTGTTGATTTGTATAACTTTTTTCAAGCTATAAAAAGCCAATAAGTCCGGTTGAATGTTTATGTAAATTCAAAATGTTGGCAAAAACGAGTCAGTGAAGATGTTAGCATTTGTTAGCTTTTTATGCTAGCGGACTTGAGTTTGCTAACTAAGCTAACTATGTTAGCGTACCTTGGTTGTGTCGTCTATTTTAATTCACTTATTGGTGATTATTATTTCTTTACATTTGTGATTGGTGTATGCTAATTTAGGTAGAAAACAAGTTAGTCAGATAGTACTGTACTATGTGCTGTATTGTATTTTTATTTTTTTTGTTTCAGTTTTACAGTAAAATAAATAAATAGATAAAAACTACAGGAAGCATCTCATCAACTGTCTGTCTAGCTGGATAGAGCAGACTCATCTAGTGAGGACAGAACATATTTGTAGGCCCACCTACGCTTAATTTTTCCAATTGTGTGTTAGCAGTGTTAAGCTAGCTGACTTTAATTTAAGGCAAGTTTATGTGGTTGCTTGAATACACTATGTGTAATTTGTTTTTGTTTCACGTTTAGTTTTTTCGGTAACTTTCAACTGGTAAAAAAGCTTGAAATCACTTAATTTTAGTTGCAAAAATGTTTCTTAAATTGGAGTTTTCATTATTTTGTTAGTTTTCATTCACTGAAATAGCATTGCTTCTTAATTCACTTTGAGGGCCATCAATGATGTTCATGTTACCAACGTCAACTATTAGTGAATCAATTAATCAGTCGTCAGCTCAATTACGGTACACAAAAACTGTGAATAATATCTAGCGAATGGTTGATAATTGATAATGGTCATTTTAAAACCCAACCTTAACACTGTCCTGTCCAATTAAATTCAGGTCTATAGCTAAACTCGTGTTTCTTTCTAAGGTTCTGGAAAATATTATCCTTGTGCAATTGATGTCCTTTCTGACCACCCATGGCATTTTGGAAGTGCAAGCAAGGTTATTTTACTTAACTAAAAATGAAAAAATAAAAAATAAAACCAAAATTTAAAAAACTATTTCGTTAACAAAATAAAATTAAAACAAAAATGCTTTTAAAAAAACAAAAATTAACCAAAACTACATTTTATGTTTACAAAACTAACTAAAATTATAGAAAAAATGTCCTTCGTTTTCATCTTTGGTAATTAATTTGGGGATGATTTTAAATGTGATTTTAAGTAGATTTATTTTGACATTAACCGGAAAAGGGATGTTTGAAAGTGTGTCACATAGAAGTGACGTCATCTAGCAGCAGCCAATAGAAAAGCACCTTCAGATGACCTCGCTCCCATGGTGCTTTTTAAATATTGCGCACAAGTAATACACATTTTTTAAAAAACAAAAAAACAACAACAACAAAAACTAATACTGAAACGAACTAAAACTAAACTAAAACAAAGCATTTATTAAATAACTAAAACTAATAAAAACAGAACAGAACCACCCTGAAAACTAATTAAAAACTAACTAAATTTAAAAAAACAATACTCAAAATGAAATCAGAACTAACTAAAATGAAAAATTCTAAAACTATAATAATAACCCTGGCTACAAGGCGCTACATTATACCGAGACTGCACTCCAGAGAGTTTTTAACGACATTTTCTCGGCCACCGACTCTTGTCAGATTACTATTTTCATATTGTTAGACCTTACTGCAGCATTTGACAGTAGATCACAATATTTTTTTTTTCTCGCCCGGAGCACTGGGTTGGAATTACAGGTCCAGCTCTGGATTTGATCAGGTCTTACTTGTCAAAGAAAAGTGTCAGCCTGGATGACGTTACGTCCTCCACAGCACATCTCCATTGCGGAGTGCCTCAGAGCTCAATCCTTGGACCGATTTTATTTGTTGTACTTCCTCCCACGAGGTTCCATTTTTAGAAAACACAACGTCTTCTTCCACTTTTATGCGGACGATAGTCATAGCAAAAATAAGCCTGGGTCCTTAAAACTTTTGTTTGCATGTCTTGAAGATGTCAAAGCATGTAATTGACTACCATTCCAATATACTATTTTTTTTGCCGCATATTTTCTCCTCAAGAGTCTTCACCTGATTCGAACTGAATCTCACTGTTAACAATCTCAAGTCTTAAGGAAAGCGTTAAAAAGGTGAAGCCATCCTTACATTGGCTCTTGTATTAAAAGTGACATAAAGCCAATGGAATGGAGCCCGGGCGGGTTCCTCCCACCGACTGCTGCGCCGGGCTAGTCATGCGTGCATTGGGAACGGAATAGAATGCAATCACCCGCTCTCTTATAATGGAGCTGTCAGCACGTTGGCCAACCTGAGGCTGTGTGAAGAGGCACTAAGCCAGTCGATGAGCCCCGCAGGCCTGATCACTTTGCTTATAAATTTGGCATGCACGATATGTGGCGACAGGCCATTTTCAGTGTGAGCGCACATGCGTGCGCTTGTGCACTCGAGCGGTCGCGAGGATTTGTTTTGCTGTATGAGCTTCACCTGATTGCGTGTCCACACGTGAGCCCATGCATAGTGATTTTCACACTCACATGGGCAATTATATGAGAAGGACTGTCATTGAAATTGAAATCTCTGTCAAAAAAACGCCTTCTGGTTACTGATGAAGTTCTAGCAGTTGAGTGGCTAAAGGTGTATGTGGGTGGGTGGGGGTCCAATCTTCTGGGGAGAGGAGAGCAACATCTCTGCGTTCTACCTATCAAGGAGTGAGTGCTTGTGTCAAGACAATAGAAATTAGTCTGGCAACATGAGAGGCAGGTCACGACACAACAGATAGGAGCTGACATTAACAGACTGCATGCAGAAGCTCACCAAGCACAGACTCAATGGATCACAACGGTCTGCATTGGACTGCAGGAAAACATGGAAACGTTACAAATTCTGTTCATCACGTTAATGACTCTTGACGTTATGTTTTGAACAGCGTTTTTGTTGTTGTTGTTGCTTGAGTTAGCTACATCATTGTAGTCGGCAGTATTACGCAAGGATACTTCATCCAAAGATGATGCCAAATTTGTTTTCATGAAAATTAATTTCAATCGGCGTCTCTATCGATGTTCAAGTATATTTGTACATATTAAGCACAGGGGAGATTTTTGCACATAATGTGCCATTAAGAATGTATAAAATGTACAAAAAAATTTTTTATTCAGCACTGTTTAACTTGAATGAACTTGCACGCACACGCAGATACTGTATTCATGCAATTACAGTACTTTTATCAACATAACATTATAATATGAACATAATGCAAATTTGTATTACAGTATGACTAAAGATCCTGTCGAAGTGCCAAACTTCATTTTCCACACACCATATGAAAAATAAATTTATTACTCCAACTACTACTTCATTTACAACCACATAATTTATTAATGTGATTAATTAATAATTATGTTAATATATCCTCCACTTCTACCTGTAAATGCAAACGTCAGTTAGTGTCTGTTTGAACTTTCAACCATTGGAGGGTGCTATTGTATTGCATAACAACAACAACATACTTATTTTTAGCTTGCACAAAACTACGTTGCTTATTGATGTCCGTCCAAAACAATCTATCTGAACTAGAGGTGTCAGTGAATTAATCGCATTACTTCAATAATTAACTGACTATTAATCACACATTAATTGCACATTTTATATCTCAATTTATACCTACATTTACAATAAAATGTACAATTTCATCCATCCATCCATCCATTTTCTTGACCGCTTATTCCTCACAAGGGTCACGGGGGCTGCTGGCGCCTATCTCAGCTGGCTTGGGCAGTAGGCGGGGGACACCCTGGACTGGTTGCCAACCAATCGCAGGGCACACGGAGACGAACAACCATCCACACTCACACGCACACCTAGGGACAATTCGGAGCGCCCAATTAACCTGCCATGCATGTCTTTGGAATGTGGGAGGAGACCGGAGTACCCGGAGAAGACCCACGCGGGCACGGGGAGAACATGCAAACTCCACCCAGGAAGGTCCGAGCCTGGACTCGAACCGGAGACCTCAGAACTGGGAAGCGGACGTGCTAACCACTCGACTACCGTGCCGCCCTGTACAATTTCAATATGGTTTTATTTTTTTTTTAGTCATTGATAGAGTAATTTCATAACAATTCAATTAAAAAAAATTTAAAAATTCATTGATAGAGTAATTTCATAACAATTCAAGAAAAAAAAGTTTAAAAAAATAAAAATAAAATATGTGCTGTACTGTAAAACCAAACCAAAGCGTGACTGATTTGTTTTGGTCATTTTTCTCTCACTACAACATGGTATAATTGCATTTGTAAGACAATAGTGAAAGCTCAATGCATTTCTCTTTTCATATTAGGAGCTGCCTAATTTTTAACATGAAGTAACTTGTGAAATTATGCACATTTTTAAAACTGTAAAATACAACACAGTCCCCACAAATATATGCATTCGCGCTTGTCTTTTATTTTGTGAAGTGAAATAGGATGTGCATTGTAAAATGACGAATTTTTACTGCATAGGAACCAGAAACGACCGATGTGTTCTTTTCATATTAATAGCTCTGTAATTTTAAACAATAAGTAACTTGCGAGTTTCTGCACATTTTAAAATTGTAAAATACAACTTGACGCCAATCCCCACACATTAGGCAGTATCATTTAATTTATTACTGCTAAATTGTGTTATAGTGACTCCTTTTTATGACGTCGGACGCTTTTATTTTGTTAAGTTCTCGGATGCGAGACGCAGCTGAGGCCGCTCTACTGTTACAGCGAACACATCGGTAGTTTCACTTTCACCCTGATGAGATATTTTGTGGAGATGCTGAATAAAATACGCCTCACATTTAAAGATAAATAGGCTTGGGCTCACTCCAACTGTCAAGACGGCGTCCATTCGGCTCTTTACTCTCACAGGGGTTTCAGAGTGCCCATGGACGCCTCTTGGTGCTCGGTGCGAACGCAACGGCTAACCGAGTGCGTTCTTTCAAAGCAAGGCACGAGTGGTAGTGGTAAGACACAGTCCAAATGGCTCCTCCACCTATATTCTGCCCCTTAAACACTGTATTTTAGCTCCAGTGCATTTCTATTGGGTAGTTTTGACGTGGACGTTTCTACTGCGTGGTGACTAGAATTCCCTGAGTAGAGGCTTTCCAAATAAGGAGCGGTCGTTAATCGAGCGTTAAAAAAAAATAGTGCCGTTAAGGACACTTTAAGTTAACTAGATAATAACGCGACAATTTTGACACCCATAATCTGAACATAAAAGTTATTTTAAACAGTCACTCACGTCTCACAGGCAAACAAACATGATATAGCCAAACGCCAACATGCATTTCTTGATGTGCTGGTGTTCAGGAGACTGCTCCTTAAAACAGATGATTCTCCTTCTCCAGACTCCTCGTGAGGTGGATTATAATGCTTTGTCGTAAGTAGCGGCAGCCACTGTTCAGGAGGGGCATAACAATTAGTAGGCGTCTGCTTGGAAAAAATGCTGGCAGGCTGCATCGGCCAGGCGTGCGACGTCACTGCGCCGGTGCCGTGATATGTCAATCATTTGGCGTCTGCTGGGTCCAATCACATTTCAGCAGGGGCACGTGCCACCCCGGCCCCCCCCTCTGGCTCCGCCATTGCAAACACGCCCACAAATTCTGACAGCTGGGAGCAAATTTGCGCCTGATTTACCATACACTACAATGGATTTGCGCCAAGAACAGTATAGTATAGTAACAGTTGGAAGAAAGATGACATTATCAGAAAGCGAGGTTGGACCAGCGGTTTTCTCATTTAGCGCCATTAAGATGTACAGAGCAGAGAGGACGATAACGACGTCATTCATTCATTCATTCATGAAGTACAAATTCTTTGTGTGATCATTTATTGAAAATATATTTTCAGTGGTTGATGTATACATACAGTAAGCATCTGGCACGTAAAAATGACCGTAAAATGCCCCTCCCACTCCCCATATAAGTCATAAAAAAGAAAACATAGAAAAAGATCCCCCCCCTCTCTCTCTCTCTCTCCTCTCTGCGTGATCAGCCAGAGAGGGACGTGCACCATGCGTCTCCATGTCAAGCACTGCTGTCATGATCCCGGAATCGAGGTTGCGTCAGGTTAATACATGCTTTCCAAAAACGTTATTTGCGTCACGCAAACTCGGTGTGGCTATTTGCGCTGTCGTTAGTGAATTAGACGCTGTAGTCGTGTTGACAAGTCTCAATCACAAGCATATCCATCACTCTGTTTTATACAGCCCAAGGGTGGTCAAAGAAGGCACACCAGATTGCTGATAAAGATTAAGATTACTACAAGTTTCATCTTATTGACTAACACTCAGAAATAGAAACAACATTTTCTAACAGGCTATTTGTATTCTTACATGAATACACCAAGTTCGCTAGTTTAATAAATTGAATTGAAAAGACATCCATCAATCCATTTTATTAACCTCCTATTCCTCACAAGGGTTGCGGGGTGCTGGAGCCTATCCCAGTTGGCTTCGGGCAGTAGGTGGGGTACACCCTGGACTGGTTGCCAGCCAATCGCAGGGCGCACAGAGACAAACAACCACTGACAAGCACACCTAGGGACAATTCGGAGCATCCAATTAACCTGCCATGCATGTCTTTGGAATGTGGGAGGAGACCGGAGTACCCGGAGAAGACCCACGCGGGCACGAGGAGAATATGCAAACTCCATCCAGCGAGGCCGGAGCCTGGACTCGATCTTGTGTTCTCAGTACTGTGGGAGGCGGACATGCTAACCACTCAACACTCAACTTTTTTTTTTTTTTTTTTTTTAATTAATTCAACTAAATTACTGTATGTACAAATTCCAAGTAAGTTCTTGTGAGATGTGGCAAATATTTAAATGGCTAAAATATCCTATCATACCGGATCACTTCGGAGATTATCTGTGATTACAACAAATTTAGTTTTGTGCAAAAATAGAGAACAGAGACGGACAGCCGACTGAGCTCAAAATATTTTGTGTGATTAATGCTATTAATTTCTAAGTTGGGTTATTTTCACACACATCCTTTTTGTCAGCACTTTGCCACCTCTGATGTGAAACACGGAATGTACGCCGTTAATTATTTTAAGTCTTGTTTGTCTCTGTGTAAAAACGAATAGAATGTCTCTGCTTTCCATATTATCAGGAAACTAAAATGTAGTCAAATGAAAAATGCAGCTTCAGTCATTAAGTGAAAGTGTTTGTGGATGTACGCCATATCCTTGTATGCTTTTAGTTAGTGCAAAAAAGTCAACATGTATTTTCCTAAACGCGCTCTGTTGGTATAAATCACGGCGGCGCGTCACAGCCGAGGACTGATCTGAATATCAAAGGATAGTCATTTTTCAAATGTATTCAGCGTGTGTTGTTGTTGTTTCCCAGCGTTGCTCTGACCCTGCAGTCTTCTGTCAGGATTCGCAGAATCCCATTGCGGAATTCAAAACGACGCTGCCCACGGGGACCAATATCAAAGGCTTCGCTTTCTATTACCGCATTACATCTTAGCTGGGCTGCTTTCTGCCCTCTGAGCCCAGCGTCAGCATTTGTCTCAGGGATGCAAGAGGATTGCGGTTCCCTCTAATTGACTAAAACTAACTATAATAGAAATGTTATTTCATGTGTTTTTTTTTAATCTTAATAACCCTCTTGACATGGACTTGGAAACCAGCTGAGGATTGAGCCCAATTTCTATTGGGGCGTGTTTGCATTACCGTCACCATGGACCAGGATGTCCCCCATTTAAACCACTTGCCTCATTTGCATTTCAGAGTGAGAGTCTCTAATGATTGTGAAGCACAGCTCGGAGGAAGAACAGTTTGATTCCCAACACAACTGCACCACTGGCTTGTCTTCTGCATCTTGAATGTTACACATTTTAGAGTGTTGCACATGCAACATTTATGTAGGCTGCATTCCTACTGGCATTTTTAGTCATTTTTACTCAACCTTTAGTCCATTTTACTGCTGTTTGGTTTGGTTCCTTCCTAGAAGGATTAGAACGTATCCTTTTTGCTTAATGGCTCATCTGCATAGCAGTGAAAGGAAGTAAAATGTTTTCTTAAGACGGAACCCAGGCGGAGCAAATACGATGAAAACAGTAGGGTCCTCAGAATTGAACCCTGTGGAACACCATACGAAACTAGGGGAGAGCGGGACATAGATGTGACTGCCGTCCGCATAGCAGTAAAAGGTAATACAATACTTTCTTGAGATGGAACCCAGGGGCAGCTAATACAATGAAAACAGCAGTGGTCCCAAAATTGAACCATGTGGGACACCATACGAGATTGGGGCTGAGTGGGATAGAGAGCAAAAAGTCGTAATGAATACGTCGGGGTAGCGTTTCCAGCAAATTTGACATATTGAATCGGCATCGGGCATTTGACCGCTGTGATTGGCTGTTAGCTAGCAAATCAGAGCACGGGGCAAGAAGAGGAAGCGATGAATGCGGATCAACAGTATTGATGGAAAGCTTGAACCATTTATTTTTTTTTTGCTCATTTTGCGCATTGTCACCTTGCTGTCCGCATTTGAACGTACAATGTCTGTCTGGACAGAAGATCGGGAAGATGACTTTGTCTCTTTGGTTCAAGAGAGACCGGCATTGCCGTTAAAAGGTTTGCCGACAAAAGGTATGAAAGCCAAACTATGGCATGACATGGGGACACGACAGGATATAGCAGGTAGAGTTTACTTTTATATACGTTACTGTGCAAAAAGCCGGAGGGTTTCATTCACGTGGGAGGACATTGTGAGAGAAAAAGTAACCGGTATGCATTGTTTACGTTTTTATATCCCGCCCGGTAAAGAGGTTTCTGGTTGCCTTTAGGAAAAATGACTACCACCACCGATTGTATGGAGGGGAATTACTTCTCGCACATGCGTTGAAGGTAAGGTGCGGTGTGTATTAATGTCATTTTTCTACGCGACGTGCCGGCGTCTGTGCCGACGCCATGGGGGTAGACGTCAGTCACATTCGGCTAACGTCGGATTGGTGTATCTTGGCCAACAGTCTCAAACCTGGGTCTCAAGATGGACAGTGACTTTAAACTGGACCGGCAAATTGCCGCTGTCAAATCCAGCTTTTTTCATCTTAGGCTATCTCAGCAGCACTTAGAAACGGTAATCCAAGCCTTTGTTACATCTCGGCTGGATTACTGAAATGCACTTTACTTTGGAATCAGCCAGTCCTCCCTCAAGTGTGCTTGTCCAAAATGCTGCTGCTCGTCTCCTTACTGGTGCCCGTAAGAGGGAACATATAACCTCCATCCTGGCCTCTCTCCACTGGCTGCCCGTGAAATTTAGATTCCACTTGAAGGTTATTTTATTTGTTTTCAAATCTCTAAATGGTCTCGCCCCACCTTATCTCGCCGAGCTCTTGCACCCCTACGCACCTGCCCGGTGCCTCGGGTCAGCAGACCAGGCTCAATTGGAGGTACCGAGGACAAAGCGGAGGCTTAGAGGAGATCGAGCCTTTGCTGTTGCCGGTCCCTCCCTTTGGAACGACCTTCCTCTTTATCTACTTTTAAAACACGTCTTAAAACACATCTGTATTCTTTGGCCTTTTGGCGCACCATGAGACTTAACATTGTTTTTGGTGTTTTGTGGTGTGTATGAATTTGATGCTTATTCTATTTATTTATTTATTTATTTATTTATTTATTTATTTATTTATTTATTTATTTATTTATCCACTAACCTACTTATTAATTTAGTGCTGTAAAAAAAAATTTTACTTGCAAGAAAAAACAATTCACTTCAAAATGTTTGCTTTGTTACCTTATTCTTCACAGCACAACCGATTTATGTTTTATGTACAGCACTTTGTATACAGCAATGCCTGTTTTTAAAGCACTTTATAAATAAAGTTGAGTTTGGCGGAGATAATTTTTCGCGTGTGGTGTTTGTCATCTTGAGTACGCAACTCAATAAGAGCAGTCAGAACACGCGGCAATTCTTTCTTGTTAAAAAAAACAAACAAAACAGGTTATGTCACTTTATGTTGATCAGGATTGCTGCATTAGAATTGGCTGCATGGTAATAGAAGCCAAATCTAGAACAATAGCATGCATTGCCAAAAGCAGACTTTGAGTTTTAACTCATTGACTGCCATTGACGGAAAAAGACGTCAAGTAATGCATTTTTGCTGGGCTGGCAGTGAATGTGTTAAACACAATGTGCCAATATATTTTGTGATTATATTGCAGCATCCTTTTTTCCTTTTTTCTTTTTTTAAGGCAAATTTTGCTTAGAAATCCGTCAATTTTGGTTACATCTCATCTTAACTCATTGACTGCCATTGACGGAAAAAGACGTCAAATAATGCATTTTTGCTGGGCTGGCAGTGAATGTGTTAATAAAGAGAATAATGTGACATATGATGACGTTCATCATCAGTCTGTCTTCTTTTTCTCAAACTACTGACTGCCTTATATCCCTTTCAGACTTCTGTATTTTATTTTCAGACAGACCTAAATACATTTTCACAATGGATCCATCATTCCATTGTTGTTTAATTTAGTTTTAAGACAATCTACCCGCCCGTCTCATATCTAAGCTGAGCTGCACTTCATTTTCCTGACAGCTGTGAGCGTGATTTGAACTGGCAGCCATGTCATTGATTCCTTGGCAGAGGCAGAACTATGGCATCTGTCTCGGCTGCAATATCATCACCTGTAATGAGACAGCACCGCCTTTGCTATTTCCACTTGCCTGTCATTCGCCGTCCAAAAAGTGAATTATTAATTAGGGAATCAATTAAACGTTGCGGCAAGTTGTTAGGTTAGCCTCTCTATGACAACACAATAAAGTTGCAGCTGTAAATGTACACAGAAATTGTGTAGGCACAGCAAATATTCAATGAACCTACGGCTGTGTTTTATTCAATGCCGCAAGCGTAATTCAAACATTCTTTTGCCATTCATCAGTGGCAAGGCTACACCTTCACTATGCGCTCAACTGGAAGAAAATTGGATTCAAGGTGAAAATGCCTGCAATATTTTAGAACTATGAATGGTTTGGGTGTTACTTTTTTTTTCTTTAGTTTGTTTTACAAAAAAGTCTCACATCAATGTTATCAGTAGGAGCGAGCCATTTGATGTGACTTCATGTGAATGCGCAGTGATAACGTGCGTCTCTTTTCCTTAGAAAGAACTCCAGTGACTGAATTTGCCTTCTTTTTCAGCTTTATTAAATATAATTGAAGCGAAATGTAATTACTGCGATTGGCTGGCAACCAGTCCAGGGTGTCCCCCACCTACTACCCAAAGCCAGCTGAGATGGCCTCCAGCGCCCACCGCGACCCTTGTGAGGAATAAGCGTTCAAGAAAATGGATGGATGGAAAATGTAATTGTTATGTGCTGAGATTTTAACCCTTTATTCGCATAACATCGAGAGGCGTAGAACAAACTTGACTAGACGAGAAACAGCGAGAATGCATCGAGAATCATGAGACGCCAAGCCCCCTTGGGCTGTGGAGATGCACAGAGGAACCGAGGGACAGAGTTAAAAATCCGACAAACAGACATTTCTCGGTTTGGCTTAAATAGACAGTGAATTGATCGGATTGGCTGTGGCTAGACATGTGGGTAACAGGACTGATGTGGAATTATCTGATTGGCTGTTGACTAGAAAAAGAGATTAAAGAATCTTGACATCACATTGCGCAACCAGTCCAGGGTGTCCCCCGCCTACTGCCCAGAGCCAGCTGAGATAGGCGCCAGCACCCCCCGTGACCCTTGTGAGGAATAAGCGGTCAAGAAAATGGATGGATGGATGGATGGATGGATGGATGGATGGATGACATCACATAGCTCCTGACATCACATAGCGTTTTTCCAGTTGAAACCAGATGATGTTTACATCAGTTCAAAACAGACACTTGACCTCATGACCCAATCATAACCCTTGCATGACCCAAACTTAAGCCTGGCATGACCCAGTCATGACAGTAATTATATTACCTGATTTGTACAATATGGGTCTTTAGAAGGGAAGACCCATTTCTGTTCTACTCATGGACAAGGCGAGTATTTGTTCACAAATACTCCAAGAATCCATCTTGTACTGCTCCCGCTGATACGTTCGCAACCAACCTTTTTTTTAGGTCAGACCAATCAGGCGTTGTTTAGGGCGGAACATGCAGCTGTGACGAAACCAGGAAGCGCCAACGTCGGGGGAACAAACAAACCTAACATCGACAAATGGACGCTGCCAGCACTGAGAGGCGATTCATGCATTTTTATCTGGTAAGAGGTTTGTGTTTTTTTTGTTTTTTTTTTGTTTTCTAAAACGAGACTGAAGATGACATTTTCATTCGTTGCATTGATTGGTGAAAACAAACGTGCACAAGATGCTGCATCGTCCAATCAGCTCGAAGTATAGTACAGCAAGTCCCTCCTTTCCCGAACGGATCTTCTGAGTGAAGAACTGTAGAAGAAAATAATGTGAAGAACTCCCTTGAGTGAATCACAATTATCAATCTGGCTTGTGAGGTTAGGACAATGTGTAACATAACAGCATGTTTGTTCTGACAGAATTTACTGAAAAGATTAGTGTCACGTTTCAGTTTGTTTGGGTTTGTGTTTTATTTTGGTGAGTGTTGATGTTTGTTTGGATGTTTGAGGTTTGCTGTTTGAATGTCTGCATGTCTGGTCACAGTGGTGTCTTTATTTGCCAAGTCTACCAAGTCTTTGTTGCCAAGTCTACCAAGTCTTTGTTGCCAAGTCTTCCAAGTCTGTTATCGCCAAGGCTAAGTCTTCCACGCCTAGTCTGCTAAGGCTTCTTCGCCAAGTCTTCTACGCCAAGTCTTCTACGCCAAGTCTTCTACGCCAAGTCTTCTACGCCAAGTCTTCTACGCCAAGTCTTCTACGCCAAGTCTTCTACGCCAAGTCTTCCACGCCAAGTCTTCCACGCCAAGTCTTCCACGCCAAGTCTTCCACGCCAAGTCTTCCACGCCCAGTCTTCCACGCCCAGTCTTCCACGCCCAGTCTTCCACGCCCAGTCGTCAAAGTCTGCCACGCCCAGTCGTCAAAGTCTGCCACGCCCAGTCGTCAAAGTCTGCCACGCCCAGTCGTCAAAGTCTGCCACGCCCAGTCGTCAAAGTCTGCCACGCCAAGTCGTCAAAGTCTGCCACGCCAAGTCGTCAAAGTCTGCCACGCCAAGTCGTCAAAGTCTGCCACGCCAAGTCGTCATAGTCAGCCACGCCAAGTCGTCATAGTCAGCCACGCCAAGTCTCTGCATCACGCCACGCCAAGTCTCTGCATCACGCCACGCCAAGTCTCTGCATCACGCCACGCCAAGTCTCTGCATCACGCCACGCCAAGTCTCCGCCATGATCCGTGTCCACGTACAGCCCAGTCTACTCCCCTTCCGTCTCGTCTCGTCCTTCCCCGTCATAGTCAATAAAGTTCCTTACATCCTTCTACCAGTCTGTCTTCCCGCCTGTTTCCTCCGCTTTTGGGTCCACCCACACCCCGCACGTTACAGAATGCTCCCACCTACCCGGACCCAGCGGAGGTTCCAAGTCCCCGTTCCGGCTCCGCGGAGGTTCCAAGTCCCCGTTCCGGCTCCGCGGAGGTTCCAAGTCCCTGTGCCGACTCCGCGCCGGATTCAAGTTCCCGTTCCGGCTCCGCGCCGGATTCAAGTTCCCGGTCCGGCTCCGCGCCGGCCTCAGGACCCCGTTCCGGCGCCCCGCCGGCTCCAGGCCCTCGTCCCGGCACCTCGGCAGCCCATGAATGCCACGCCTGTGCCGCTGCTGCCGCTTCAGCCCCTGGCCTCTTTGCCTGTGCCGCTGCTGCCGCTTCAGCCCCTGGCCGCTTCGCCTGGGCCGCCACCTCCTGTTCCTCGTCCGGCGGCGCATGGAATGCGTCCGCCACCTCCTGTTCCTCGTCCGGCGGCGCATGGAATGCGTCCGCCATCTCCTGTTCCTCGTCAGGCGGCGCATGGATTGCGGCCGCCACCTCCTGTTCCTCGTCAGGCGGCGCATGGATTGCGGCCGCCACCTCCTGTTCCTCGTCAGGCGGCGCATGGATTGCGGCCGCCACCTCCTGTTCCTCGTCAGGCGGCGCATGGAATGCGGCCGCCATCCCCTGTTCCTCGTCCGGCGGCGCACGGAATGCGGCCGCCACCCCCTGTTCCTCGTCCGGCGGCGCACGGAATGCGGCCGCCACCCCCTGTTCCTCGTCCGGCGGCGCACGGAATGCGGCCGCCACCCTCTGTTCCTCGTCCGGCGGCGCACGGAATGCGGCCGCCACCCCCTGTTCCTCGTCCGGCGGCGCACGGAATGCGGCCGCCACCCCCTGTTCCTCGTCCGGCGGCGCACGGAATGCGGCCGCCACCCCCTATTCCTCGTCCGGCGGCGCACGGAATGCGGCCGCCACCCCCTGTTCCTCGTCTGGCGGCGCATGGATTGCGGCCGCCGCCTCCTGTTCCTCGTCCGGCGGCGCATGGATTGCGGCCGCCGCCTCCTGTTCCTCAACCGGCGGCGCCTGGCCAGCGGCCGCCTTCGCTTGCACCAGTTCTGGCGACGCCCGGCCGGCGGCCGCCATCGCCTGCACCAGTTCCGGCGGCGCCCGGCCGGCGGCCGCCATCGCCTGCACCAGTTCCGGCGGCGCCCGGCCGGCGGCCGCCATCGCCTGCACCAGTTCCGGCGGCGCCCGGCCGGCGGCCGCCATCGCCTGCACCAGTTCCGGCGGCGCCCGGCCCTGTGCCGCTGCCTCCGCGGCCCCTGGCCGCTTCGCCTGTGCCGCTGCCTCCGCAGCCCCTGGCCGCAACGCCTGTGCCGCTGCCTCCGCAGCCCCTGGCCGCAACGCCCGTGCCGCCTAAGCCCCTGGCGTCTCAGGTCCCCTCGTCGCGGCCAATTGGCATCTCGGGTCCCCTCGTCACGGCAGAGTTGCCGCCTTCTCCCGCTTCCTCATCTCTGCCCCAAGTCAAGTCTCAAGTTTCCTCGTCACAGCCCCAGCCAAAGTCTCAAGTTTCCTCATCTCTGCCCCAGCCAAAGTCCACAGCTTCCTCGTCTCTGCCCCAGCCAAAGTCCACAGCTTCCTCGTCTCTGCCCCAGCCAAAGTCCACAGCTTCCTCGTCTCTGCCCCAGCCAAAGTCCACAGCTTCCTCGTCTCTGCCCCAGCCAAAGTCCACAGCTTCCTCGTCTCTGCCCCGGCCAAAGTCCACAGCTTCCTCGTCTCTGCCCCAGCCAAAGTCCACAGCTTCCTCGTCTCTGCCCCAGCCAAAGTCCACAGCTTCCTCGTCTCTGCCCCAGCCAAAGTCCACAGCTTCCTCGTCTCTGCCCCAGCCAAAGTCTCCGGTTTTGGGGTCCGCCCTGGGCAGCGCGGTAATGGCAACCGACCCGGGACCCAGTGCCAGGCGGCGCAAGAGAAGGGCTCACCGCGGGAACCGGCCCTTGGCGGCGCCACTTCTGTTGTCGCCCCTTGAGCCCGCAATAGGGCCGCCTCCTGGGCCGCCCCCCGATCCAAGTTTCATGGAGTTTTGTAGGGCAGTTTTTCGCCCCTGGGTAGACTCCTGTTCGTACCCTGATTAGGGGCAGAGTTGGCTCCCTTCCCGTCCCCGCCCTCCCCGTTTTGGCTTGTTCTTGTTTTAGGGACGTCTGGGAGCCGTCCCTTGGTGGGGGGGTACTGTCACGTTTCAGTTTGTTTGGGTTTGTGTTTTATTTTGGTGAGTGTTGATGTTTGTTTGGATGTTTGAGGTTTGCTGTTTGAATGTCTGCATGTCTGGTCACAGTGGTGTCTTTATTTGCCAAGTCTACCAAGTCTTTGTTGCCAAGTCTACCAAGTCTTTGTTGCCAAGTCTTCCAAGTCTGTTATCGCCAAGGCTAAGTCTTCCACGCCTAGTCTGCTAAGGCTTCTTCGCCAAGTCTTCTACGCCAAGTCTTCTACGCCAAGTCTTCTACGCCAAGTCTTCTACGCCAAGTCTTCTACGCCAAGTCTTCTACGCCAAGTCTTCTACGCCAAGTCTTCCACGCCAAGTCTTCCACGCCAAGTCTTCCACGCCAAGTCTTCCACGCCCAGTCTTCCACGCCCAGTCTTCCACGCCCAGTCTTCCACGCCCAGTCTTCCACGCCCAGTCGTCAAAGTCTGCCACGCCCAGTCGTCAAAGTCTGCCACGCCCAGTCGTCAAAGTCTGCCACGCCCAGTCGTCAAAGTCTGCCACGCCCAGTCGTCAAAGTCTGCCACGCCAAGTCGTCAAAGTCTGCCACGCCAAGTCGTCAAAGTCTGCCACGCCAAGTCGTCATAGTCAGCCACGCCAAGTCGTCATAGTCAGCCACGCCAAGTCTCTGCATCACGCCACGCCAAGTCTCTGCATCACGCCACGCCAAGTCTCTGCATCACGCCACGCCAAGTCTCTGCATCACGCCACGCCAAGTCTCCGCCATGATCCGTGTCCACGTACAGCCCGGTCTACTCCCCTTCCGTCTCGTCTCGTCCTTCCCCGTCATAGTCAATAAAGTTCCTTACATCCTTCTACCAGTCTGTCTTCCCGCCTGTTTCCTCCGCTTTTGGGTCCACCCACACCCCGCACGTTACAATTAGAAAGTCTTCCAGGAAGCTGTTGTAGCTGAAAAGGCAATTCCATCCTAAGGGTTGGATGAGCTCAGACTTTTTGATGTGAAGGTGATGAATCCAAATGTTGCTGGGTCATCAAGAAGTTCACTGGATTTAGTTTTTTTTTTAAGTTGTCAACTCACTGCCTGCCTTGAACATCGCCTTGAACATCCCCTTCCACATACTGAACGTGCTAGCAACCAGTGGTGCTACCTGACTAGAATCGAGGTTGAAATTGCTTGAATCGCAATGGGCAGAATGCAAGCCGATCTACTCTTCTGAAAGCACAACACGTGTGAAAGCTGATCCGAGGTCAGCGAAGACCCTACTGGTGAAAGAGAAGAATTGCGCTTGCCTTGGCTGCTCGCCTGGCGGGGTGGGCTTGCTGGTGGCGTCTGGGGACCGACTCACCAGTGCCAAATGACTGGGACTAGCCACAATCTACACACGGACATTCAAGATGAACTGAGCGAGCAGTGTCTGGGATAGTATGGGATGGATAACGATAAAAATTAATGACTATTCTAAATAATGTATATGATTGATGCGTTATAGTAATGGGTCGATGGGGACGGGTCTCGAATAAGCTTCGGCTTCTACCCGTCAGCCCTTCTTTCGGATGTCAATGTTGCAAATGATGTGATGTGATTGATGTAAGCTGTAACGTGTCCGAAAGGAAAAAATGATGAACTAAAGCTCACTTTCCCCACCATATTCATATGCTCCCTGCTGTCCCTGGGTGCAGTCACAATCCCTAGTCACTCATCATCATCTAATCATAGACACACTGCAGTCCAATCACATTTAGACACTTTCACAGCATCGCAGACAACTTAGAGTACAACAACTCGTGTAACACAACTGCAGGATCACTATTTGCTATTACACTATTAGCATAGACACTAGGAACCAACAACTCTGACCCGCAGTTGGATGGATGCGCGTCATAATCGGCTTTTTCATAGAAATGTGCTGACTTTGCCTGGCTTGCCACGTCAGCTCAGCTCTTTCACAGGGATTTGCATTTCCATTACAACACAGCAATCCATCTGAACGAGCGTCTGACAGACGACCCGCTTTTTCAAGTACATGATGTCTCAAAACGGCTGAAATACGAAGACATGAACATCACCATACAGTCCATTTAATATAGCTTGAAAAATAAAAATAAAAATGAATGACGAAATATAAAAACTGTTTTTATTTGCACCAAGTAAGCAAGCTTATATTTAAATTAATAACTACCGTATTTTTCGGATTATACGTAGCTCCAGATTATAAATCGCACCAGCCAAAAAATGCATAATTAAGAAGGAAAAAACATATATAAGTCGCATTTTTGGGGGAAATTTATTTGATAAAATCCAACACAAAAAACATACATGTCATCTTGAAAGGCAATTTAAAATAAAAATAAAAGAGAGAACAACAGGCTGAATTAGTATACGGTATACTAACGTTACATGACTGGCATGCCTGGTAATGTCAGTAACGACGTAACATATTAAGAGTTTGTAGCGAGCAGTGACGGGAGTCGGAGGCGGAGTGTTGAAGCACAGAGCCAAAGGCTGGCGTTTTATTGACATCAGCTTCTGAGGTCTTAACAGCAACTCCCCACTCAGCTAGAAGCTAACAGGCTAACTCCCCTTTTCCACATAACAAAACCTTCCCACCCGGAACTCTCCCTTCGTCCCAACGTTCCATGGGTGAATTATGTTCCCATCACTACAAGTTATTCATATAACTCTAGCATAAAGAACATGCTAACAAGTTTACAAAACTATCAGTTTCACTCCAAATCACTAAATCCAATGAAATCTTCATCCTCGGTGTCACTTTTAACTCATTCACTCCCAACGATTTTCACTGAAGTGTTTTCCTGGATTTTGACTGATTTTGCAAGGCCCGCAAAATATTATGTTCTATTGCTATAAAAATATGGAACCTACCAAAAGAGAGATTAGAGTCTCTTCTTTTATCAGGAAAAAAAGTATATTCCTATCTGTTTCTGCTGTGCAGCAATTAGCAATAGAACATAGCTAAGTTTCATCATTATTCATAATTCTGCTTAGAACTGTGGGGAAATCAGCTTGTTTTAACATGGCCTGGTTGATCTCTTATACTCTGCTGCCACTCAACCATTTTCTGCAGTAGATAGACTGCATCAAAGCCTTCTCTATACTCTATAAAAAAAACAACAACAAAAAAACCATATAAATACGTCTTTGGGACACTTAAAACATTTAAAATATGACGTATTTATACGTTTTTGGGAGCTAATGAGTTAAACAACTCCCCCAACTCGGGAGGTAGACGATGCGCCGCTTCCTCTTCTACCGGCAATGTTGAAATGATCAACACAGGCCTAGAGCGCCCTCTTGCGGTTTAGTGTGAAAATAACGTGAAATGATATAATAATGTGTTAATAATTTCACACATAAGTCGCACCAGAGTATAAATCGCACCCCTGGCCAAACTATGAAAAAAACTGCGATTTATAATCCGAAAAATACGGTACAATAGGGAAGAATAGGATACATGTGGAATTAAATGTCATCTACAGAAACAAGCTTTAATCCGAGAAGGGAGAGAGACATCTGTGTCCAAGGAAATCGAATTGATTAAGTGCTTTTTTCTTTTTTTAGCACTTTTGAGAAGAAAGCAAAACACACAGATAAAACAGAGGTCTGAATTGCATGCCCACTTCATCTCCCTGAAATGATTAATTCCATCTCTGTTAATTAGTAGCCGCACTTACAAAATGACCTCTGATTCCTCCCTCTCGCGCTCTCAGCAGCTCCCACCGCCTGGCGACACAGTGGCAGAGAGGATGGGAGCGAGAAAGAGAGGGATTAGGGGAAGGGCAATGAGAGAGAGGACAAGGTGGACGGGTTATAAAAGAGTGATAATGAAGTTTGGAGGAGAAAAAATATATAACAGCATTAAATAAGATTCACTTTCTCTGCAGCCAGTCAGCTATGGGAACAGGCTAGTGTTAGACATTTCTATTTCATACATTTTCTTGTCATTTCTGTGGCCAAACGTACGTGCGAGGAGAATTATTTGTCATGGTGCCTCGCAACTGTTCATGATGAATCGACGGCAGGTTTGATTTTAGCATGCGTAAATCATGCTATGTATAATGTGTTAGATGGCACAGCATGGGCTCAGCGTGAGATAGCTGGAGTGGCATTAATACATTCATTGCCAGACCAGCAAAAAAATGCATCATTTGCATCGTCTTTTTCCGTCAATGGCAGTGAATGAGTTAAAAAATCCACTCACACGTTATTCATTGAGTAGACATCCACAGGCAAAGGGAGCCAAAACATGTCTTAAATCCCAAGACGGACATAGGATGGATTACCCACAAACTTCAGTGATGCATCCTTAGCCATTTTTTTCCCCCTAAAATATTCAACATCGTGAGGTTTAGAACGCCATGAAGTAACTTTGTCCCACGCAATAGATGAAAGTCCACGAAGTAGGGACGATATAGCTATCCATCCATTTTTTAAAATTTTATTTATTTATTTATTTATTTTTAATACCGCTTATCCTGCGGTTGCGTAACTTGCGGGTGTACTGGGACATTTCCCAGCACACTTTGGCACACCCTTGACTGGCCCCATACTTTTGTTCATGAAAGTAACAGGTGTTATGAGTGGTTAGCACGTCCGCCTCCCAGTTCTGAGGACTCGGGTTCGAGTCCAGGCTCCGGCCTTCCTGGGTTGAGTTTGCATGTTTTCCCCTGTGCCTGCGTGGGTCTTCTCCGGGTACTCCGGTCATTCCCACATTTAAGACATGCATGGCAGGTTAATTGGGTGCTCTGAATTGTCCCGAGGTGTGCTTGTAAGTGTGGATGGTCGTTTGTCTCTGTGTGCCCTGCGATTGGCTGTCATCCAGTTCAGGGTGTACCCCGCCCACTGCTCAAAGCCGACCGGGAAAGGCTCCAGCACCCCCGCGACCCTTGTGAGGCGTAAGCGGTCAAGAAAATGGATGGATGGATGGATGGATGGATGGATGGATAGATTTACAAATCTATTTTTGGCTCTGAAAAGGATTATCGATTTGGTATTGAGTAATTGATTTTTTAAAACCCAGCCATTGTCGTCGGTCATTTTTGTGACGTTTTATCGACATTTGAGACAAGAAGCGAATTAACCTGAAATTTGGGTCAAATTCCTCGACCATTCATTGATCACAATTTAAACACTGGATGATCATGCTGTTTCTTTTTAGACATCAATGTAGTACTGAAAAAGATGAATAGTAGCACCAAAAATTTGTGATTTGCTCGACCAGCTGTGGCCAGTGAAAACAACTTTGTGATTTCGGTAAGTGCTGCGGCCCAACAATTAGCCATGCTAATAAACTGATTTGCAGTCTGATAGGTATTCATAGTCCATCCGTTCATTTGCACCTACTCAGCTCTAGTTATGTTTCCTTTCCTGTATTCATAATAATTGACCCTTTTTCTTTCAAACGCTTCCAAATACAGATGTTTGTAGGTGAGTGCAGAATGCTACATGAAGGAGGAAACATGTTGTGAATATTCTGCTGTTATCAAACTACGCTACTCGGCGTTAATGAAAGACTGAGCATTTGCTTCACCCCTTGATGTGACCGCAGAGTTTCAACACCATCTGCTATTTGTTCTAGTCCCGCTTTCCATGCCTGTGCGGCTTTGAAGAGGGTCCTTTTAAAAGCTTTCAAATACTCAATTGCTGTCACTGCTGTCACCGAGACACAACCAGAATCTAAATTTACTGAAAGTGGGTGGGGGGGGCTTGTTGGCAATCAAGGGGGACATGGAAGAGTGTAATTGTCCTTCTTTGGAAGCGGCATGTGCTATTACAACATCCACACATTAAAAATAAATAAATATACCGTATTTTCCGCACTATAAGGTGCACCTAAAAGCCTTCATTTTTTTTTCAAAAGCTGACCATGCGTCTTATAATCAGGTGGGCCTTATACATGGATCAATATTGAGCCGCGACAGCTCTCGCTGTCAAGACTCTATCGGTGACCCTGCACGATCGGTGACGAGCATGCGCAGAAGATCCCGCCATCTTGGATCGCTAGCTAATACTAATACTTTACTTCAGGGAAAATAATAAAACAGCTGTTTATTCATTTTGGGAGTGAATGGAGTTGTCAGAAAGCTGGTTTGTAATCTATTAAGAAAGTTGGACTGACCTATCTGACTGTTTTGTTCCCTTTAGCGCAGCACCATCTAATGGATGCGTAACGTAACTCCAGCCTCTACTGTAGCGCCTTATATATGGAAAAAGTTTGGAAATATGTCATTCATTGAAGGTGCGCCTTATAATGCGGTGCGCCTTATATATGGAAAAAGTTTGCAGATATGTCATACATTGAAGGTGCGCCTTATAATGCGGTGCGCCTTATAGTGCGGAAAATACGGTAAATAAAAAAAATAGCAAGAAATCTTTGAATCAACGGGGGAGAAAAAAATAATTGAGAAGCACTGTCCTAACACAAATGTAGAATTTATTGAACAATAAAAGAAATAATTAATGGCGCATTTTTGATGCCAAGCTGACAAATCAAGAGGGTTTACAGCTTATGAAAGTGCTCTTGCTGCCTGTTCACAAACCCGCCTGAAAATGTCTGCAAAAGATTTAAACCTACACAGACCGAAGAATTCATCTTATCGCTGTCATGGCATCTTAGCGAAAGACAGGCTGATGCTGCTCATATACCACCTGCAGCGACAGGGCTTGCCAATGAGATGGATTATAATATAATAACTGTGTAAAAACAATAGGATTTATCTTCGTACCAAAACTTTGTGGACGCGCACACTCACACACGATCTTTCTATCAAGCGTTATTCCGTGGAAATTACTGTCATGTCAAATAGACGCTTCTCATAATCCTGTCAAAAGTGATGAGAAAACTTTTAGATTCATACTCCCTTGCAATGCTATGTTATGTCTAAAAATTGTTTTCTTTTACTTACTATTATCCGTCCATTCGTTTTAAGTTTTCATAATATAGGGACATAACAGATTCAAAACAATGGGGGAGGCCTTTGCGGCGGCAAGCTAGCGCAGAACAGTGCGAAAGGGCGTGAGGCGGCGCGGAGGACGTGTTTGGACCGGTGGTGGAGGCGGTTCCACAAGGTGAAAAGCAACACTCTCACCCCCTCCCAGTAGAAAAATCTTAACTTACTTCGCGCTTCACCTCGTCGCAGCCAATCGGCTTCGGTTACGGGCTACGTCACACACCGCGTCCTGTTGGTAACACGGCCAGCCTATTAAACGACACAAAAAGGAGAGAAGACACTCAGCTCAGGGCTCGCAAGGAGAGAGGAGAGGAGCTGACAGACACAATTCACTCCTGCACTCTCTGAAGATTCCTCACCTCACCCTCTCTATTTAAATGTGGTTTTCCACGCCCCTAGTTACATGGGTGTTCCAACCCTAAGAATGCAAATGCAAGGCATAGTTGGAACACAGTGTACTTGTTTGTTTATGTGTTGTGCATGTGAGTAGAAGATTACTGAGTACATGTGTGGTCAAGTTTGCAATCATTTCTTAACAGAAAACAGGCGACCTCAGCAGACTGGCTCGAACCATTCCGCTGCGTTCGATGTTGTGGTTCTTCAGCCTTTTGAGTCATCTTCAAATAGCCAGGCTTGATGAATGTGAGTGGGATCAGAGCAAAGCATTCTTCATTGCAAACAGAAGCAGTTCATCATTGCAGCAAATGTATGATAACTTATTATTTACAATTATTCCTACACATCCTAAGAGTATTTACTTACTGTTGAACGGTAGCTACTGTACTCTGGATTAAGCAAACACGTACAGTCGGTGCTCTCTTTTGCGATACGCCTCCTCCTCTCCGGTGGGCGCGAATGCACAAATACACGATTGAGCGACATTCATTCCAAAACGCTTACGAAGGAAGCGTTCCACAACCAGTGCTAAACGTGTGAAAAGTGTTGAAAGGAATATGCAGTCTCGGCAAATCACACTCACGGTTGAGATCGAGTCGAGGTCTGTCGGGAGCACCGAATGAAGTAAGAGGAGAAACAGTGTGCAGCTCCACAACATTTGTATGTGAATGATGCATCTTAGGCGAGTTTTCTGAAGTCAATCGATCATTAAACATGTCTTTAATTGTGTAGAATTATAAACTGAAGATCACCATACCTTCTTTATTGAAAGTGTACAAAACTATTTTTTTTCAGAAAGATCAAGTGGTAGGTGATGATTTTAAGAAGGAAATTGAGTCGTAGTTACAACAATGTTGGCCATGATAGAATTAAGCATTGCATATTAACATTGGCAATAGCTTTTATAAAGTTTGATTATAATGTGCAAAATGCACCTGTAAGAGTATTTGCACTTTTTATTTTAAGATATTATTTGTGCTTTTCCAAGTTATGAACTAAGTTATAGCCATTTGGGTTTAGTTCGGGGTTTTCTTTGCTGTGGGTGGTATGCCTTGAGATTTTGTCCATGAAAAAAAGGTTGAGAAACACTGTATTATACTAAACTATACTATACTATACTATAGTGATACCTCGGCTGACGAACGCTTAAGCTCACGAACTTTTCGCCTCACGAACATTAAATTCGCGAGCATATAGTCTCTGTTGACGAACTCGTTTTCGGCGGACGAACCAAACCACGCGATCGAACGGCACCACGGTGGCGGCCACGAGAAGCTGACGCACGCTCACGGCGTCCCAGTTCGTCACCCCCTGTCTTTTAGTGCGGACGCGGTTTGTGTTTGATAGACATTTTGGACCATATTGAGTGTACTTTTGCTATTATGGGACCGAAAAAGACCCCACCACAGGCTAGTGTTAAGCCTAATGCTGCGTTCTCACCAAAAGCGAGGGACGGCGATTCGGCGGCGCGTTTGCATTGTAATCAATGGAGTTCCCGCCACTAAAAAAAGCGAAAGTGCTATCACGTACCTCAAAAAAGGAGAAAATAGTGCCACGGCAGTTTAGTCCCAGGAAAGAAGTGAAAGTAGCTGGCGGTGCTCACTTTTTGTTGACTCGCTAAAGTGCTCCACTTCCTTGTTCACCAAGGGACACGCCTCCTCCGCTCCGGTGAGCACGAAAGTGCGAATGAGCGACAACCGTTCCATAAACGCTCGCGAATGAAGTAAGTCTACCATTGCTACCATCCTTAAGAACTACCATCGCAAAGGTAAATAAAACGACTTTATTATACAGTACACTTTATTTCTTTAATTACAATAAAATAGCACATTTATTATACATAAAATAAGGTTTATTTTTGTGTAGTTTTAAGGCTTATTTAGTAGAAAATTATGTTTTATAG
This sequence comes from Festucalex cinctus, assembly GCF_051991245.1. NCBI lineage: Eukaryota > Metazoa > Chordata > Actinopteri > Syngnathiformes > Syngnathidae > Festucalex > Festucalex cinctus. The sequence goes on along the minus strand of NC_135411.1, from coordinate 9,628,120 downwards.
GGACATGGGAACGGATTATTCTCATTTTAATGGTTTCTTATGGGAAATAAATGTTCGCAAGACAAACTTTTCGCCTTACACACACTTTCTGGGAACCAATTATGTTCGTGAGCTGAGGTATCACTGTACTATACTATACTATACTATACTATACTATACTATACTATACTATATTATACTATACTATACTATACGACAAGTACAGACACATCAAAACTAGTTCATCTTCCTGAAATGAAGGAAAGGTTATTTGTAATCACGGATTCCAGGGACAATAAAGCTTGATAGCGGGCCAAACCAACCATAAAAACTTGTGATTGGGATGAGCTGTCATTGTCAAAGTGATTAATTACACATTTAATGAGTAATTAAGTGACATATTAGGGGGCTCTTGATAGCTTGTCTTCTTCATCAGGCTCAATCAAGTAAGAGTTAAAGCCTAAGAACATGGTGCAAAAAAAAATAAATAAAAATGGTTATAATGGAAAATTGGTACAAACCTTCACTGGATTCTGATCTAAAAGTAGTCAAATTCTAAAAGTAGTCAAACTGAAATGTGTTTCAGAAGTAGGGCATTGGACTGAATTTCCATGATTGATGATAGTCTGAATCTTCACACACATTTCATGCCATTAAGAGATTTCCTTGTAGCAGAGCTTTGATATTAGCATAAAGGTGGCATCACTCTATCTATTCCATGTCAGTGCTGTTAATACAAAATGTTAGCCCTGTAAAAATAAAATTAAAAACAATTATATATTACACAACATGAAACGAGAGTTTAATGGGCCCAAAAAGGACACAATCTGCAACAGTATGATCAAATGGTGGAGGAGTTGCACGTGTCAGGTGAAATATATGAGATGAACCAGAACTGAATTGTTCTTCAAAGTACAATCAAATGCCCCTCGTATTTTTAACCAGCATTGAACTCCATAGATCCTCGACTGGGATTTCTTTTGCTGGACAGAAACAGCGGGAGATAATCAATAAGCTCTCCCGCCTCCTTGGCAAAGATGAACTTAAAGCAGAGAACCAGCAGATGTAATTCCTCTCACGAGGTTCAAGAGTGGAAGCTCATTAGACCGACACACCTTTTGTTAATTACTCCCAACATGACCACTTTGTAACACCCGCATGAAAAGAACAAAAAAACAAACTGTTTGTGTTCTTTACTAATGGTGAGATTCCCAAACAAATCTATCACCGAAGCACCTAATTAAATTGACTCCACAGTCTCGCTCCGTACTGCAACGGGTACGCATTGAGCAGAGTTCAAATCCTTAAGGTTTTTCATTAGTGTGGTGTTGCAGATTTTCTGGATAAATGCAATGCAGAGTCAGGTTTAAAGGGATAGTTCAGATTTTTTTTTTTTTTTTTTTTACATGAATCTGTATTTCATCCTCACCTCCAGTGGCGTGCGATCATCACTGACTTGCCCCTGACAGCGTTCTGTGACACGAGTTCTGGTACGGTTTTGGTTAACTCATTTGCTCCCAAAGACGTATTTATACGTTTTATTTTAATTTCATGCTAAAGCATACAGAAGGCTTTGATGCAGCCTCTCAACTGCAAAGAACGGTTGCAGAAATGGTAGTTATTACACAAACGGCCAGAAGGTGGCAGCAGAACAAAGGAGATCATCCAGGGCCATCTAGAAAAAAAAGCTCAATTACTTACAATTTTAAATAGATTTGCGAAAACTGATGAAACTTAGCTCTCTTCTAATGCTAATTGCTGCAAAACGGGAACAGATAGAAACATACTTTTTTTTCCTGATGAAAGAAGAGACTTTAATCTTTCTTTTGATAGGTTCCATGCTTTTATAGCAATTGGAAAATCAATCAAAATTCAGTAAAACAGCCGGGAGCGAACGGGATTGCTTCTGTGAAAATGGCTGGGAGTGAATGAGTTAAGGCAAGGCAAGGCAAGTTTATTTGTATAGCACATTTCATACACAAGGCAACTCAATGTGCTTTACACAAGGAAAGACAACACATAAGCATCAAGAAACAGTAGTTAACATTCAGAGGAAGAAAAATAAATGAAAATAGGTTACAAAATTTACTAAAAAGAACATACAATAACAATCTTAAAACATTATTCAACAAACTTTAAAACATTTAACATAAGGAAGTTTAAAATAAAATAAAAAAAAACACTTAATTAAAGTTGTTTAAAAGTCTCTAATTGACACGAAGCGAGGAGGTAGGACTCAGACGCAGAGTGTAAGTTGGCCAACAAGGCTGCAGCTTTAATCCAATGAAACAAAAAACACCTCTCAAGGAGGGAAAAAAAGGCAGAACAAAAAGAGCTCCAAACTGGAGATAAAACAAGGGCACTCAAAAACAGGGACAACTAAAGGCGCTCCGCTAGGGAGGAAAACAAGGGGCAAACTAAGGGCGCAAGACAAGGCAAGGCAAGACAACGAACAAGGACTGTGGAACAAGGACTGTGAGGACGCTTCCATGCACTGAGATGTGACACTTCGGCACTGAGGGGAGAATGCAGGTGGCTTTTATGTCCGGGTTGATTGGGAACAGGTGGTGGTGATCATGGGCGTGGACCGGTAATCAGTGAGCTGCAGGAAGGGTAAGTGACCTGGGATGAGATGAGAGTTAGTAGTTTCAAAATAAAACAGGAACCTGACTGTGAAAAACAAAAGCATGACCCGCCACTCTGGTGGCGGCGTGACAGTACCCCCCCCTCAACGGCCGGCTCTCGACGGCCCAGGAATCTCGGGGTGTTCATCATAAAAATCGTCGATGAGGGAGGGGTCTACAATGAATCGGGCGGGCACCCATTGCCGTTCTTCAGGCCCATAACCCTCCCAGTCAACCAGGTACTGGTGTCCCGGCCCCGCTTTCTGACGTCCAACAACTTTCTCACTTTATAGACCGGGCCCCCCTCCACCATCTCCGGAGGGGGCGGCGCGGGCTCGGGCGGGACCAGGGAACTGTCCTGGACTGGCTTGACCTGGCTCACGTGGAAGGTGGGGTGGGTGCGGAGGGATCGAGGCAGGCGAAGGCGCACGGCGGCAGGGCCTATAGTCTTCGCAATCGGGAATGGCCCCACGAATCTCGGGGCCAACTTTGGACAGGGAACTTTGAGATGAAGATTCTTTGTCGAAAGCCATACCCTTTGGCCTGGCTGGTACTGTGGTGCGGCCCTCCTCTTCCGGTCAGCAGCTCTTTTCACCCTATCGCCTTGACGTTGAAGTGCCAGTCGAGCTGCTGACCAGATTCGGCGACATCGGCGGGTCATGGCGAGGACCGAAGGAACTGAGGCTTCCTCCTCCAGGTCCGCGAAGTACGGCGGATCGTATCCGTGCACACATTTGAAAGGCGTGATTCCTGTGGCAGAAGTAGGTAAAGAGTTATGCGCCAGTTCAACCCAGACCAAGTTCTTGCTCCAGGAGGACGGATTTTGGGAGACCAAGCATCGTAGTCCGGTCTCCAGCTGTTGGTTGAGCCTCTCGGCCTGTCCATTGGCCTCTGGGTGGTAGCCTGAGGTCAAGTTCGCCTTTGCCCCTATGGCTCTGCAGAACTCCCTCCAAAAACGAGAAACAAACTGGGGACCGCGGTCCGACACTATGTGCCGCGGGAATCCATGGATCCTGAACACTTGGTCGATCATGACTTCGGCGGTTCTTTTGGCTGAGGGAAGTATGGGGTAATGGGATAAAGCGGGCCATCTTTGAAAAGCGGTCGACAACTGTGAGTATTGTGGTTTTACCATGTGAAGTGGGAAGTCCAGTCACAAAGTCCATAGAAATCTCCGCCCAGGGTCTTGAGGGGATCGGCAGTGGTTGGAGGAGACCCATCCGGGGTTGGTTTGATGTTTTATTTCGGGCACAGACTGGGCAGGCCTTGACATATTCATGTACCGAGGTCTCTATTGAAGGCCACCACAATCTCCGGGCGACGACGTACAGGGTCCTGCGAGTACCTGGGTGGCAAGAAAGACGAGAGGTGTGTGCCCAATTGATCACCTGCGCTCGTAGACCCTCCGGGACGTAGAGCCGTCGTGGTGGACACTCCTTAGGAACGATCGTGTCTTGGAGGGCCTCCTTAACATCCTCTTCAACCTGCCAGGACATGGCTCCGACAATGCAGTCTCTAGGCAGGATGGGTTCAGGTTCGGTTGCTGTGGTTTCCGGGTCATGAATTCGGGACAGAGCATCTGCTTTGACGTTCTTGCTTCCGGGTCTGTAAGTTAGAGAAAACAAAAATCTGTTAAAAAACAATGACCACCTGGCCTGTCGTGGGTTCAGTCTTTTGGCGTGACGTAGGTATTCCAGGTTGCGGTGGTCTGTCCAGATGATGAAGGGGTGTTCTGCGCCCTCCAGCCAGTGCCTCCACTCTTCTAGGGCTACCTTGACCGCCAGGAGTTCCCGGTCTCCCACGCTGTAATTGCGCTCAGCCTTGGAGAGCTTTCGGGACAAAAATGCACAGGGGTGCACCTTCCCATCTTCCTGGCTCCTTTGGGATAGGACGGCCCCGATACCCAGATTGGAGGCATCCACCTCGACCACGAACTGGCGGGTAGGATCAGGAACTCTGAGTATCGGGGCCTCTGTGAATCGTTTCTTGAGTTCATTGAATGCAGTGTTGGCTTCCGGGGTCCAGTTGAAGCGTTGCTGTGGGGAGGTCAAGGCATGGAGTGGAGCTGCGATGGTGCTGAAGTTGCGGATGAAACGTCTGTAAAAGTTGGCGAATCCCAGGAATTGTTGCACCTTCTTCCTGGATTCAGGTGTGGGCCAGTCCCTGACTGCGCTGACCTTCTCCGACTCCATCTCGACCTTGCCCGGGGAAACAATGAATCCCAGAAATGAGATGGTGTCGGTGTGGAAAAGGCTCTTCTCAGCCTTTACATAGAGTTGGTGGTCAAGCAGGCGTTTCAAAACTTGAGTGACATGGTGCTGGTGGGTTTTTAAGTCCGGTGAGTAGATCAATATGTCGTCCAAATAAACATATACAAACTGGTCGATGAAGTCCTTGAGCACGTCGTTAATCATGGCCTGAAAAACTGCTGGCGCATTCGTGAGTCCAAAGGGCATGACTAAGTATTCATAGTGACCTCTGGGAGTATTGAAGCCGGTCTTCCACTCATCCCCTGCACGAATACGGACGAGATGATAGGCGTTTCGAAGATCTAGTTTGGTGAACACCTTGGCTTGCTGGAGCTGGTCAAATACTGAGGACATCAGAGGCAGAGGATAACGGTTCTTGACTGTGATTTCATTTAAGGGGCTGTAGTCAATACAAGGGCGTAACGAACCATCCTTCTTGCCCACGAAGAAAAAACCAGCTCCAGCTGGCGATGACGATGGCCGGATAAGTCCTGCTTTCAACGACATGTCGATGTACTCGTTCAAGGCTTTGCGTTCGGGGCCCGAAACCGAGTACAATCTCCCTTTGGGAATGGAAGACCCAGGAATCAGCTCAATTGCACAGTCATAGGATCGATGTGGGGGAAGTGACATGGCCTTGGTTTTGCTGAACACCTCCCTGAGAGGATGATAGCAAGTGGGAACGGTGTTCAGGTCCGGGTATTCCTGGTCATTCACAAGAGTCACCTGGCGGATGGCAGCGGGAGGTGCCTCTGCCGCTCCAACCCATGGTGTTCACAGTCTTTTCCCCAGTCCAGGACTTGCCCCGATCGCCAGTCGATGCGGGGGTTGTGCAACTGCAACCAGGGGTGTCCCAGGACCAGTGTGTGTGATGGGGAGCGGAAGACGTGAAAACGAAGGAGTTCTCTGTGCTGTCCAATGTGGATCTCGAGTGGCTCTGTGACGTGCGTGATGAGGAATAGGTCCTTGCCATTGAGCGCCCTGGCCCTCATATGGGTCGAAAGTGGTTCCGTGCCGGCCTGCAATCTTTTCACCAGACCCCAATCCATGAGGCTCTCGTCCGCTCCGGAGTCAATGAGAGCTAGTAGGTCTGTGGAAGTGGTATTGCAGGAAATCGTGATTTGCGTGAGTTTTCGGTCCTTGACCGGTTTATGAGTCTCGGACCTCACCGGAGGGCCTCGCTTGGTGGGACAAGCTACCACCAAATGTCCTTTTTCTCCACAATAGTAGCACCGCCCCTCTTGGCGACGTCGCTGGCGTTCATGGTGAGTCAGTCGGGCGCGGTCGAGCTGCATCGGCTCCTCGCCAATCTCGCTGGGCCTCCCCGCGGTGGACGACTGGAGAGGTGCCTCTTGTGGTGACTCCTTTGCTGCGGGGTGCCGAAAGAATTCGGAGCCGGACCCCCGATGGTGTCCGCTGGCCTGCATGAGATCTCGCCGTCGGTGATCGGTGCGGATGGCCAGCGAGATCAATGAGTCCAAGTCGCGAGGTAAGTCCACGGGCAGTAGGAGTTCTTGCATAGCGGCGGAGAGCCCCTTCAAAAAATGATCAAAGAGGGCTGTCTCATTCCAGCCACTCTTGGCCGCTAGAGTTCGGAATCGGATCGCATAGTCATTAACCGATTCTCGGCCTTGTCTGAGATTACTTAGCTCTCGAGTCTTTTCCCGATCCATGTTAGTGGGATCGAAAACAAGACGAAGTGCCCTGCTAAACCCGGCTGCAGTTGAGCAAGTCGGGGAGTGCCGTGCCCATTCCGCGGTGGCCCAGTCTCTGGCTCGTCCCGTCAGGTGGGAAATCATGAAGGCCACACGGGAACGGTCGGTGGGAAAAGCCTGTGGCGAGAGTTCAAAGTGTAAGTCGCATTCGGTCAGGAATGCCTGACATTGTCCTTGGTCTCCCGAGTATCGCTCCGGGGGAGCCAGTCTCAACCCAGCCCCGGTCAAGGCTGGAGTTGGGATCGGTGGTTCTGCGGTCTCTGGTTTCGTGACGGTCGGCTTGGAGAGTTGTAGGTAGCTCACCAGCTCCTGCACTTGTCCAGCAAGTTCCCCCATCCGGGTGTCCATGGCTTGCTGGACCTTCTCCTGGTGCGACATGGGAGTCTCTTGGGTCTGCAGCCAGATCTCCAACTTCTCCGCTGGGTCCATGCTGGCCGAAGTGTACTGACACGAAGCGAGGAGGTAGGACTCAGACGCAGAGTGTAAGTTGGCCAACAAGGCTGCAGCTTTAATCCAATGAAACAAAAAACACCTCTCAAGGAGGGAAAAAAGGCAGAACAAAAAGAGCTCGAAACTGGAGATAAAACAAGGGCACTCAAAAACAGGGACAACTAAAGGCGCTCCGCTAGGGAGGAAAACAAGGGGCAAACTAAGGGCGCAAGACAAGGCAAGGCAAGACATCGAACAAGGACTGTGGAACAAGGACTGTGGAACAAGGACTGTGGAACAAGGACTGTGGAACAAGGACTGTGGAACAAGGACTGTGGAACAAGGACTGTGGAACAAGGACTGTGCGGACGCTTCCATGCACTGAGATGTGACACTTCAGCACTGAGGGGAGAATGCAGGTGGCTTTTATGTCCGGGTTGATTGGGAACAGGTGGTGGTGATCATGGGCGTGGACCGGTAATCAGTGAGCTGCAGGAAGGGTAAGTGACCTGGGATGAGATGAGAGTTAGTAGTTTCAAAATAAAACAGGAACCTGACTGTGAAAAACAAAAGCATGACCCGCCACTCTGGTGGCGGCGTGACACTAATCAAAGGTATAAGAAAAAAGCAAAGTTTTTTTTACCTGGATTTAAAAGCATTTACACTCGGGGGTTAAGAGGAAAGAGTCCGGCAAGTTGGCTGGGGTCAAGTAAATAAACCGTTTTTCTTCTAAAAATAATTTGTATTCAAAAGAGTGATACATTTGCATCACAAAACTTCGCCCTAAAAAAAGTCAGACTCCATTACCGCCAGGCACTGCGTTTCTGTTCGTTCGTATCACTGCACGGCGGCCCGCATACAGCTGATAGATGCGCACTAATCTACGTTGATTGTCTTTTCGAAGGCGGAAGGCGCGACTATCAGCTGTCTCCAGGGTGACGCGCAGTGATACGAACGAACAGAAAAATAGTGCCCGGCGGTAATGGAGTCTGACTTTTTTTTTAGGGCAAAGTTTTGTGACGCAAATGTATCACTCCTTTGAACACAAATTGTTTTTTTTAGAAGAAAAACGCTTTATTTACTTGACCCCAGCCAGCTTGCCGGACTATTTTCCTCTCGACCGAAACCGGACCAGAACTCGCGTCACAGAACGCTGTCAGGGGTAAGTCAGTGCTGATCGCACACCACTGGAGGTGAGGATGAAATAGAGATACATGTCAAAAAATCTCAACTATCCCTTTAAGTATTTCTCCGAACCAATATCTTGTGTTGTGATGATAAAAGACTCGCAAGCCTAATCTTATGAGCAGAAGTGAGTAGCAGTGACCATGTCCAAAGTGCCTTAAAGTCCTTGTAGAGAGAAAATAAATGTCTTGTAAATTTGGCACACTACAGTCAAGAGTGTTACTAAGAACCATGCCAAATTTTATGTCCATTCTAAATGTACAATAAAATATTTCCAAGTTTTCATACTTGTGTAAAATGATGTACTGTACTGTAAAAAAGAAAAGAAAAAAAAAGTGTAATATTGATTTGTGTTGAGGTCATTTTTCTGCCACTAGATGGCATAATGGCAGTTGTAAGACTGGTGACAGCTCAGTGCATTTTTCTTTTCATATTAAAAGATATCTAATATTTGACACGAAATAACTTGTGAAATTCTGCACATTTTTAAAATATATGCATTATTATTAAATTTATTACTGCTACTTTTTGACGCGGTCGTGTCTGCTGCGTTGCGACTGGAATTCCCGCAGTACAGACTTTCCAAGTAAGGGACAGTCATTAGACTTAGACTTAGACTTGACTTTATTGATCCCTTTGGGATGGCTCCCTCTGGGAAATTTACATGTCCAGCAGCAATGAGAACAGATAATAAAATAAAAAATAATTCAATCAATCAATAAATAAGGTTATTACACCAGAGATTGAATTAATACTACTACTACTAATAATAATAATAAAATAGAAATTCAATCAATCAATAAATTAATTAATTGCGCGTTTAAAAAAATTACTGCCGTTAATAGAACTGTTAACTCAAAATTAACGCACTCATTTTGACACCCCTAATTTACAGACAAATCTCTGACTTCACTTTACAGGATCTTTAAAATTCTCTGCATGTTTACGTGTAGCTGAGCGATCCTGCGCTACCTGAGAACCAAAAGGTAAGAGCAATTTCATTGTTCACCGCGTTTTCTCACTCCCACACGGCAAATGGCCGCTTGAGAAATCCCTTTGCGACACGGTTGACTGTAAACGCGGAGGAGAGATTAATCGGCGGTCACCCGCTGAGAGTTGTCAGGTGGATCTTTTAGCACCTCAGGAAAAAAAAGATACATCAGCATAACAGGAAGCCGTTTTCACACGTACAGTTATCACGTTATGTCCCATGAACACAGCCTGTACTAGTTTTCCCTTTTGAAAGAGGATCTCCTCCTCGCTGGCAGTGTCTTAAGATCAGAGTTAGCGTCAGGGCAAATAATGACGCACAATGGCAAGCAGGCACTGCGGGCTGCGGGGGGTTGCTGAGGTGTGTTTGAAAGGGAAACTATCAATTGAGAACACACAGTAGGAGACAACAGCTACCCGCCGGCTATGAGCTCATTACAGGACAAATAAAAGAACTCCTCAGAATGTACCCGAGATCTTCTCATCAGGGATCTCTCAGACGCAGGCTGGTAAACACCACACCATCACTAACGCTCCTATTGTTGTCTCTTAAAAAGAAAGAAAACAAAACTTTAGCATTAGAATATAGCTCGGTTTCATCATTATTCACAAATCTGTTTAAAACTGTGGGGGAAAACGGCTCGTTGCAACATGGCCATGGTTGAGCTCTTATACTCTGCTGCCACCTGCTGGCCGTTTTTGTAATAACTACCATTGCTTCAACCGTTAGCTTCAGTTCAGAGGCTGCATCTGGGCTCTTGAGATCTCGCTAAATTTGCTGGAATTTAGAGGCTTCCGGGGTTGGCGTAAGACTTTGATTTTGTAATCATGGGGAAGGCAGGAAGTGTTTGGTCGGTGCTGGATTTCACTTTGATTTACCTTTCTTTTCTCTTTATTTCTTTTTTTTTCTGACCTTTTCTCTGGTCTCCTGACCATTTAAATCTCACGACTCTGGCAAGATTCTGAAGTACCTGGTTAAGGCGAAGGGTAATGGGATATTTATAAGGTTTTAGGTGAATGAATGAGTATAAATTTATACGTATTTGCACGCACGCACACGCACGCACGCGCACGCACGCAAACGCACGCAAACGCACACACGCAAACGCACGCACGCAAACGCACGCACACATACACACAAAAAAAAAAAAAAAAAGTTCAGAGGCTGCATCAAAGCCTTCTGTATGCTCTAGCATTACAAAAAAATAAATAAATAATAATTTAAAAAAACGTATAAATACGTCTTTGGGACACTGGTAATATTTAAAATAGAACATATTTATACGTCTTTGGGAGTTAATGAGTTAACGTGACAATATCAAAATGACATTGGAACTTTACTCCTTTTCTTCCCCAGAACAATTCATATCTTCATTTTTAAGAATTCAAAATCTGATTGATCTTTCAGCTCCTCCAGGAAAAGCCCGAGGATTTGCCAAAGGCACGTTTATGTGCATTTTTCAAAAGTGTAATGAGGATGTTAAAAAGTGATTTCCTGGTAATTTCTGATAAGCGCTCAGTCATCCAAGGGTCATACCACAGCAACACAGCAGTAAAAGTGGGAAATCTGCTGATGAATCAAGGATGCCCATGAACATGAAACGATTTGCTGTCTCGAGGTGCATTCCCATTAACCCGTTTTGCGCAAAAGGCATGTTTCGCAAAAGCAAGCTGGTAATGGAAACACTGGATTTGCAAAAACCCCCAAAACAAAACAAAAACCTCTCAAATATCGCAAACATGTTTTTGCACTCTCATGAGGTGGTTTTTGAGTATTTTGCAAAAGCGGATTAGTAACACTTTTTGCGCATTAGTAGTCATGTGACACCCGCTCGGTGATGGAGGAAAGGAATGTAACGCGTTTGCCAATGTGTATTTTTACTTACTTGCAATTGACAAATATTTGTTTTGAGAATTTTTAATTTCGGTAGGGTATTTTAGTTTTACATGCTGGAGTGTTTTGTATACTGCACGTCATGAGCCCAAAAGAGGAAGAGGTGTAACCAAGCAAACCTCGTTCGAGAAGTTAAGAATAAAAGGAGACGAGCTTGAAATCCTGTCCTGCCATGTCTGGTTAATTTAGCATGGAAGACGCCAGAAAACATCAGAAAGTGCAAAGTATTTGTAACCCGCCTTTTACCCAGCCTCCAGGAACAACAACAACAACAACAACAACAACATATTAGGGTTACAGGAAGTAGGAAGTACGAGACCACTTGCTTCCGTGTCGGAACTGCTACCCGAGTGGATAACAAGTCTTTTTAACACATTCACTGCCAGCCCAGCAAAAATGCATTATTTGACGTCTTTTTCCGTCAATGGCAGTCAATGACTTAAGATGAGATGTAACCAAAATTGATGGATTTTTAAGCAACATTTGCCTTAAAAAAAAAAAAAAAAAAAGGAAAAAAGGATGCTGCAATATAATCACAAAATATATTGGCACATTGTGTTTAACACATTCACTGCCAGCCCAGCAAAAATGCATTATTTGACGTCTTTTTCCGTCAATGGCAGTCAATGAGTTAAGCACAAAGCGATTTAGCTATAGAACCAATATGCTGCCATTCAATGCAGGTTCCATATCCAGAAAATGACCATTACCACCCGCCAACTAGCGATGTGTCGGTCGCGAGGGTTGTAAACACTGTCTTTCCACAGAAACGTCCCAACGGTTTACGAAACAAACACAAAATGGCAAAATACAGGCTGGGAGGTTGGGGGTTTAGGACAAAATTGCCACCAGAAATGAAGACAAGCCCTGATCTGTAAAATGAGAAGTAGTTTGTTTGTTTAAATCCTGTATTTAAAAAGTGCATTGTGAAACCGGCAGACACGGCCTTTAAACATCATGAGCACATCCAACAGAACAGCGAGGTTTCGCGAGACGGGAGATTCCGGGAATTGCGCCTCAGAAGAGAAACGCTCTTCAATGGAAACACCGATAAATTGAAATTGGACTTTATCAAAATAGTACAATATCGCTTCAAATTTTTCGAAAAAAGGTAATGGAAACGCCACTTATGGGAAGGACCACCAGAGTTTTTTCTGCGGTACGTGTAGCTATTTGGATATCACTTCTGTATGTTTGAAGAATGGCAATGACGATAATGTGTTTGGATGTTCAAATGCAGATGTGTATACTAGGGATGTAATGATAGGGGCAATATTGGGATATCGTGATAGTAAGACTGCGACAATATCGTCGTCGTCATGTTTACAATATTTAAAAGGAACACATCTGTTCAAAAAGTCAGGTTGATTTCCATTTGTGCAGTTCTAGCACCCTCTAGTGGCTAGTTTAATAGTGCAATTTAATTTTCATTAGGGATGTTTTGGCCTTCTATGTTTAAAATCTGTGGTAATTGTCAGACAAAGGGGAACCTAATTTGCTTGTGAAGCGATCAATGTGTGCTTGCATTATCAAGTAAGTGCCTCAATATTGTTATTAGAGATTGTAGGTTATATGCATTGCTGTTATGTACAAAAGCACAATATTGTGCTTTTTTTTAGTATGAGCTCTTTTTTTTTTTTTTTTTTTCAATATTGTGGTCTTTTTTTAAATATCGCCAACCGCCCCACAATATCGTGATAATTATCGTATCATGACCTTCATTTCGTGATACTGTATCATAATGTTTGGATATCGTTACATCCCCAGTGTATACTGTAACAAAAAATAAATGTCCTAATAAAAATGCAAATGATAACTTTACAGCTGGCTTTTGAAATCATATTAACTGGTATTCCAATGAATTGAGTTAGCTACTTTCATTAGGATTGTGAAATTCTCTCTGTATCAATGTGGGACAAAATAGGGATTGACGATAGGGGGTTGGCGTAGCTCAGCGGTAGAGCAGTTGTCTCACAACCCTGAAGTTGTGGGTTCGATCCCGGTTCACTGTGACCATTTCGAAGTATCCTTGAGCCAAATGCTAAACCCCCAGCGGCTCCTGATGCTGCGTCATCAGTAGGTGAATGAGTAGTCAAAATGTAAAGCGCTTTGAGGGCCTTGCAAGGTAGAAAAGTGCTATATAAATGAAGTACCATTTACCGTTTATTCAAACAAAACAGTCGCAGGCTTCACCAAAATGATCAGAGTGATACATTTCTCTTCACTCAGTTTGTCTTCTACTACCACTCTCAATCTAATCACATGCTTCTTTGTGCTTCTAGTGGTCTCACAAATGTTCCACGCTAACAAACGCAACACAAAACAGTCTTTTAAATATGGTGCTCTCCGCCACTTTTTTTTTTTTTTTTTTTAACCTCAGCACACGCAATCTGTTAGAGTGAGTGAATATGCAATTAAGTGCAGGCTATTTGGGATCTTAGTATAAAGATCCCAATCTTAGTAAATCACGTTCGCTAATAGTGCACACAATCTGTTAAGGAGTGACCACGCATTTTAGCGCCTGCTATTTGGGATTTAAGTAAATCAGGCCCCAAGACGTTAGGCAGAAGACGCTTGAAGGGGCAAGAAAATGTGCTCTCTTCATCCACCAGCAGGAGGCACAGCACTGACAGTTAACCGCCTCCAGCTTGGTATTTTATATTTAACATTTTATAATATATACGTTGTTAAGAATTCTTCAAGTTGTTCTGTCTGCTTTGTTTACGAGTGTCTTATTTTGAAATTCATGCTTTTAATTTGAAAGGCCGCGCTCGATTTCCGCTTCCTGTTTTCCGTCCTCCGTGCGTCTTTCAGATCGCAGCGTGCAGTAGTAAATGACGACGTGAGTGTCCGTTCTGATTCGTTCCAATTCTAATTTGTGCTGATACATTCTTATTTGTGTTTAGTAAGAAAGTATGAGTGTAAATGTCATTTATGTGTTCGTTTTTTTGGCAAATGTTTGCATTTTGTTATCAGTAGCTGATAGCTAACTGCTAATGTGTGGCTGTTAGTAACTTGCTAATATGAGTAATGTAGACCAACAATACAGTACGTTTTCATTTAAAATAGCCTGGAACATTTATATGTGTCATCTGAGTTTATTTGCATTAAAAGTGTAATTTGCTTTTGAATGATAGAAGTGCACAGACAGTTGTTTTAAATGTGATTATTTTCTTTACTTTATTTCTCCAGATACTGTAAATCTGCACATGCAAATAAGGCTGCATTTTGAGTTGATTAAAAGTTCAAGTTCAACTGAAGACTGCATTCTCTCTTACCGGAGCGCCCCATAGTGGTTAATCAATCCTAAATAACCAGTTCAGAGGTTGAATCCTCAACATACGTCATTGCCTTGTACTGTATTTTGTTTGAATATTCTTTGGCTAAACTCAGTTAAGTTCATTTTTTATTAAGTGTATCATGCTTTTACTCAAAATAGAAGAAACACATTCTAAAGTGAAATGATGAAAATGGATGATTTTCTCAGTGCACCACATATTGTCAAACCTCCCCTAAACCCACAGGAGAGGGGGGAAAAAAATTAATCCTGGTGCCATGTCTGAAGTTCATCGTCACATATGTCGTGATAATAATGAAATGCAGTACTTAGTACCTCACTCATGAAGCACAATACAGACACCACATATAATGACGCCCCCCCACCCCCGATTGGTGCTCCCCCGACCCCCCATCACCCACCCACACATCTGTATCCTCAAAGAAAGTATGCCAAACTTGTGCAAAAAATAATTAAGCGTTTGCACGAGTAAGAGATTAAAAACAGGTCCATGTCTGAATGTGATGCGACACATGCCAACATTCAGGTGAATGGGAGAAAGTAGTAGAGGAGAACTTCACTGCGTGCCGATTTGATGAGGAGGAGGAAAGGAGGAAGGGTAGAGAGAGGAGAGAAAGGTAGAAAGAGAATGTGGCGAGTGTGCTACTGTTGATTTGTTTTGAGAGCAGTGTTTAATAAAGGGAGGTTTCTAAGGGAAAAAAACAATGAAGGAAACCAACTGATGCAGACAAACAGTGCCCTCTAATGGGTAGTCCAGTCAGTCATCTTTTAGATTTGGGTTTCCAAACCTAATACATTGATATTACATTTGTCATGTGGTGACAAATTCAGGCCATTCTAACATTTGTTTTTTAAAAATTCACATCTTCAAGGGACATTATTTTTCTCAGGCGCAGGATTCCCAGTTTTAGCGTTATTCAACATTTATATACCCATTAAATCTCCATTCATTTTCAATGGCACGTTCACTGGCATTCAGCAAGACGTTCTTCAATACCATTTCAGTTGAAGTATTACACTTCAACTGAAACAGAGACTTAGTGGGTAGTGCAGCGGAGCATTTGCACAGTAAATGTAAGAACAGGGTTCAATTCCCGGTTTAGAATGATTGCAATTAAAGTTTTTTTGTTTTTTTTAAACGTTCAATTACAATTGATCATTTGTAATTTTCATGTACCGTATTTTCCGCACTATAAGGCACACCACATTATAAGGCGCACCTTCAATGAATGACATATTTTAAAACTTTTTCCATATGTATGGTGCTATAGTAGAGGCTGGGGTTACGTTATGCATCCATTAGATGGTGCTGCGCTAAAGGGAATGTCAACAAAACAGTCAGATAGGTCAGTCAAACTTTATGAATAGATTACAAACCAGCTTTCTGACAACTCCATTCACTCACAAAATGAATAAACAGCTGTTTTTATTATTTTCTCTGAAGTATTAGTATTAGCTAGCGATCCAAGATGGCGGGATCTTCTGCGCATGCGCGTCACCGATCGTGCAGGGTCACCGATACGATAGCGTCTTGACAGCGAGACCTGTTGCGGCTCAATATTGATCCATATATAAGGCACACTGGATTATAAGGCTCATGGTCAGCTTTTGAAAAAATGGAAGGCTTTTAAGTGCGCCTTATAGTGCGGAAAATACGGTAATTCATCTTTCCTATCCCACATAAGCATTCCACAAGCATTCAGATATTAGCATTCAGCTTTCACACACAATTTCTCCAGAAATTGCACGTCTGTATCTAAACCCCAACAAAGTGCAACAAACTGACGACATCTCGAAGTGAAACTGTTCAAATTGAGCATAGTTATTTGTTTTCCCAATATTGCATTTGAGCTCTGAATTCTTGCATTATTTTTTTTCCCTCCCTTAGGGTGAATTAGATCACTAATCCACTCGTAGTTGGCAATGTTTGTCATGATCGTTGCTAGGGGTGTGAATTGCCTAGTACCTGACGATTCGATTCGTATCACGATTCACAGGTCACGATTCGATTCGATACCGATTAATCCCGATACGAATTTATAAGTCGATTGTTGCGATTTTTTTTCATTCAAATTTAGAAAATACTAATCAGTAAGCTTGTAGAGTGTAAGATTTATATGAAAATGTATTATTTATTTATCTGAAATTTCAGTCTTATAGAGGTTGTAATCTGTTTCATGTTTGAACAGCATTAAAATAAAATATTAAGGCTTAATGTTCCGTTCATATAACATTCTTCCATGCTCAAGGTGTGAATCCTAAAAAAAAACTAAAATAAAAAAAAATAAAAAATCGATTCTGCCGATTATTGAATCGATTCGAGAATCGCGCGATGTAGTATCGCGATATATCGCCGAATCGATTGTTTGTTTTTTTAAACACCCCTAATCGTTGCATTGTTTGTGGTGCCATGGGCCGAAACTGCCAGAGGATTTTCCAGAAAAAAATCCAAACTCTGTCTTCATCTCTTATCTGTCCACATTCATTTGTTTACCACTTATTTGATATGTCTCGTGTGTTGAGTACCTTGAGAAAATGCAGCAAAGGGGCTGTCGTTACGTGCCCTCTTTGTGCGCCCACTTCACTGAACACCTTATTTGATCAGGGCGTCTCCATAGCAGTCTCCATTGCCCTCTCTGACAGCGACGTGCATCTCCGCGCCTGCTGGCTCAGCAACGAGCCCTCATCCCGACTTGATCATAACCGTCGTTGCTTTCACTCAGTCATTCAGAACCCCGACTCCCAAGGACTTGCCCCCTTCCCAATTACTACCATATGCCAAGCGCAAAAAACACCAAACTGAACATAATCAGAGGGTATCGTCTCCCTTTTACGTCGCTGCCTTTTTCTTCCCCCGTGTCCGGCGCCACCTGGGGCCGAGGTAAAGCCGGAAAGTAAGAGTGAAGAGTCCACGCTGGGCTAATGACAAGGACAACATGTTCTGATGTTCTTTGTGCTTGTCTGCTGTTCAAAGAACACAAGGTAAAAGGGTTGAATCGCCAAAAACTGGAACAATAACAATGGTGTTTAAAGTCGTGGTTTGCCATTTGACAAACTGCAATTTAATATCAAAATGTATTACATGAATTCAGAAAATGTTGTGCTGAAGATTACATCTCTTTTCTTTCGTTCTTTTTTCTTTCTTTCTTTTTTAGATCTGTTGTTACTGTGCTGCACTTGGCCTAGTAAAACTAAGCTTAGAGGTGACATGAGTTGATTGAACAATTGATCATATAATGAAATGGATACATCACAAAAAAAGTGTACATGACAACAAATTTCTTATGTCTTAATATATATATATATATATATATATATATATATATATATATATATATATAACTTCTTCCTACTCCTTTTTGAACATGTAAGTTGTGATTGAGGGGATTTTCTTTTCTTTTGATTTCTGTTTTTTTCTCTGCTGTTTGCCTGTTTATATGTTCAATAAAATCAAAAATCAATCAATCAATAATAATAATTATAATAATAACTAGGGATGGGCGAGTACCGATACCAGGTATCGGTATCGGGCCGATACCAGCCTTTTTTCAAGTACTCGTGACGCAGACGAGTACAAGCGAGCGATGGCAGAGGGGGAAGACGTTAAGTGAGTCCTCCTTGCCTGTAAGTGGCGCTAGCTTGCAGCAGTTTTTCACCAAAACTTCACCGGTTTGGAAATACTTCAAAATTGTGAATCTTAAACTAAAAGAGCATTTTTGTGTTTTATATTGAGCGTTAAGACTATTGAAGAGTTACTGTGCAGGTTTTTTTTTTTTTGTCAAAATTAAAGGAAATATATTTGTTTAAAAATATCTTTTAGTGATTTTTTTTATTTGTCAAAATGTACTACTGGTATCGGCAGTTGGTATCGGTATCAGTGAGTACTGAGGGTCTGAGTATCGGTATCGGTCTGAAAAAAAGTGGTATCGAAGATCCCTAATAATAACAAAAACTCACATTCTAGGCTTTTCACTGTTAGGGTTTTCGAACCAATCACTGATCGGTAAATTTAAACGAACGTGATAACCAATCACTGATCCAATGAAGAAGATGTAGCCAATCTAGTGTATTGAAACAACTTTGTTTATTTAAAGTACAGCCAACATCCAATATTCATAGGGGATTTGGGGCCGACCCGGCCCACGACTAGCCAAAATTTGGGTATAATTGACAACCATTGAAATGCATTGAGAAAAAAATAAAAGCAAAATCAATCCTAAAAAAAAAAAAAAAAAAATGCTGATAAAAATTCAATACATGGAAAATGGGGTGAAAAAAAAAAACTATATGTATATATATATATATATATATATATATGGGAAATTGAAATATATACTGTACATCAACTGTTGAAAAATAACCGTTCACGACAGCGAATGAGTTAAAAGAGTGTACGAGTTGCGGTGGAAGTAAATGGATACAACTCAAAGAAAAATAATAAAGAAACAATTCTAACCTTCACTCTAAAAACAAGAAATAATGTATCCATTCACAACCTTTTTTGGATTGGCAGATTTGGAGGGGGTTCGAGGCTGTGAATTTTGAGGTAAACTGACACATTGGCAAGCCGTTTACATGTGAACAAGGATTTTTTTATTTTTTTTATTTTTAAATTTGCTGCTTCTGAATCCCTCCGGCAGGGTCACATTAAATTAAAAACAGTGTGAAGCCGTGTTGGGCAGGTGGGGAGGGACTTGAGTCTCCTCATGCCCGTTAATGTCTGGACCCACAATCCAATCAGACAGATGCGGGGGGGGGGGGGGGGGGGGGGGGGGGGGGCTGTTTCGGCTGCACCCCCACCAACGCTCCTTTGCTCGTAAATACTGGCACTTCTTGGGTTTAATTACACTCACAGTATGTTAAACCGAACTAGGCACAGAATATTCTTCTGGTCTGTTTCGGCATTTAGAGATGTGTGTGACCTATTCGCACAACATTTGACTCGAAACTCACCGAACGGGTAGAAAGTTTGAAGGCAGGAATTGGTTTGAAAACATTTACTTTTACACATTTACACTCTGTTGTCACGGTCCTTAAATATGCAGATGACACCATGATCAAATACAGACAGCCAGTCGTGTTCAAATAGCTCGACACAAATCAGTTCTGTGTTCCGCTTTGGCGCTCTCAACAAAAATAACACATAAAAGCAACACTTACAGTATTGTCAGCAAGGATTTCAGGGGGGTTGGAAGAAAAAGAATCATTGCAGCGTCCACCCATCACGCTCCATCACTTGCACTCTGCAAGAACCAAAAGGTGGGCAGACAAATTTTGTTAGTGACTCATCTCACACTCCCTCTGGCAGGTGCTACAGAACCCTGAATACGGGAAGCCGCACTTTCTTTCACCCCATCGCATTCTTACTGTCCATAATACTTTCACAAATACTTAATCCAAATACCAAACCAAACTCACTCAAATCAAAACGGTATATGTATAACTACAAAGTCAATGGTTGTCAATTATACCCAAATTTTGGCTCGTCGTGGGCCGGGTTGGCCCCAAATCCCCTATGAATACCGGATGTTGGCTGTACTTTAAATAAACAAAGTTGTTTCAATACACTAGATTGGCTACATCTTCTTCATTGGATCAGTGATTGGTTATCACGTTAGTTTAAATTTACCGATCAGTGATTGGCTCGAAAACCCTAACAGTGAAAATCCTAGAATGTGTGTTTTTGTTATTATTAGGGATGTTCGATACCACTTTTTTTTTCAGACCGATACCGATACTCAGACCCTCAGTACTCACCGGTACTAACTGCCGATACCAGTAGTACATTTTGACAAATAAAAAAAAAATCACTAAAAGATATTTTTAAACAAATATATTTCCTTTAATTTTGACAAAAAAAATAACAGCACAGTCACTCTTCAATAGTCTTAACGCTCAAAATAAAACACAAACATGCTCGTTTAGTTTAAGATTCACAATTTTGAAGTATTTCCAAACCGGTGAAGTTTTGGTGAAAAACTGCTGCAAGCTAGCGCCACTTACAGGCAAGGAGGACTCACTTAACGTCTTCCCCCTCTGCCATCGCTCGCTTGTACTCGTCTGCGTCACGAGTACTCGAGTACTTGAAAAAAGGCTGGTATCGGCCCGATACCGATGCCTGGTATCGGTACTCGCCCATCACCAGTTATTATTATTATTATTATTGATTGATTTTGATTTTTTTGAACATATAAACAGGCAAACAGCAGAGAAAAAAAACCAAAAGAAAATCCCAATAAAATAATCAATCAATCATAACTTACATGTTCAAAAGGGAGTAGGAAGAAGTTAAGTTAGTTATCTAGTCCTATCCCTTTTACTTTATGTAATTAAACTTATTTCATTATTAATACAATACTAATTTACTATTTTTAAAATAAAATATATAAACCAGGTTATATATACAAGTGCACTTAGACATATTCACATTTGCCAAAAATATATATACATTAATTTCCTATTAATACTACTAAAGTGTAAAAACATGGATAACAGTGAGGTGCAATGACGCAACAGTTTTGAATGAGCAAAATATCCATTTATTACGAGAATTGTTTCTTGTCTGATAGAAGGATTCGTGTCCAATGTGTCTTGTCCCAGCCTAAAAACAAATCCACAAACTGTCTTGATATTACTTAAGCAAAGGACTATATTGTTTTCCATACAAGTTTCTGTTGTACTTCAGACAGCGTGTGTGTACTTTTGCCACCCCTGACTAAATGAGCCAAAAGTGTAGGTCGTCTTGGGGTTATTTTCCCCATGCCCCGTGACTTTCTTGCTCCTCCAGGAGTCCATGCTCATCATGTGCGGTTAGTAAACACCCTGCCCTCAAGCCCGCCTGCGACCCCGACTCCGCTCCACATGACGCAGCCCAGACAAATTACTGTGTCTCTCTCCACTCTGTTCCATCTCATTCCGAACCAATTCCCCAAAGAGATGTCTGAGGCTGAAGATACACACCTGCAGGTCGTTCAAGAGGTTCCCATGAAGGTCACAGCTGTCAGGTCATTACATTAGAGGATTGGGCTCAGGTTTAAATTGGGTTGGACGCCAGTGAAATGGCACTCAAAATTGGATGTGGTTGGATGTTTAAGGGCTGGAAAAACAAATATTCATTTTGCTCGCTCCTTTTGGGGGTTGAAATGGTCAGAGGGGTGCCATAAAAGAGCTGGAGTGGTGATATGGAGGAGGTCGGACAAATATGGAGGTCCGACGTTGTGATAATGGTCTTGAAGGTGTAAAGCGGGAGTTGGGAAGTGGATCCTTTGCTTGAGCAGGAGTCAGTGAAGTTCCCGGAGGATGGCGGTCATGTGACGGCATGACGGGGTTTGGGTAACGAGGCGTGCAGCAGACTTCCGAACCAGTTGGAGCTTATGTGGGGACTTGTGAGGGAGGCCATAGAGGAGACAGTTGGAGTAGTCAATATGGGAGGTAACAAGACAGTGTGGATGTGGACCAGGATAGTGGTAGAATGGGAGGTGGTGGTGGGGGGGAGAGTCTAGTGATGTTTTAAGTGAGATTACATTTTTAGGTGTTATAATTGATAACAAATTGTCTTGGAAAGCCCATATCAGACACACAAAAAAATAAAGTCTCTAAATGCCTCTCAATTATGAATAAAGTAAAGTCATGTCTTGATAAGGATTCTCATTATATTGTACGCTGGTTCTCCCTTACTTCACATATTGTGTTGAAATGTGGGGTAACACCTACCAGTGTACAATAGAGCCATTAATCATATTACAAAAACGTGCTTTGCGGGATTATACATAAAGTTGGATTTCTTGAACATACACACAATCTTTTTGCTCAGTCAAAATTACTAAAATGTAAAGATCTAGTTAAATTTAATACTTTGATAATCTTATACAAAGCATTTAACTCATTCACTGCCATTGACGGAGAAAGACGTCAGATGATGCTTTTCAAAAAAAAAGAGAGCAATTTTAGTCGACTAAATTAACAGTTTAGTCTATTTTCCTTCGATTTTTCATTTCAGCTTTTATACAGAAAATAATAACACCTATTTGTAACTGTAGTTTAATACGCAAGACAGATTTAATACAAAGGTGTCTTTATTAATTTTTTTTCAATGAAGCATGTTGAACTGACAATACAACTTAGTTTTCACCTAAATTTAAAAAAAAAAGTGCATAATTGATGAAATGATAAAATGAGATCAATTTAATTTTATTTACAATATCATAACCTTTTTTTTTTTTTTACTATCACCATCCTCTCCACCATATATTTATTGTATCATGAGGTTCATATTGTGATATAGTTATGATGATTTTAGTCTAGTCTAGTTTTTATCCGGTGAAAAACGTGCGTTGCCGAAATGATTTTTGTTTCGAACAAACAAAACAACCCTGAAAACTAATTAAAACTAACTCAATTTAAAAAACAAAACTCAAAACGAAATCAAAACTAACTAAAATGAAAAATTCCCAAACTATAATAACCCTGTCAGACAAGATTTGTCAAAATCATATCATTTACATCTCGTGCCCATAGATTTTAGTCCAGTTTTTATTACGTAAAGGACATTTTCGTCTTGTCTTCGTTAGTCGACGAAAATACAGACTGATTTAGGTCCACTTATTGTTTAACACATTCACTGCCAGGCCAGCAAAAAAATTTGACATTGACATCTTTTTCCGTCAATGGCAGTGAATGAGTTAATAAATTATTGCCAATTAATCTACAACAGTTATTTAAACTTAAAGAGTTAGTTCATAATTTGAAAGGATATGTAAAAATTTACAATACCTAAATTTAGAATAAATTGCAAACGTTTTTGTGTGTCAGTATGTGGTGTGAAATATTGAAGTAGTCTGGGTACTCAACATAAGCAATCCCAAAATATTTTCAGATTTAAAATGTTATATAAAAACATGGTTTGGTCACAGTATGTCAGAGGACCTTGAATTTATAAATATTTGGTGTAAATGTGTCCTTGCTGCTACTACTGCTGTTATTGTCTATTACTAAAGTTGATATGTATGTTTATGTCTTATTCTTAGAATATATAATGTATTACCATTGTTGGTATGAACCATAAGAATGTGATATCTGTTACCTATGATAACATCACCATTATTAGCACTTAATAATTCAGTTAATGGTATGCCATTATATTGTCTATATATTGATAAAAACATTTTTAAGATAGAAATACTGTAACTTGCAGGAAGTACTGTATATTTGTATTTTTTTTTTTATAGATTAGAGACAGGGGTGGGATTAAATAAATTTTCTTCTTTCCACTCCTTTCAGGCAGAATCAAATTTTCCTCTCTTTTCTCTTATTTATTTATTTATTTATTTTTTCTGTTCATATTATGAAACTACACTATGACTTGTTGCTGCTGTGTTCGAGTGTACACTATTGCCTGAAATAAATGAAAATGATGATGATGATGATGATGATGATGATGATGATGCAAATGTGGAAGTAAGCAGACTGAGTTCTGGAGTTGATATGTGAATTGAATGATATTGTGCTGACTATTAACCCGAATGGAACGTATGAAGGACCTACTGGGCTGGTAAAGCTGTCAACTTTGGATGTAAATAGAGTGGCAATTATGAGAATTTCAGTTTCGTCAGGTACTCCGGTCTCTTCCCACATTCCAAAGTCATGCGTGGCAGGTTGATTGGGAGCTTCGAATTGTCACGAGGTATGCGTATGGCTGGCAACCAGTTCAGGGTGTACCCCGCCTACTGCCTGAAGCCAGCTGGGACAGGCTCCAGCACCCCCCACGACCCATGTGAGGAGCAAGCCCTTAAGAAATTGGATGGATGGATGGATGGATGGATGGATGGATGGATGGATGGATGAACAGTTCGAATGAGAGAGGCTTCTGTGCATTTTTCAAAATCAAATCATTTCAAAGATTAATGCAAATGAGCCTGAAAGGACATTATAATGTTTTGGGATTGTACGTTGTGGAAAAAGCTGTCAAAATTAAATCGATTAATCGACAATTAACTTAATTGACAGCTATTTTAATCAACAAATAATCAGTTGGAACATTTTTTTTTTTTTAATTGCTCTGATTAAATCCTCTGATTTCAGCATCTCAACATGAAGAAGACTGATTATCTTCTGTGTTTAATCAAAATCAGACTTTGCAAACATCGTTTTTTACTTGACAATGACCGAACCGGTAACATAATACAACATCAATCCCCCTTTTATTTAGTCACTATGCGAGTAAGAAGTGCAAAATAAACACCAATCAATGGTAAATAAACAGTAATCAGTGGGAAAAAAAATACACTTTAAAACTAAAATGAATCTGATTAATAGATTAATCAATTGAATAATCGATAGATTAATCGATTCCAAAAATATTGTGGTATTGTGGTATACTTATAGTTTCTATTAATCAAGGCGATAAATGTATTTGGACTGTGTCTCTTATTTGAGGTTAATCGGTACATGGCAGGGTGCGGTCTCTATCTCCCGCAAATAGTTGTGGTTTCATGATACTATCAATATTGACAGCAAAATATGAAATGATATTGTATTAGCACCATTATAGTACTGAATAAGTACGTGATTTCCAGTGCTTCATTCTTCATTCGTGAGGTCGCTTTGTGAGATTTTTGGCTATGGAGTGCTGTATCTGATTAGAACAGGAAAGGGAGAGAGGATCCCTTGAAAGCCTAATTGATTACTTTTTTTTTTTTTTTTTTTTTTAAATCCAGTTGCACACACACGCACACACGTACGCACACCTGAACTCTGCTATCGTGAGATGAATACAAATGGAAGTAATGCAGGACCTTGCACCTGTCACGCCAGCTGCGCTCCAGCTTGAGCGTCAGTCAGTGCATTAGCAATGGATATTTTTAATTTCTGCCTCATAGTCAGGAAACAATATTTTCCATAATATGTAAGGCAAATTAACTCAAACTGCTGCCATAAAACTTGCTTTAACTCGTAGGTGTGGGCACGATGCAAGATTCAGAGTTTTTTGCACATTTGCGACCCCTCTGGCGAAACGTGGAATGGACCACAGCGACGTGCACACGGCCAGGAGCGTGCGTGACTTTTCGGGCACGAGCAAACCTCCAAGTTAATCGAACAAACGTAAACACGGAGCACAACGCCTTTTTCACAGGCTTAATAATGTCGACAGAGGTAAGAAATGTATTAATCTTTACGGAGCCCCTAAGGTGACATGGTAGGAAAAAACAACAACTTTGCGTTCCCTCGCAAAACATTTTGCGTTCCCTCGCAATCTTTGCATGTATTTTTCCACTGCTTTGTTTACACGTCGCTTTTGTTCACATGGAAGATGACCCGGAAGTGTTTACGGCGCAGCGAAGGTGACATGGTAGGCGGGAAAAAAAACTTGCGTTCCCTCGCAAAACAACTGCGTTCGAACGCAAAGATTGCGTTCCCTTGCAATCTTCGCGAGAGAACGCAAAGTTTTTTGCGAGGGAACGCAAATTATTATTATTTTTTCTACCATGTCACCTCAGGGGCTCCCCAAATCTTCAAGTTACTTTGTATGTGAAAGTCATTTTGAGTGCCAAAAGCTTACGTAATTACAACCTTCCAAACGTAAATAGTGCGTCCAGTGAATCCGATGACATTGAGGATAGCAATACGTTACGCTATCATTAGTTAGCGACGTGTGGTCGTTTTATTCTGCACTGCTAATCATAAATAGTATTTTCGTTACGAAGTCTTACCTTTTGAGCAAAAACTCGGCAAGCTGTGGGTCCCCTTTCATCCCCAGGATAGCTCTTAGCTCTCTCCACCTGACGAACGCTGCTCCTATATTTATCCGCGTCCTCCCGTGACGCTGGTCTGAAAGTTTTTTTTTACTTCTCTTTGTCTTCCGTGGAGTCTCCATAAGGGATTGAGACGTAGCGGGTGCAGGTCTCTTTAAATCCAGTTTGAATTAGCTGTCCTGTCCGTTAAGTTTCGTGAACAATCGCGAGAGCTAACAGGGACAATAGCGCGTACGCGCATGACGTCATGCTCAGAGTCACAGTTAAAGATTCCGCTCCAACGTTTTTTCCTTTTACAGAAAAATAGTGCCACAGTCGTGCCTCCTGTCCATAATACAATTCTTAAAACACGTGCGGGTGAAAAATATGGTTATTTTAACACTCAAATTTGAGTCTAATCTTGCATCTCGCACCTTTAAGTAACCTTCACAATTATCAACCATTCACAAGACTTAATCATTGAAAAATATACAAAACTAAAGTAAAACAATTCACCCTTTGAAAACGTCTGACAGACCTGTAACTTGAGAGAGAAGGAAATTGATTGTGTCATTATAGCAGAATGACATTTACATTAGCATCTGTTGGATGGTGTGGCGACATTTTGCATCAATCTGTGGCTGTAACGAAAGCAGGACGTGTGTGCCTTCAAAGTCGCGTGGCTTCCAACAATATGCGTAAGTGACAATTGCTTTCAACACAAAGAGGTGGCAGAAGTCACTTTCTGGTGGGAAACTTCACAGCTTTGTGAGCGGCCATCCGCTACTCACTTCCATACAGAAGCCGTGTCACCTCTGTTACACCTTTCATACGACCTCAGACGCCAGGAAATAGACGGGTCAACCAACTCCTTCATTCTGTGTGTCTGGTTTTCAGGAAAAAAAAGATGACAACAAGATTTCTTTGAACTGCACTGTAAAAGGGGCTAGCCTTTTACTTTTCATCCAGCTTGTCTGTCTGAAGCCTTTTGTATGAGAAGAACCCAATACGGTAAGCAGCAATCATTGGAGATGACTTATAATGTCAGATATGACAGAGTACAATGGGCGAGTAACAAAAAAAAAAAAAAAGGGTGGCCCAAGATTCTCTGCAGATCTGGTTAGGATTTGGAGTCCTGGTGTGTATTTCACAAAGCAGGTTTAGTGAGAAACCTGGGTCAAGAAACCGTGAAATGTGGGAAACTCTGTGTCTTCCGTTTTAGAAAGGAAGTTAAGGAAAACCAAAGGAAAAGAGGTAACTCTAGCCTGTTTCATAAAATGAGGTCATTTAAGCTCTCGGTCAGTTACCGTAGTAACATGGGCCATGAAACTAGCCTGGTCGGTAACCTCAAGTTTTTCCCCTGCCACACACAACAATTCATTTCCTCATTCATTTAGTCCGCTGCGGCGACTTTTTTTTTTGCGTAAATACGCCTATAGTCTCGAGCGTAAAGTCCACTTTTGTCACGAACATGTCACCTTTTGACCATGAGCCGATTGATGAAGGTGCCGCTTCATTGCGTTTGTGACCAAACTGTATTTATGGATTAAACTGCTTTACAGCTACAATTGTACAAAAGATTCAAGTATTTGTTTCCTTTCTGGCAGGCACTGTTTGCGCGTCTAAGTTTGGGTCCTCGTAAGGTTGGTGTTGCGGTCGAGCGAGAGGGAGAGAGAAAGTGACCAGCTCGACGTGCCGTTGTGGTAGCAGTTGAAGTGCGCCGTAGTTCAGATTTATTTTACGCTGTTAAGTTTCTTAAATTGTTTCTGCGCCTTCCTGACCAAGTGTGCGTCCATGTGAGGTGAGTGGCTATCACCGTTTAATGTGTGGCATTCATTATTCACAGTTTAGTACCGACGAGTGTATGTTAGCATTAGCATTAGTTGGCATTGGGTGGCCTAGAGTGTGATGTTATATCTGATTTAATATGCATATACCTTCCGATAGTTTGTAATTGGGTTTATTTCTTTCTCTTTTGTAGACACCACACCCACCTACATACATTCTTGCACAGTAAACCCTCCTCAATCCATACACAGCAGTTATTGGAACATAACCTCAGGACAATCAAACACAAGTGGACTAATAATGAGCATACTGGACTTTGTTGGATTTCTTGGAATGTTATATAATCAAATTGTTGGATAAAGTGATCACATTTGCTGCCTGCCTCCTCCTTATTCCGCCATCTTGACTTCAGTGCCTTCCAAGCATCCTGGCCAGCTCAGTGAAAAAGAAGTTTGAACCAGCACGTTAAAGTCAAGGTGCTATCGACATAGCCTCCCAAACAACAATATAACCACTTTGTAATGAAAATTATGCTTTGTAAAGGTTTCAAGATTAACATGGAAATGTTTGAAATTTGGCCGTTAAATCGAGTTCTCCCTCGCAGGATTGCGCCTAAATGAAATGAATTAAGCTATCATTCAACAGGTTTCCCCTGTAATATTATTGTGATTGCAAAGGACTATTCATTTAAATTTACTCATTGACCTGAGCAGCAATGTTCTCCCACACCACCTTCCTCTTTGGGGAGCCGCTGCGGTGTTGCACTATTTATTTATTTTATTTATTTATTTTTTTATAAAGACATGTTCAAATTCGACATATGATCACATTAAGATTTTTGGTTGAGAGAGGCAAAAAAAAACAAAAAACGCGGAAGCAGAGGGCACCGCAGCGTTTCCCGTTGCTATGGTGACTCGACGAATCGGGGCTCCATTGAGGCGGTCTTTTAAGTAGGGTAGTAACTCCAGGTGCAACTACTCAACGTCGCTATAACTCACTGGAATCAGCTGTGCCGGAACCGAAAACGTAGTTTCCTATCTGAGGGTTAATCTCACAGTCTGTTGAACCTGCTTTGTGAAATACACCTCTGGACAGGTAATCTTCTACAAGTAAACCAACAAAGTAAAGTGATTTCAGCCAAATGAACCTGATACCTCGAAGCAGCTTTTTTTTTTTTTCTTCAGGTTTTCTGAATCACACTGTTTGACATGAAAATGCAATTTAAATCCTAGTCCTGCAAAATCAAGAGGGAAGATAAATTGGCAAACCACTGCAGGAAAACGAGACCGGTGTTGTCGTTCCAATTGAAAATGTCAGACATTTTAATTGAATTAGACCAAGTCCAGCTGAGTTCAAGTTGTTTCCAAGAAAACAGAGCGCACCATGCTGCTCACATGGCTGCAGACGAACCGAATGAGCCGACGTCTTATCTCGGCAAACAGACTGCGTGCTTTTAATGAATAATTAAAAGTCGTGGAAAACATTGGGGCACGTCTGCAACAATTCTGCTGATGCCGTTGCTGCTGTGTTTGGGAAAGTTGCAAAAACATTCATTAAACAAGCACACCGATTGTGAGTTTATTACAAAATGGGATATCTCGCATTAAACTGCTGGAATTTGACTTTGCGGGAAACTGATGATGTTAGCAAGTGCAAAATGTGTGTTAATCCCAAAGTCTTTATTCCCGTTTTATCAGTCTGTACATTCTATTTTTTTTTTTGTCTGTTTGTGTTCCATATTTGTTAAACATGTCCTATCGCAGTTCTACAGTAACAGATATTCACGGTCAACATATAAAGGTTTATTTTTGTGTTGAATTATGTTTAAAAATAGTGCTTCAGTGCGATTATAGCATTTGGGAGGATTTTTTGATTTTATTATAGCCACATATTTTCCATACATTTAATGCTTGGAAAGCTTAAATTGTCTTTTAAATGCTTTTACCAACTATGGGTCTGGAATAAACGTGGAATTACTATCTACAGTAGATGTAAAATATTAATTACTAACACAAATGCAATCAAGTCATCAGTGACACCTGTGTGAGCTGTACTTTTTTTTTTTTTTTCTTTTTTTTTTTTTTTCATCTGGCTGGGTTTGTTTGTTCTCCCGCTGGCCTTTGGCTGCTCCGTGCTTGCTGCATGCCAATTTTTCAACATTTCTTTTTTTATTCTGGTGAGAAAGAATCCCACAGAGAGGGTGACCATGCTTGCATCGCCTGTTTGTGACTTTTCAAGTAAGAGAGTGAGCGAGCACCAAAAAGAAAAAAAAAAAGAATAAAAACGTGCCACAACCAATACACACAAACATAATACTAACTTTGCTTATTTTATAATTGCAGTGTGAGAAAGTATAAACCCCACCCCTCCCTCCACCCCATCAGCCATTTCATTACGATTACAGTAAGCATATTCTTGAATAACTTGCAAAAGGGGAAGGACAGTTAACACGTCTTCCTGATAGTAAAGTTGTCAAAATTAATCAATTAATCAACAACAAATCAATTATCAAATTAATGAACACAACCATTGTAATAATCAAGTAATTGTTTAGAGTTATTGTTTGACTTAAAATAATCCAAATTGTTGCGAGTGTATTTTGGGTTTGATCCTTGTGATGTTGTTGCTATGCAATTGCAGTTGCTATGGTCCTGTATTTGTCACCCTTATCGAATTGAGCATGACCCTAGCTAGTTGCGCAATGACAATTTGTTTGTACGTCAAGGTTTTGTTATTAAGGTTTCTTCGTCAAGTTCTTTCTTCAAAGCATTCTGCATCCAACTCTGCTCTCTATTGTTACTTTATAACAAAAAATACTCTTTTCAACTTGTGTCCCGTTTCGGGTTCAAATGCCGCTTATCACGTGACACAAACCCTCTGATTTCAGCAGCTCACCAGTAATTACTCTCCGATTTTGGTCATCCTACATGACAGTAGACTGATTGTCTTTGTGTTGAATTAAAATAAGATGTTTACAAACATCTGATTTTAATTTGGAAAACAATGACCAAAATGTTTGGTCAAAATGTTTGAAGTACACCATAAATCCCTCTTATGTGATATTTCTAACTGTTGTTTAACTCATTTGCTCCCAAAAACGTGTAAATACGTTTTTTTTTTAATGTTTTAAGTGTCCCAAAGACGTATTCATATGTTTTTGTTTTTTTTGTTTTTTTATGCTAGAGCATACAGAAAGCTTTGATGCAGCCTCTCAACTGCAAAGGTACGGTTGCAGAAATGATAGTTATTACACAAACGGCCAGCAGGTGGCAGCAGAGCAAAGGAGCTCAACCAGGGCCATCTAGAAAAAAAGCTAAACTACTTACAATTTTAAATAGATTTGTGAAAACAGATGAAACTTAGCTCTCTTCTAATGCGAATTGCTGCAAAACGGAAACAGAAACATAATTTTTTTTTCCTGATGAAAGAAGAGACTTTAATCTTTCTTTTGGTAGGTCCCCACGCTTTTATAGCAATTGAACACAATATTCTGTGGGCCTTGCAAAATCAGTCAAAATCCAGTAAAACAGACGGGAGCGAACGGGATTGCTTCTGTGAAAATGGCTGGGAGTGAATTAGTTAATTGTTGTTTCTTTGATCACTAAAAAAATACAAACTAAACAATAATTGGTTGCTAAAGCCTGAGCGCCAAATGTTTGCGAGTGTTGGCGAAGGTAGCGAATGTGCGCTCCCGTCAGGGTTTGTTCAATGTTCAGAAACTGTCACCTAGATTTTTAACGTTTTTTTGGTTTTTTTTTTTTTTTTGTTTTTTTCTTGAGAAGAAAAGAGACCCAGAATGTTCCGGATATGTTGTGACCTTGACGTGAAATCAACATTGTTAACTTCGCAGATATGCTCTCCCCCTCAGTGGGATACTGGCTTAAAAAGTAATCTGGGAGAAAAATGGTCACTTAATTGCAAAATAAAATTTGATCCAATTATTAATTTATTTGATGGCATATGAACGATACAGTGATTGATTCTCAAAATTTGATAGCAACAGTCCTAACTTGAACTCCTTACATCCACTTGGTCTGTTAACCTTTGCTAAGATGTTGAAATACTCATCCCACCTGCTAGCCAGAGCTAATATTCTATTTTCATTCTATTTTATTTCACATCGTAATTTAAATGGTAAATAATTTTAAAATAGTTGGATAATAATATTGAAATATTTTCCAGTCTGTCCCTTTGATCTCTATGAGTATGTCAACAATAAAACTGGAAACAAGACAAATTTGCGACACCCTTTCTTAGACAACCTGTGATGATGTCAATGAAAGCTGATAGCTGTGAGGATCCTTCAAACTGTGGTGTCGAGCTTTTTTTTTTTTTTTTTTGCTCGTGTGATCATGCAAGGACTGCAGATAAAGGTTTTACTTCCGCTCACTCTTTCTGTATGAGTGAGCAGTTATGACAGACTGGCAGACTTCAGCCATAATAGAAAATCTCACGTCCCCTTCCTCTGTGCTTTTAATTCTGTTACAGAATTCTCCAAAGAGTCCCTGTCAAAACTGCTTGAAGGATAATCAATAAAAGGTAAGGACTGCGTATTACAGTGCGCCGCCTTTTGAATTTCAAAAAGCAATTTTGCACACTGCCGTGACAAAAACAAAGAAGCCAAATACAACCAGTGTCCTTCCTCAAAGTTGAATATGGAATGAGAAACAAATGTGTACACCAAAAGTTGAATACATAACATACCTGACTGAGACTGATTTTGTAAGTCAAAACATGACATCTCTCCGCCATTTAATCATGCATTTCTCGACTTGGGTAAATCCGCAGCCAGTCGGAGGCTTGTCGCAAACACCTTTCTGGATTTCTATGCATATTTAAATGATACCTTTGGCATTATCCTAAATATATGCATCAAGAAGTGTTTACTGAATGTTTATCATGTACCCTTGGTAACATTTCCTCTGGAGATGCGTTTCTATGCACCTCCAACAGCATATTTGACAGACTGATCACAATCCACTGGAAGGTCAACCTTTAATGTTGTTCTCAGTTGAATTTGTCGTGTACATGCAAAGTCTCCTGCAGCATATTTATCAGTCCTGCAGGAGCTGATACCAGAATGCATCCATTACTATTTACTAGGGGTGTGAATTGCCTAGTACCTGACGATTCGATTCGTATCACGATTCACAGGTCACGATTCGATTCGATACCGATTAATCCCGATACGAATTTATAAGTCGATTGTTGCGATTTTTTTTCATTCAAATTTAGAAAATACTAATCAGTAAGCTTGTAGAGTGTAAGATTTATATGAAAATGTATTATTTATTTATCTGAAATTTCAGTCTTATAGAGGTTGTAATCTGTTTCATGTTTGAACAGCATTAAAATAAAATATTAAGGCTTAATGTTCCGTTCATATAACATTCTTCCATGCTCAAGGTGTGAATCCTAAAAAAAAAAAAAAAAAAAAAAATCGATTCTGCCGATTATTGAATCGATTCGAGAATCGCGCGATGTAGTATCGCGATATATCGCCGAATCGATTTTTTTTAACACCCCTACTATTTACACATGCTCCCCTTCCACATATTGAGCTAAGAGTAAACAGCAGCCCTGAAACATAACACGTTTGTTGTGCTATAGAGTCAAGAGGATATCTCACTAATATAAACGTAACATGGTCTGGGAAGAAGTCTGACATTAAGCACAAAAAGTCTTTTAAAAAAAAAAAAAAAAAAGCCTTTTAAAAACATGATAGTAGAGATTGGTGTTGGTCTCGTCGTAATCGGAAGCATTTTTTAATTGTTCTTGTCTCTGTCTCGGACAAGGCGGACTCGGCATTTGTGATCCAGGGTGGTCAAGGCCAGGCCAGTAGCAGTGAGAAACACAGAAACCTATCTTATCTGATTCTGAACTGTAGATTTCTTGTTCCTTTGTTTGTCTCTTCTATGGTGAAGTCTGTTTCTGTCATGACTGGGTTATGTTTGGGTCATGACCGTGAGGTCAAGTGTCTGTTTTGAACTGATGTAACCATCATCTGGTTTCGAATGGAGAAATGCTTTGTGATGTCCGGAGCTATGTGATTTCAAGAATCTTTAATCTCTTTACTTGGTCAACAACAACCAATCAGATAATTCCATGTCAGTCCTGTTACCCACATGTCTAGCCACAGCCAGTCAGATCAATTCACTGCCTATTTAAGCCAAACCGAGAAGTTTGTGTTTGTCGGATTATTACCTCTGTTCCTCGGTGCCTCTCCACAGCCCAAGTGGGGTTTGGCGTCTCATGATTCTCGATGCATTCTCATTGTTTCTTATCTAGTCAAGTTTGTTCTACGCTTCTCGATGTTATGCGAATAAAGACTTAAAATCTTATTTGTGTCTGCGCTTTTGGGATCAAACCTCAGAACGTAACAGTTTCTGCGAGGAGAGTCGCAGGTCCCCAAAGGCTTCAAGAATAAACTGTTCCCGTTTAGCTCCAACCGGAGGTTCTTCAGTGGGGGCATGGTTCTAAGGAGGCTTGACGCCTGGGCGTTAAGGGACTCGATTCTCTCAGAGGTTCTGGTGGCCCAAGTTTAAGAAAGACATAAAGGAATTAATTTCTGCCTCTTTTGTGCCTGCAAGATGTCATTTCAACCTCTGGCTGGTATACTACAGTACATCTGCTTCCCATTCTTTCCAACCCATGTTCTCAAATTGCCTTGCATTTCGTGACTGGTCTCTTCCCGTTCTGTGGTAATTCGTTATTCCCAACGTGGTGGACCAATTTTCCAAGATACACTTAATTGCTCTAAGTACTAAATAGCCATCCACCCCGGAGACAGCTGACCTACTTAAGAGATTTTCCGCATCCATGGCATCCTCTCTGACTTGGTCTCTGACTGGGGACCTCAATTTGCATCCCAAGTCTAGAGGGCATTTTCAAAGTGCAGGTGGAACTCTCCAGCCTTGCGGATTCCAGTTTTCATCCCCAGTCCAGTGGCCTGACAGAGCGGGTAAACCTGGACCTGGAAGGTGCGCTCTGCACGTCGGCCACTGAAACCCTTCTTACTGGACGTGAGAGGTGGGAGAACGTAATTGTTTTGCAAGTCAGAATTAAGTCTCAAGTTTTTGCCCTCAAGTCCCGATTCAAATACCAAGTGAAGACTGACAAGTCCCAAGTCAAGCCCGGAGTCAAGACTGACAAATCCTAAGTCAAGTCCGGAGTCAAGACTGGCAAGTCTCAAGTCGATTCAAAAGTCCTACACTTTGAGTTTCAAGTCCTTTCCAGTCAATTGAACAACATTGTAGATGATATTATTTCGGGTGACCATCAAAGTAGGAATCAGGGAGTGAACCCGCAGTGGACACAACAGATTACTGTGTTTGCAATGGCATGTTACCAGGGAGTTTACAGTGTCATTAACTACGCAGCTAACAATGATCATTAACCAAAAATTGACATTAGCTGAGCCTTATGTTGCTTACCGTTCGTTCTTTGTGCGACTTCAGATGTCAAACGAAGTTTGAAGTTTTTGCCTCTCCATCAGTGATTTAATATTCGACCTGCATATTTATTTTGCACACTGCAATTCGTTTTTTGTTGACCACCTCAGAGGTTTTTGTTTTTATTTTTTGTGCCGCAACAAGTGGTGTGACGATTCACAAAAGTCACAGTTCGGTTTGGCTTAAAGTACTAGGTGCATGTACCCTGTTGAGTACAGATTTGATGCCAGTATGGATCTTCTACTGTACAAACAAATGCATAGTGGTCGTTTGAATTATACATCCATCCATTTTCCATATTATCTAACCTCATTACGGTCGCGGGTCAGCTGGAACCTATGCAATTGAGTTTGGCCTTCTTTAGCCTTCAGGTTTAGCGATCCAGGATCCCATTTCACGACAAGGAACAAGTAAGGGTGGTTGTCGATTGTGCTTTGAAACACCTGAATAAGACCGCAAAACAATATGACTTTATAATGCACAAACTAAATTTATAATTTTTTAAATCCTCTCCAAAAAACAAATATGTAGTCATAAGTACTTACCGGCAATAAAGTGAACCTCAAAAACCCGTCAACATCAGCCGGAACGCAGGTTTTGAAGCCATTTCTTTCCCTCTTCGTGGCTCCTTTCGGTGGGAATGCGATAAACTTATCAGGCCCCCGACAGGCCGTACGTTTGATGGCAAAACAAGAATTAACCATCTGCTTCTCTTAATCTTCCTCCGAATGTACAAAAACCATTGAACTCCATGTAAAACACATTGCTTCTTGCCACACAAGTCTCCCATGATGCAACGCGTGAACATAAACAAAACGTCACACAGGATCCTCCTATAGAAAATTGACACTCACATCCTTATGGACAATTTAGAGCAGAGGTGTCCAAACTACGGCCCAGGGGCCATTTGCGGCCCGCCGTCCATTTTTCAGTGGCCCATGACATATGTTAAAAATGGCATTTGACTCAGTTCAAATAAAATAAAACAAAAATGTTTGGAGATTGTCAAAGTAAGAAGGGAGGGTATCGAAAAACAGGTGCCATTAAAGGTTATTTTAGTTAACTAAAACTAATGAAAAAAATAAAACTAAAATTCAAAAAACAATATTGTTACCGAAATAAAATAAAAACGAAAATGCTTTTTAAAAACCGAAAACTAACTGAAACTGCATTTTATGTTTACAAAACTAACTAAAACTAACTATAATTATAGCAAACATGTCCTTCGTTTTAGTCTTTGGTAATTAATTCAATGCATGAGCCTTTGGGGATGGTTTTAAATCTAATTTTTTTGTAGATTTAATTTAATATAAACCAGAAAAATGACGTTTGAAAGTTTGTCACACAGAAGTGACGTCATCTAGGCAATAGAAAAGCACCTTCAGATGACGTTGCGCCCATGGTGTTTTTTAAATATTGCGCACAAGTAATACACATTTAAATAATACTACTACTAATAATAATAATAATAAATAAATAATACTGAAACTAACAAATTAAATTAAAACTAAGCATTTTTTAAAGAACTAAACTAATACAAACTAACAGAACCACCCTGAAAACTAATACAATCTAACTAAAATGAAAAATTCCAAAACTATAATAACCCTACTGTCATATTACAAATAAATGGGTTTATATACTGTAGCATTTTTCTAAATACGCAAAAGCACAAATAAAATATTTGTACAATTTTTAGGACTAAACACAATTTCTCTTCACAACATTATGTGGCCCTTGCGTGCTTCTGATTTTCTGTATGTGGCCCATAAATGAAAAATGTTGGACACCCCTGATTTAGAGTCTACTAATCCACATGATATTCATTCAGTCATCTCAATGGGAAAATTTGAGACAATCAAAGCTTGACCAGCATTACCGAACGGATTGTGGTCAAACTTTTAGCATTTTTTGTGTTTTGCAGCAACTAAAACACTGAACATTAACATTGAGTTGCAGGGTGTAGAGGACATAAAACTTTTTTCTTTTTTTTTTCTATTAGCATGGTCTCTGCCAGCACAATGTTGTGCACGTGGCCTACTTTTTGTCACGAAGGGCAGATTTCCTCTAGCTCCAAGTGTTAATATGATAATGCCTCTGCGTCTGTCATTCATTCCCCTTGAACTGAGAGCCACGCTTTATCCAAGGCCGTATTATACCCACTATACTGCTTTTTCACAAAGGACCCACACTGCCGCAGCGTAGAATAACAGTGGAGAATTACAGGCTTCGCTCTTCTCCTGTGTAACAACTTTATTTGGCTTTCTATGAAGCGCCCTGCCTGGTTTTCAAACAATGGTTACATCAGATGGATACAATTGAGCCAAATGAATGGAAAAGGGAACAATCCAGTCTATCTCAGCAAAGGTGAAGCAGAAACATTTGAGAGGCTCTAACCTACCATTTATCAACTCTAACAAGCCGTCATATCATTTTTACAAGATACAATATGAACCTAATACAATTTTGTGAAAGAGAATGGAAAAAAAATAATTTTTTTTTGAAAATCATGTCACTTTAAAATGATTCTTGAATGGATAGAGGATAATACATGGAATAAAATAGCCTTTGCAAATTTATAGCTGAAAATGCTCCATTGATTACTTTAGTAGTAACAGACACAATGTAGCAAAACATTCTTATTCTTATTAAAAGTAGATTATTAACCAAGGAACTGTGTAGAGTCTCATTGGTTTGCTCCATAATCCAAACTTCACATATGTTCCAAATTGATATGCCAAAACTTTTCAGCGGAATGACACTCAGAGGGGTACAGTACTTGAATGTTCCTCCGGTCGCTACCATTTGCATTATAGCCTCAGGTACCGAGACACTTAGGGTTCCATTTTTGTGACCGCAGTAAATCTGGCATGTCTTAAATCGGCATGGAGGTTTGTGGGATTCCCAATCCCCTTGCTTGCGTGCCAGCCAGTGGGATGATTTATCCTTATTATTATTATTATTATTATTATGAAGAAAAGGAAGAAGAAGAAGAAGAAGGCACGAACAAAATTGACCTTATTTTAGGTTGAAATTCCGATAACCAATTTGTTATGTAACTGAAAAAATATATATAATCAATAGAATAACTGGTTAGTAATAGTATAACTTAATAATGTTTACAAATAACAGATGGAAAGAAGAGTAGTATTGATTTGTGGGGACAAAATGTTTAACTATATTTGGATATATGCGGATTTCTGCCTGAGAGCGACAATATGTAACTAAATCTTGTTGTTGAGTTTTAGTCAAGCTCACACAAACTGCGACCAAGTCCTTGCCAGAGTCAAAGAGTATGTTTACATAACATCAATATCACAGTTAAGGTTGGAATTCCGGTTTCTGAAATATTTGTAATAATTCGTTTACATACATGAGTAGACAGAGTTACTCATGCAGAAATGGTAATGTGATCGATCTCATCGGAACTGTGATGCACAGACCGGAGCATATTCGAGTTTTTGTGCATGTTATGTGGCTTTTCAAAACTCAAATATTAGCAATAATCGGGTTTTGAAAGGGTTATTGACTGCATGTAAATGTTTATGTTACCGTATGGAGGGTTGAGGACTCAGGTGTGGGAAGCAAGACGTGGAGGCACAGAGGGGCAGTTAAAAAGGAAAAAAAAATACAAAATTAATTCAACAAAAAAAAAAAAATCTGGCTAACAAACAAATATATTTAAAAAAAAAAAACAGCAAGACAAAAAACATAGGGTAACTTCGAGGCAAAAGCAGGCAGCATGACGGGAGGAAACCACAATGAATCGACACAGACAGAGGGGGTACAAGAGACTAAATACACACACACTAATTGACACACTGAGACACAGCTGAGCAAGACACAAGTGGCAGGCACGAGGAAGTCAGGTAAACACAGGTGGGCAGGACAATGCTTAACGAGACGATGAGAGACACACAAAGAAAGCAGAACATAACAGATCATAACAGCAACTTAAAGGTACATGACAAACTCAAACAGAACCCTGACAAAAGCAAAAAAATAAAAAATAATAAAAAACAAACCAAAACCCAAACCATGACAGTTTATGAGTTATTTTCCAATTTCTGTTACATATGCTTGAACTACGATGAACACGTAGATGTACAGGTAATACTGAACTTACAAACACAATGTGTTGTTCCAAGAGGGTGCTTGTAAATTGAATTGTTTTGTAAGATGAGACATGTTCAATTTTGTTTTATAATTAATTCCCGAGTCGGACACAATATTGAATTACAATAGAAAGCATGCTGAGACCAGACTTGGATTGCACAAAAGTGGATATTGAGAGACAAAGAGAGCAAATATTTTGTCATTTTGTTGGATGGCTATATAGTAACATGCACATGATGAACAGTAAAGTAACACATACTGTGCATAAAGTAGCAGCGTGTCAGTATGTGGGCTGCCCCATGCTGCGCGTTGTGAAACATATCATCACCTGTGTTACATAAGTGATTTGAAACACAACCACCCCTTGCTCCGCCGTTCACCCGGAGCTCCTCAATGTCTGCATGCCCCCGCAATAAAAAAAAGCCTCTCCCCCAAGACTTTCTCAAAGTGACTGTCATAGCCTAACCACGTAGGCCATGATAATGTTGCCCATTTTCATAGAGGGAAGCGAGGAGGTACTTGGCTTTTTCAATAAAACTCCGCTGATGTGTTTTGTAATGCATTGGTTATACTTCACCATAAAAAACAAAAAAAAAAGAAGAAAAAAACAAAAAACACA
Source organism: Festucalex cinctus (assembly GCF_051991245.1). Classification (NCBI taxonomy): domain Eukaryota; kingdom Metazoa; phylum Chordata; class Actinopteri; order Syngnathiformes; family Syngnathidae; genus Festucalex; species Festucalex cinctus. Next base: position 9,588,054 of record NC_135411.1, on the reverse strand, counting down.
TTCTGCTCCTTCAGCAGGCCAGAGCACTTCTCCCTAAATTGCCTTTTCTCCAACCGCCATTCGTTATGCTTTCCACTCCACTGCGCAGATATCATTTATTTATTTCATGAAACAAAACCCCCAGTTCCAACATAACAACCTCACTGCCGACTGACCTACAAACTGACACTTGGAAAAATTGACCTATAGGCAGCAGCAGGATACAAAGGTGGATCGATGACAAATGATAAGATGGTTATTACCGAGCTAGATAATTTAAATAATTGGAGCAGAAATTGACAGATCATGGCGAGTTGTAAGATATTAACACCCAGCCTTCACAGAAAGGTGGTGGAAGAAAAAAAAAAAAAAATGGAGTGGTCTCGAGTTAGTGATTCCCCATTACGTGAAAGTCAATTTTGCCTCCTGCCTCTCTTTTATCTGCTACAATTATGGAGACTGTGTTTGTCTGGTGGCAGGGAAATAGGCTCGCTTTGTTTAGACTGGTGTCAGCTATAATGAAAAAGCACCATCAACTCCGAATGGCGGCTATATGCAGTGACTGTCTTGAAGCTGGCCAGATAATAACTATTGATTGCTATTTAGAGACAAGGAAAAAAGTAGTAGATGAAAGACGAAAGTACAGCAGACAAGCCGAGTGAGTATCGGGGTCATACGTGAATTATTTTCACCGTTTCAATCATTTGATACACACTGATACCTTGAGATACGAATTGAATTAATTCCGTGGAACTCAACACATTCACATCTCAAATGATTTTTCCTCATTGAAATTAATAGAAGTACTACCGTATTTTCCGCACTATAAGGCGCACCTAAAAGCCTTCAATTTTTTCAAAAGCTGACCATGCGCCTTATAATCCAGTGCGCCTTATATATGGATCAATATTGCGCCGCAACAGGTCTCGCTGTCAAGACGGTATCGGTGACCCTGCACGATCGGTGACGCGCATGCGCAGAAGATCCCGCCATCTTGGTTCACTAGCTAATACTAATACTTTACCTCAGAGAAAATAATAAAACAGCTGTTTATTCAATTTGGGAGTGAATGGAGTTGTCAGAATGTTGGTTTGTAATCGATTAATAGTTTGACTGACCTATCTGACAGTTTTGTTCCCTTTAGCGCAGCACCATCTAATGGATGCGTAACGTAACCCCAGCCTCTACTGTAGCGCCTTATATATGGAAAAAGTTATAAAATATGTCATTCATTGAAGGTGCGCCTTATAATGCGGTGCGCCTTATAAGTGCGGAAAATACGGTAATTTGTTCCATCCAAACCAAAGAACAACGCGATTTGTAATGTTTTTACTAGGGTGTCAAAATTAGTGCCTTAATTCTGAGTTAGATTAACGTACCTTTAACGACACTAACTTTTTTTAAAAGTGTGATTAATGACCGACCCTTACTTGGAAAGCATGTACTGGGGAAATTCCAGTCACAACGCAGCAGACACGTCCATGTAAAAACAAAAAAAATAACAGTAATAAATTTCAGAATAATGCATATATTTGTAAAGACTGGAGACAGAGTTGAAATTGTATTTTACAATTTCAAAATGTGCAGAATTTCACAAGTTACTTCATGTTAAACATTAGGTCGCTCTTCATATGAAAAGAAAAATGCACTGAGCTGTCACCAATGTCTTACAAGTGCAATTATGCCATCTAGGGGCAGAAAATGACCTCAACACAAATCAATATCACACTCGTTTTTTTGCAGTGCATCTTTTTAAATTCTCACACTATTTTATGGATTATTATGAAATGACTGTATCAATGCCGCCATATTTCTACTAGTTTAACATTTTTTCCACTTTTGTGTTCACGTGAGTATGAAAACTTGGAAAAAAATTATTGTACAGTTTATTGTACATTTAGAACAGATATGTAATTTGCGATTAATCGTGAGTTAACTTTTGAAGTCGTGCAATTAATTACTATTAAAAATGTTACATTTATTTACATTTAATTTAAAAAAATATATACATTGTGTGAGTGATTTGGCCATCACGGGGCTTTATGATAGCGAGAGAGATGTGAACAAAGAAGAATTTCACAACTACTGTAAGAGACTCAGTAAACTGTCATAAAATAGTCTTTTTCGCAGAGGATAAAGAATACATGTCTGTGAGTGTTCAAATATCAATTGCGTGTTATACTGTAACACCAACACAGAGCTGTCTAGAGCATTTTGCATTGTTTGTTAGCATAATTTCAAACTACAGTATGTGGTTATTTTAACTCTGTTTTTCTGCTTAGACTTTGCCTATTGTGAATATTTTTTGGAATCTAACACCAACAATAAACGGAACGTATTACCTTAGGCTTCTGGCGGTAGCGTGTTCGTAAAATTTTGGTCATTGGCAGAGTAATGATACATTCTTGACTTTTTTTAGCGACTTGATTTGGTGATTGATTGAATATTATTTTGTTGTGGTGTTATATATTGATGTTGATGTACAATATATGAGATTATCATATGTAATAATTTTGAATATAGGTGGCTTTGGACCATGAATGCTGAAGCACGTGTTTAAAATGGCTTCTCCGAGCACCAAATCCTGCAGATTACATTTAAGCAGCATGTGTTCTACCTGACTATTTATGAAATCCACTTTGAGCTTTTGTTTTAGATGTAAATCACACAGAAACGATAGTAGGAATCAAATGAGCTGCTGATCTAACATGCCAACAATGCATGTTAAACTTACGCTATTTACATAAATCCTATTTACATACCATGGGAGATTTTCAGGTAGGTTTGTTAACACGCATCTTCTTTTGTCCATAAGGTTTTACCGTTTACAATGGGTAAAGTGTACATATATACCCAATCAAAATTTAATTCAGAGGAAGATATTGTTTTGTTATATCTAATCTAGAATGTGCATTTAGTTTTAACCTAGAATGTTCCAAATAGCTGCCAAATTCAGTATTTTAAATGACGTTCAGTATGTATCTTAACGATTTGCTGGAATTAGGCTATCTACATATGCACACTAACACCACGTTCTGATTCGGCAGAAGAAATAATGTTACGTGTGGCCAGCCAGCTGCACTGATCACGACAGGCATAAGACGTGTTTTAAGAATTGATCGCTATCTGCAGCAGACATGTTAAACTCTGTATCACTATTACCCCAGAGAAAGAGATTTAACAAATGCTCACTCACCTCTCTCGCTCTCTCTCTCTCTGGCAGTCCTTGTGATGTTGGACTGAAGAACCTTTGCCGCCAAAGGCAATGGCTAAGTGTGAGTATATCGGAGGGTTGATCAGAGATTGTCAGCATTGAGCCTTCAATTCAACAAATGCTCCCACCACTATAAGCCAAAAATAAACCCGAGAAAGAAGAGCTTTCTTACCCACCTGGGCAGAGATGATCCTCCACCTGCTATACTGATTTTCAATCTCAGACAGCTCAACTCCTTCACTAACTTCAGCTGGAAAAATCCAGACTAAAGCCGTCCATTCACAGTACGATTTGAGATGTGTTACTTTTACTTTGCAAGCGTAAAATCACCTGCAAAGAAAGTCAAAGCTAACGGCTGAAGTACTCGCACGATACGGACTGTCGGAGAGAAACAAACTTGATGGCTCACACTGTGTTTGAGTCATTTTACTTATGTCCTGCAGGTGTTGGGAGTGCACATTTCAAACTGATGCCAACTGATACATCTATCCACTTATCCATTTTCTATACTGCTTGTACATTTTAGGGTTTTGGCTGGGCAGCTGAAGTCTATCACAGTTGACACTAAACCGTGGATAGGTCCAGAGTCAAGCACAGGGAACATATAGAGAGCACCATAATGCTTCATGAGAGATTGTGGCAACAATTGCACCCGTTTGTATGAATTATTTCTATTTCCATAGGCTGAAAATCATTTTAAAAGTAGGTTGACCAGTGCCCCAATCTTAGGCAAGGCAAGTTTATTTGTATAGCACATTTCATACACAAGGCAACTCAATGTGCTATACACAAGGAAAGACAACACCTATAAGCCTTAACAAACACTGTAGTTAACAAGACTAGAAAATAAAAGTAGGTTACAACATTTACAAAACAAACATACATTGACAATGTTAAAACATTACACAGCAAACTTTAACATAGAGATTCTACTGTAACGGAAAGGTGATTTCCAAATGGATATCTTCCATCCATCCATTTTCTTGACCGCTTATTCCTCACAAGGGTCGCGGGGGCTGCTGGCGCCTATCTCAGCTGGCTCTGGGCAGTAGGCGGGGGACACCCTGGACTGGTTGCCAACCAATCGCAGAATGGATATCTTGTTACAAGTCATTAGTAGAGATGAGAGTTGCTAAGAATTTAGCGATTCCAATTTCATTATCGATACTGCCTATTGAGTCGATTACATAGGCCCGTATCCCACTGAGGGGGGGAATGTTTTTGCGAGTGATTCTGAAGGTAGTGAATGTTGATTTCTCGTTAGTTCGTTCAAGTTTGCAAACGTTCGCCATGGTTTGTCATGTCGCAAGGAAATTTTGAACATGATTTAAACATGTTTATTTCCTTGTGACAAGAAAAAAAATGTAGGCGAAAATCTGGCAAGCGTCTAGCCAACATTTGGCAAATGTTTGTGACCTTGAACAAAACCTGACGAACCCTAACGAGGAGTATATATTTGCTCCCTTCGCAAACACTCAGAAACGCTCACCCCCTCAATGGGATAGATATATTTATCATGAAATGATAGGCTAATACCAAAGATGCGTCTGCTTAGTGCTGACAAAATATGGACAGCAATTTATATTCCGATAATGATGGTTGCAATAATGTAACATTTGGATGAAGTATGAGTTGATTGGTCAAGCCTGGAGTTTTAGGCAAAAGGATAACATACTAGAACACGACTGTTGTTGTGTTACTTATTTAACTGCGACAAGGTTGACGCAATTCTCCACAAAATAAAATAATGATATAAACAATATAAGGTTATATCATACCATAATGCTAACCTGGCAATAGCCAGATGGATATTACATTTCCATCTGGTACCCCTCCAGTAATTTCATCAGGAAAAGGTGGGACATTCTGTACAATAATTTGACCTGATTGGACGATGCGACATTCTACACGTTTGTTTTAACCAATCACGGCCACAGGTGAAAATCTCATCTCCATTCATGTCGAAAGGGGGAAAAGCACGAACATCTTACCAGCTAGAAATGCACAAAGCGCCTCTCGCTGCTCAACATTCAACAAAGAAACGGTGAGTCAATCTGCGAGAACAGAATTGTAGCGTCCATTCGTCCATGTTAGATTTGTTTGTTAGCTCCGGCGTCGGCGCTGGCTTCCTGGTTTCGTCACAGTTGCATATCCCGCCCCCAAACACAATGTCGCTCTGTGATTGGTCCGAACCACCGGTGGTTCGGGAATGGCGGTTAGAAGCGGGAGCAGTACAAGATGTATTCTCCGGAGTTTGTGAACTCACAAATACCGCGAGAATTCATCTTGCGAGAGCAAGGTTACCATAACGCCATAATGCCGATCAAACACAACAAAAGTAGGCCACCTATCGAGTCAGCTTACAGATCAACAGGGGTGGAATAGTTCTTGATGTACTCTTTGAAGTATTTTCCATAGAAGAATGTGTTTTTTTTTTTTTTTACCATTCCTTTGTGTGCTTTAGTGCTCCTGTGGTCGATTCTGAGGACATACTTGACAAAAATGAACCAAACTGACAGCTATTGCGGCCACAATCTGACTCAAAGATACTCCTTCCTTTCAAAGTTGGCCTCTTCTTCACTCTGGAACCCGTGCAAGGAAATTGGCCGCTTGATCCAGACGCAGGATGGGGACCCAGCAGGAGTAGAACTAGTTGGCAGGAATGAAAAGTGTCAGCACAGAGGCAGCCGCAGGGTCGACAATTCCTGCAGCTAACACAGCCCTCACGTTGCACGCGCAATATGTACATTTATCGATGGGGGCTCGGTTTCCATGTATTAATTGCGTAACGTGCAAATCCCAATCAGTAGCACGGGCCCACAAGGCAAGATCATTCAGGTTACTTTTGTTGTCAAGACATGTTGTGAAAGAACTGAAGGTGATTAATTCAAACAAAACAAAAGGGTCGGGTTTATGAAGGGCCAGCTCCGTTGTCTTGTAGAGGGAATAAAATTGAACATGTACATCTCTCTGGCAGGAAAAGAGCTTGGGTTTCATCATGATTCAATGAAGAGATAGTCAACTCGGCAGTAGTAAATGACCACCTTTAATTAATTGTCCAAAGTCCATAAGATAATTCTGTATGTATCACCCTATTTCAGCTGCCTATTTCTTCTTTCCAACTGTGCCTTACATTGCAGTTGGCTATAAGACCACAGGCAGATTGTGTGATCCATACAATTTTGATGAAAATCAGTGGGGTGCGGGCCACAGTGTTTAGCTCTCAACCAGCATACCATCAGGAGAGTGAAGAAAACATAGAAGGAATAAGGGAAGGAGGAATCTATGTGATGTTTTATTCAAGGTTGTGCAACAGCAAAGATGCAGAATTTTTAACAAGATCCTCTATTTAGGGGAAGAACATTTTGGCTAAGCATGACAAAAAAAGACCAAGGAGTGAGAAAGTTCAGAGAGCTTGCGGATGATCAGACCTTCAGTAATGAACCATGAGCACAGCCAATGGCGCATTAAAGGAAGTGAGTGTCTTCAAACAATGGCACACCAGATGAGACAAGCTCGAGAGTCATGTTGCTGCTCCCAAACAGAGCCAGTGCCAGAGCCGGTGAGCAGGAGTGAGTTAGCATTCAAGTAGATGGATCATGACAGCACCCTTGTTTTTGTTCAACAATGTCGGTCGGCAGAGACGTTGTCGGATTGAGTTGTCGTATCGTGGATGTAGCTCAACATTACGTCGCTGAGGTCATGTTGTCCTTCTGTACTTAGCAGAGTTGAGATAGAACTACTCGTGACTCTGCTGGATGCAATCAACCAGTGACCTTCAGTTTGCCTCATTTAGTTCAAGACGAGATTAATCAACAATCAATTTTACCCCCTTTGTTAAAGCAGAAGTCAACCCAAAATATTTTTTTTGACAATAATGTGTTCTATGCAGTTCATCTCTGTGTGCCCTGCGATTGGCTGGCAACCAGTTCAGGGTGTGTACCCCGCCTACTGCCCATAGCCAGCTGGGATAGGCTCCGCCACAGCAGAAGGGGACAATGGCTGACTTTTTCGAACCTCTGCTGTGGTGTGCAAAAGAGCTGTCTTATTTAACTCATTTGCTCCCAATAACGTGTAAATACGTTTTTTTCATGTTCTAAGTGTCCCAAAGACGTATTTATACGTTTTTTTTGTTTTTTTTTATGCTAGAGTAGAGTAGTAGTAGTAGTAGTAGTAGTAGTAGAGTAGAGAAGGCTTTGATACAGCCTCTCAACTGCAAAGAACGGTTGCAGAAATGGTAGTTATTACACAAACGGCCAGCGGGTGGCAGCAGAGCAAAGGAGATCAACCAAAGCAATCTAGAAAAAAAGCTCAATTACTTACAATTTTGAATAGATTTGTGAAAACTGATGAAACTTTGCTGTCTTCTAATGCTAATTGCTGCAAAACGGAAACAGATAGAAACATACTTTTTTTTCCTGATGAAAGAAGAGACTTTAATCTTTCTTTTGATAGGTTCCATGCTTTTATAGCAATAGAACACAATATTCTGTGGGCCTTGCAAAATCAGTCAAAATCCAGTAAAACAGCCGGGAGCGAACGGGACTGTTTCTGTGAAAATGGCTGGGAGTGAGTTAAAGGGATCGGCCTATCACCGATCTTCCAAAATGAAGTTACTCGTTGGCGATCTGGGACCCAGCTGAGCGATCAGGACACCCGTACAAACAAGGGACTAAACAGCAAAATTCACAACAAGTCCAGGAAATGGTCAATAAATTGACCATTAAGTGACCACTGAGCTTAGAGTGTCACAGCATGCCATTAGCAGGTTGCAACAGAGGTGCAGAGAGACTGAAGAATCACAGAAAGGCATAAAAGTGTATGTCTTTGTAAATAAACTTAAAAAACAAAAGAACACCTGTTGCTGTTCAGCTCATTGTCAGAGAACAAGTTGTCCAAAAAGAACAGAAACATTGAAGGTCAGATTGGGTACCCTTTAAAAAGTTATTGTGCACTTTAGATTCATGCAGAAATTTCATCTCAAAGTCGACGATTCCCAACTTTTTGTCAGGAGTGAATAGGGATGTAATGATAACAGCAATATCGTGATATTGTGATATTAAAACTGCCACAATATATCGTTGTTGTCATTTCAAGACATCTGTTGAAAAAGTCGCGTTGATTTCATTCTAGTGCCCTCTGGTGGCTAGTTTTTTTTAGTGCAGGTTAATTTTCACAAGGCATGTTTTGGCCCTTCTTTGTTTAAAATCCACACTAATGGTCAGGTGAAGGAGAACATAATATGCTTGTGAACTGAGACAATATGTGGAGGAACACAATGTGTGCATGCATTAGCAAGTAAGTGCCTCAATATATATAATTGTTTATATATTATTTATATATAATATTGATAATATTTTTATATTTTTTACTGCTGTAATGTACAAAAGTACAATATTATGTGTATTTTTTTGTATGTGCGCATTTTAATTTTTTATTATTATTTTTTTTACAATATTGTGGCCTTTTTTTTTGTTTTGTGTCGCTAACCTCCCCACAATATCGTGATAATTATTGCACCGTGACCTTCGTATCGTGATAATATCATATTGTGATGTTTGGATATCCTTAGTAGTGAATTTTGTCGAGATACAGTCCTACTTTAACCTGGCAATATCTAGTTACCCCTCCACAGTAATTTCGTCGGGAAAAGGCGGGACAATTCAAGCTGATTGGACGATGCGACATTCTACACGTTTGTTTTAACCAATCACGGCCACGGGTGAACATTTCGTGTTCGTTCTTGTCAAAGGGGGGCAAAGCACGAACATTTCACCAGCTAGAAATGCACAAAGAGCCTCTCGCTGTTCAACATTCAACAAGGAAACGGTGAGTAAATCTGCGTTGAATTAATTGTAGCGTCCATTCGTCCATGTTGGCTTTGTTTGTAAGCCCCTGCGTCGGCGCTGGCTTCCTGGTTTCGTCACAGTTGCATATCCCGCCCCCAAACACAATGTCGCTCTGTGATTGGTCCGAACCACCAGTGGTTCGAAACGACGGTGATCTACGGGAGCGGTACAAGATGTATTTTCCGGAGTTTGTGAACTCACAAATACCGTGAGAATTCATCTTGTGAGAGCAAGGTTATTCTTACTTACTATTGAAAGAATAACATTAAACCAGTACGAGTGACATCCTGGATTGTTATGGGTGCAGTAAATCGACAACACATTTCTAGCTTGAAATGATCTGTTAAATCTAAGGTATCCCAAACTGTAGCTGTTTTACACAAGGTTAAAGAATCGTTGAACAAGGATGCTTTGTTATTGTTATATAATTCATTGATCGTTCCATACCTGACCTATTGCATTGAAGTGTGTGGGTGTGCTGCCAAAACTTAGAGCGAACCCATTTTTCTTATACAGAAACGTACAATCCGTGTTATTTTGGGTTGTGGATACAAAGACCACACAAATCCATTATTTATACAACTAAAGATTTTAAAAATTAATGAATTGATGGAGTTTAACCGCCTTAAAATATTGTATAAAGCCTACCGTGAAATTCTACCAGTTAATATACAAAGTAGATTTATAAAAAGGGAAAGTGAGTATAAATTAAGAGGAATATACATTTTCTCTAAACCTAAATACAGAACAAAACAAAAAGAACGATGTATTTCAACTCAAGGTGTCAGTCTATGGAACAATTTGGATTGTAAAGCAAAATCTTCTCAATCTATTTGTATTTTTAAAAAATGTATAAAAGCATATTTACTACAAAAATATATATCATAAAAGGACATGCAGTTGAATTGTTTGGTAGTATTCTAACACCAAAAGCGTCTTGACCGCTTGCTGTCATTGATTTTGTGTTGATTCTTTTTTGTGTGTGTTGATTAGGGGCAGACAAAACAAGTTTTACTTCTTTCTGTCCCCTTTCATTTCTTTTATTTTAAAGAGTGAAATAAAGTGATTTGATTGATTGATTGATCTTTATGGCTTATTATGATTATGATGAAATTGAAGAAAAGGTTACAAAGGGTCATGCAGAAAGTAAAACTCTTCAGAAAGCAGATTCAAAACAATCGTTAAAACCCAAATACCCTTTTAAACTGGCTTGTCAGCATCTTGTTAATGACTCGGGAAAAGATTGTTTGACAATTATGTCGGCCTAATAAGCCATTTCTGCTAACAATGGAAAGAATACAGATATTGTTGTAATTACGCAAGTACAAACAAGACGAACATCCGGATTTGGATAAAGGGGATCAGTGTGCCCTTGTTATCGTTTTGTCTTGTGCTTCCTTCTTTCCCCATGGTGGAGTTCTTCAGGCCTCTGAGGTGAAGATTGCATTTTGTTCCCAGTCCAACCCTTTATCTATTCGCTTCTTCACTAAAGTTGATGTGTTAAAGATTATCATATCGAGTGAACTTAATGACTGTTTTTCTTATTTAGAATTGACAAGCCACAGAGGACCACAAGTAAAAAGGGGTAATTTATAAAATGCTTTAACATCAACTGCAGTAGTTACAAAATGTATCATCTGTACTCTATACACTATACTGCTAGCATCGAGATTTAAGTAAAAAGATATAAAATGAGACATTGCGAAGCCTTATTAATAGTCGTTCTGACGCAACCAAAACACGGGCGTTGAATAAAGTATGACCGCCGTGTTCCATCTTTATTATTTCATAGACAGCACAATTCCTCTCGCTTTCTCGTATCAATTTTAGCCTGGGGAGGGTTATTTTGAGAAATGGCTGAGCCAAGAACAAATCCTCTCTCATTGTTGTTGTTGACTTATTCAGCTATTCGACCATGCGGCAAATGGACACATTCTCCCCAAATGGAACCTTCACTTCTGAATGATTAATTATCAAAAACCCTTTGGTGGATGTTTTTAGCTGCAAACGGCTCTTGGCGGGTTCTTGTGCCACCACAACTGCAAGGCTATTAAGACAAGTCGATAACAGTAAAAACACATTTGAATTCATGTCCCAGACAGCAGTGCATTTAACTGCTCTTAAAATGGCCAAGGTTAAGGCTTTTATTTATTTATTTTTATTTTTTTAATAAACAGTGCATGTTTGTTCCTTCATATACACTGAGCACTGAGTGACCCAAGTTATGAGTTTTCTTTTTTTAGATACCAGCCAGTTTGGTCGATTATTATTATTATTATTATTATTTAACTATCTTAGCTTAGCTTAGCTTTACAAGCTAACAAATACAGATGTTCAATACCGCTTTTTTTCAGACCCACACCAGTATGACTAATCAACTCTTGAAGAGTCACTGACATGATATGAAGTACCGATACCGCTTGTACTTTTTGATACAAAAAATGTTCTCCCAAAAAATATTGACAGATAATCTTAAAGAAAGACCGACATGTCCCCATACAGCGTTTTTCCTAAAAATTTCAAATGACATGAAATCAATGACAATTCTATTCTTCTAATGTCTAATTTCTAGTAAATGAGCATTTGTAGTCGTCACAAGTGCCCATAACTTCAAATAAAGCCGGATATCGGCCTGATGCGGACACCTTGAATCGGTCCTCGCCCATCCCTACTAACAAACAATGCAACAATAGCACAATGAGAATTTTGGAAATGGGATGAAATTGAGCCATTTTGGAGTTTACATCTTTGAGATATTGGCAATTAATAATTTTGAACATCCGGACATTTCTGATATTTCCGCAATGCAAATGCTTCCTTTACACGATGAAAACAAACGACACATTGTATTACTTTTGCCCGTGACAAGCATACAAATCAGGCAGATTGTTACAGTAGTCAAACATTTCATCATATTTCAAAATCAAAATAATCATCACAAACAAAATTACAACACTCCAAAGTCCATTGCTTTTCAATGAGAGAAGATCTTCCTTCCACCGAGTTGACCACCATTTTGACTTGACGTTTACATTTTGTCTCTCTAACTTTGCATTTATGTAATCGGTCGTTCTCCATTTGATTTTGAACTTATGGCTTACAAAGAGGGCGGCACGGTGGTTGACTGGTTAGCACGTCCGCCTCCCAGTTCTGAGAACTCTGGTTCGAGTCCAGGCTCCGGCCTTCCTGGGTGGAGTTTGCATGTTTTCCCCCCGTGCCTGCGTGGGTCTCCTCCCACATTCCAAAGACATGCATGGCAGGTTAATCGGTTGCTCCGAATTGTCCCTACGTGTGCTTGTGAGTGTGGATGGTTGTCAGTCTCTGTGTGCCCTGCGATTGGCTGGCAACCAGTCCAGGGTGTACCCTGCCTACTGCCCACAGCCAGCTGAGATAGGCTCCAGCACCCTCCACCACCCTTGTGAGCAATAAGTGGTGAAGAAAATGGATGGATGGATGGCTTACAAAGATAGTCATTTGAAGCATAATTTGGCATCAAATTGGTTGATTTATTGTATTGTACTGCCCCCAGTGGCTAAGATGCACACACCGGAAGGAGCTGCCTTGAATTAATCATGATGCATAAACCGTTTTCCATCCATCCATTATCCTACTGTTTAATTCTTTGTTCGTGGGAAAAGATAAGCCACTTTGAGTACACTTAATTTTACATATGTTAAATATGCAACATAATGATGCATTAAACAAGTTAATATTCGGAGATGTGTGGGGTGGCGTGGGGGCGGGATTCACGTTATTGTGGAGATGACGAGGATAGCATACATTGACATTTGCCACAATAATGTTTTACCTAGTGGACTTTTTAAAGATAATTCCAAGTGCTAGAAAGACACAAATTTTATTTTTACATCAGAGAATACAACTTCGAAAAAGACAATGTTATGTTGAGCATTTTTTTTTAATGAAATAATTTGATCTCATTTCAATCTAAGACTTTGTTCTAAAAAAACTATCAAACACTTAATACAATACATTATAATAATACTGTAATCACCTGTCATTTGTTTACACTCAATTTTTCGAATACACGGCCCCATGAGGGCACTGACCGTTTCCACCGCCACTTCTAGTTCCGGTGTGGGTAATTGCACTGTGTCAGCCAGAGCGGTGAGTGGAACCAATGCAGATGTGATTAGTCTGGCTAGGGGGTAAATGAAAACCATTATCAAGGTTTTCCTCTACGCCGCATCTTAATGCGAAACACAGCGGAGGTTATTTGAATTGCTAAATCTGTACCGGCAACTCTCATTTGGTGCCGGACAATCTGGAGGGAAGACGAGAGCCCTGCCTGCTGAGCTTGTTTTGTTTTGTCATGTGTCCTGGAATGAGCAACATTTTCAAACGCAAGCGTCAAACATCGGTTGTTTTTCGACACATTACGTCCTGCGGGGTAAATGGCTCGGTGGTTGAAATGTTTCATAGAAGCCAGAAATGAAACAAAACATGCTGCGATACAAAAAGAAGGATTCATAGATACAGTATGTGGTGCCTTGAGATACAAGCTTAATTCCTTCTTTGACCACATTTGTAACTCAAAACACACATCTCACTTTACCCATTAAAATTAATTGAATATCAATGACAACAAATAGCCCTGCGATTGGCTGGCAACCAGTCCAGGGTGTCCCCCGCCGACTGCCCAGAGCCAGCTGAGATAGGCGCCAGCACCCCGCGCGACCCTTGTGAGGAATAAGCGGTCAAGAAAATGGATGGATGGATGGATGACAACAAATATGGTACACTATTTTACATTTATTGCAGTTCTAAGTATAGGCCTCCGTGCCCCCCCCTCCCCCAGTGCTTTACAGGCCTGGTGGTTCACCAGGCTTTTTTTCTTTTTCTTTTTTTTTTGTCACCCTACCAGGCTAAGCGTCCCCATCAACAAATAAATATTTTTGCAGGTCGAATTTTGTTCCCAGCTTGTCCCTGACTACCAGGTTGAGCAAGTTTTCCAGGGGAACCCAAGTATACCGTACATATTCAAGTGCAGTGTGAAAGTAGTTAATTAAAATAAGCAGTTTTAATTTGCTGCATCGCTGTAATAAAATGCACTTAAAGTGGAAGTCAACCTTTAACATTTCTTGACAATACTATGTTATGTTACTTCACTAGTCTAAACATGACATTCTGATTAATATTACGTTTGTGGAATATGAGTTATGAAGCAAAATCCACTGAAAATGACATCACAGTTGCTCAGGGTTCAGGCAACGACCAATCACAGCTCAGCTTAAAGGCCCGGTCTACCGTTTTGACAGCACGCATGGATTATTTTGTTTTTTTTTCCGCTCACTCACTCACTCACAGAAGCTTGCATGTGTGAATGAGTGAGTGAAAAAAAAAAAAAATCCGTGCGTGCTGTCAAGTTGCCGCGGGAATGACATCACGGCCCCGTTTGCGACATGCCACCCGTCGCTCTGCGATTGGCATAAACACTGTCTTTCCACAAAAACGTCCCGCTGTTTACAAAACAAATACAAAATGCCAAAATACAGGCGTACAGGGTGTGGGTTTAGGACAAAATCACCACCAGACATTCAGAGAAACCCAGAGCTGTAAATTGAGAAGAAGTTTGTCTGTTTGTCCTGTATTTAAGAAGTGCCTTTTCCTGAGTGAAAACGGCAGACCGGGCCTTTAAGAAAATAGGTGATAATAATAACATGTAATAGAACATATTGTCAAAAAAATGTGGGGTTCACTTCCTCTTTAAAGCTGTTATTTAGCTTCAACTGTCCTCCATTAAAGCTCTGAAAAGTGACAAAAAAAAATCCCCAAATATGGATTAGTCAATTAAGTACGGTAAACAACTCTCTGACAAAAAAAACAAGTGTTTAAGCCGGAAACCAAAATGAGGGAAATAATTACTTTAATTTTCCTCTCGCACGTTATCATAGCACGACTTCCAGAGTTTGTGAATACATTTGGGCAAGTTATTAACACAAAACTTCTCAGCAGTTATTGAGTTTGTTTGCTAAATACCGAAACAAGTCAATGCAAACGAGTATGTTATTTGCTTTTAATGAGCAGTGAAGCATTGCGTGCTTAGGAAAGCTTAATAGTACAAAAGGGACCTATTCAGAATGATGAAAGAGACTAATCCGAACAGCGACACGCTTCTATGGATCAAAAAAACAATGTAGAACACAAACAAATCTTTCATTAGTTAAAAAAAATATATATATATTTGGAGTCTGTGCACCCTGGTAGAAATTGGGACACTCATGTTTGTAATTTACTTTTACGAGTTGTGCAGCTGAAATCAAACAAATTTGGGGAATAGTTTTGTCCTTTACATTTGTAATAATGCTCCAAAAGGTAGAAAGCGCAGCGACATGTTTCCATTTGGCAAGGACGTAATTGGTTGAGTGCTCAATGTCGGGCCGCTTTTTTTTAGGCAGATAAAAGCATGTCTGGATTTAACAGTTGGGTTCCGCAAAGCGAGGTTTACAAGGTCTAAGTAACACCAACAACACTCTGAGCGTAGAGCTTTTAAATCACGCGAGACATTGAAAGTAATGCGGCAAACAGCAATTCAATGAAAAGTACTCCCATTTATCTTGCATACACAAAATCCAAATAAGACCGCAAGACAAGGCACGTCGGCACGCGAACGTGCCATCTCCACGTTGTAGGTAAATGGGATAGAAAAGTAGCGCTGCGTAGCGGGTAATGAGGGCTGATTGTTTGTGACTGCGCCGTACTAAGGCTGATTTCCCAGCTGAGGAACGAGCGCTTCGCACGCATCACGACTGTCAGCAAAAGACAGAAAATGGGCCCGTAGCTTCGACGCGGCTCCCAAACAGGCAAGACAGATCCGCTTCACTGTTTAGCTTCAGACGGCAGACGCGGCGGGCGCAGAGCGATGATGTGTGTATTTTAAATATTTGGTGAGGCAATTCCAGTCTATTTGCATGGAAATGTGCACTTGGGCGTTATAGAGCGGAGATGTAGAAGGAGAGGCGGCTGCTACTAAAGGGCAGGCGCAGTCAATTACTGACTCACAGGCTGCATTTATGCTGGAATTTGCATGACAGCTTGGCACATAATCAGAAATCTTCCCTGATTGGCATTTCCCTGTGTAGTGTTATTATAAAGCTTTCTCTTATGTAAAAAGGCTTTATGGTATATTGCAGGGGTGTCCAAACTACGGCCCGGGGGCGATTTGCGGCCCACCGTCCATTTTTCAGTGGCCCGCGACATATGCTAAAAATGGCATTTGACTCAGTTCAAATAAAATATACAAAACAAAAATGTTTGGAGATGATCAAAGTACGAAGGGAGGGTATCGAAAAACTGGTGCCATTAAAGGTTATTTTAGTTCACTAAAACTAATGAAAAAAACTAAAACTATTATTACTAACATTCAAAAAACAATATTGTTACCGAAATAAAATAAAATAATGAAAATGCTTTTTAAAAAAACGAAAACTAACTGAATCTACATTTTATGTTTACAAAGCTAACTGTAACTAACTATGATTTTAGCAAAAATGTCCTTCGTGTTAGTCTTTGGTAATTAATTTAATGCATGAGCCTTTGGGGATGATTTTAAATGTGATTTTTAGTAGATTTATTTTGATATAAACCGGAATAATGACGTTTGAAAGTTTGTCACACAGAAGTGACGTCATCTAGCAGCAGCCAATAGAAAAGCACCAAAAGATGACGTTGCTCCCATGCTGTTTTTTTAAATATTGCGCACAAGTAATACACATTTAAAAAAAAAAAAACAACTAATACTAATACTGGAACTAACAAACTAAACTAAAACTAAGCATTTTTTAAAGAACTAAACTAATAAAAACTTAAAAACTAACAGAACCACCCTGAAAACTAAAAAAAAACTAACTCAAATGAAAAATTCCAAAACTATAATAACCCTACTGCCATATTACAAATAAATTGGTTTATATACTGTAGCATTTTTCTAAATATGCAAAAGCACACATAAATGATTTGTACAATTTTTAGGACTAAACAGAATTTCTCTTCATAACATTATGTGGGTGGCCCTTGCGTCCTTCTGATTTTCTGTATGTGGCCCTCAAATGAAAAGGTTTGGACACCCCCGGTATATTGTGGGTTGCTAGAATACGGTTAAAAACTGTGTCAAAGAGCTTGCATTGTCTATTTACTAAAATAATTTTGAAGTGACAACAGTGAATTCCCATTATTCGTGTGGGATCGAGACCAAACCAAAGCTCAAATAAAGCAATTACAAAGATCTGTTAGCCGACTGACAAGAAAGGTTATTTTAGTAAACAAAATTCAGAACAAAAAAAAAAAAAACTCAAACTAAAATTCAAAAAAACACTTCCGTTAACAAAATAAAATGTAAATGAAAATGCTTTTTAATAAATGAAAACTAACTGAAACCACATTTTACATTGACAAAACAAACTAAAATTCACTATAATTTTAGTGAAAATGTCCTTAGTTTTTGTCTTGGTGATTAATTTAATACATGGGCCTTTGGGGTTGATGTTAAATGTGATTTAAGTACTGGTATATTTATTTTGATATTAACCGGTATAAGGATATTTAAAAGTATGTCACACATAAGTGACGTCATCTAGCAGCAGCCAATAGAAAAGTACTTTCAGATGACGTCGCTCCGAGGCGACATTTTTGCGTGTTTGACTTTTGGCTCCAATGTCTTGGCTTTCCTGCTTTTTCATTTAATTCAGCTGAAAAATGTTGCGTTTTTTCATTTTGGTGTTTATTAAATATTGCAAAGTAATACACAATTTAAAAAAAAAAAAAAAAGAACAAAAACTAATACTAAGTATTTTACAAATAGCTAAAATTAATGAAAAACAGCCACCCTGAAAACTAATGAAAACTAAATTTAAAAAATTAAACTCAAAATGAAATAAAAACTAACTATAACAAAAATTCCAAAACTATAATAACCCTGGCAACAAAGCACTACTTGAGATAAAACGAAACTCCTCAATTCACTTCAACATACTTCCTTGACACCAATATGCCACAGACAGACCCTCTTCCGAATACTCGCAGTTCAGCACCTATGGATTTGCATATGTTGTTTATTGATTTATTAATATTTATTTTTGCATTACAGCTTAAATAGTTTTTCATTTCAATAGCTGGATGACACATTGTCAATAATTCATTGATTTTGATGTTTTTCATCCAATTTTTGTTAAGTGTGTATCGAGGTGGTTGGCTTGATTTCTCAATTATGGATCATAAACCACAAGCTAGCTGACGTCTTCGCCAATGCTGCCGTTTGTTTTAAATCAATGTATATTTGTTAATAATATAAATTGAGATGAGATTTGTCTGAAATAATGATAAATCCACTGTATGTTCAGAAACTAGATGAAGTGCAATTTCTGGAGAAATTGTGTGGGAATGCTGAAAGCTGAATGCTAATAGCTGAATGCTAAGATTTTGGATGCATGTGGAATGCTTTTGAAGTCAATTGAGAGATAAATTATGAAATGATGACCTCCTGGTTACTGGACAATGCACTTTACCAACTGTGCCACCGAGCAGTATCAGACATCTGGTAATGATAATAAGCTATATGTATGGAAGTGGGTGTGGAAAGTGATACTTAGAAAAAGTTCAATGTTTGCCCCATTGAAAATGAATGGGGAATAGTTGATATTAAACATTGAAATTGTGCAAATACTGTAAGTAATGTGGAATAGACGATATATACCCCAGGAGGCATGTTTTTTTTTTTTTTTTTTTTTTTTTTTTTTAAGCTAGGTGAAATGTGAAGAGTATAAATTGGAAATATTATGTGGGCGTTAAGTGAAAAAAAAAATTAATCACAGTAACATATGTGGGAATGCTTCAGCATTCCCATAATGATATTTCAAAACTATGCCGAGCTGCTAAATCAAATGCTAACAAATCTCTGAAATGTGGCACTTTTTTTCCACCTCACTATATAGAACAGGAAATGCTGTTGGGAAAAAAAAAAAACTGCGCTGCTTCAAATATCTACATCAATATTGTGAAAATGTCCTCTGTGTCCAACTCAGGTAGCCAGGCAGGTAAGGTGGATGGAATGCAGACACACAATGCTGCGTTGTTGTCGGAATATACTGTACCGGTACAATATTAATGAGATTTGTAGAGATGATTTTAAACATTGATTATATTCAAGGGGTTGTTTTAGGCTATTTTAAAAGGTTAGTTAGCAAAACATTTTGGAAGAGTATTTTTGTGAATCCTTTGGCCTCCGAATGAATTCTGACCCTGGCGAGTTGCTCCACCACATTTGTACTTGTCGTCGTTCATCGGGGAAGGTAAGAAACAGCACCTTTATCCTTTTTGCTCAGAGCTGCCATGTGAATCCCTCATCTCATTATTACCGTTTGACATATTTTCCCTGAAGGGGCAGTAAAGTTACCGACTGATTAAAAAATGTAGTTGATTGATATGCCTGAACAAGCTCAACTATTTTTTATGAGCCAAGCCTGTCATTGGCAGAGTGAAGCAAAATGAAGAGTTACTTAAACAGGATCGTTTTGAAGGGAGACCTAGAATGCATTGATTGTGCGTTTGAAACATTTCCAAGGTGTCTCAACATGTCTGTACCCACCAGATTAAGATTTATAATAGTCTCAACATCCTTGATTTGCTTAGTATATATGTCTGATTGCATTGTTCCTGTTAAACAAACTTTAAAAAAAAAAAAAAAAAAAAAAATGTGGCACATGAAAAATTGCCAAACAGAAATACCAACCCCGGCCCACCCCCAACGATTTCACCAAGCAATCAATATGAATTTGTGCCACTTAAGAGAAGAATATAATCTGGGCATCCAACTCGTGTTAATTTTATTAGTCATTTTTAAATTTAATCTCAATATTAGCCCAGTTTCAATCACGCTTGTTAGTTTTTATTGTAGTTAGTCAACCTCATCCAATTTCTATTTAGTCCATTTTAAGGATGCACGATAATATCGGTGGCCGATACTTATCGGCAATTATCGACCAATTAGACATCAAACAGATAAACCAGATAATAAAGAAATCCGGCCATAGTTATCGGCAATTTTCAACCAATTTGACGTCATACAGATAAACCATGGTTTAAAACAGAATAATAATCGATATGCCACGTTGGTTAATCTGTTTTGTTTGTGGCTCAAGTTGTGCCCAACACTTCAACCCCTCCCCTCTCCTATAGTAGTGTTGCATATTTGTGACTTCCTAATGCGCGTAAGCTCTGCTTACCTAGCTGTGACATAGTGTTTCAGAAATTGTCAGTCACATTTTTTTGTCATTGTGTTTGTAAAGTTCTGGGTGGGAACTTCCACTGGTTCTTGTATCTTAATGCCCACGATATTATACTAACAGTAATAACCAGACGGCTGCATTTTCTCAGTTGAACTGTTTACTGGATGCCAGAAAGATCGAGTACGCAGCTGCGGAGCCCTCTTCCATTAGCATGCGGAAGAGGAACTGATATATTCAAAATCGTCCCTGCACTTATACTGTCTAGGCCGCCCGCCCACATGGGCGAACGGCTCAACCTCCCCATGTGAGAATGTGTGGCCTGATGGCTTTCACTGTTTTTTACTGGATACGTATGTCAGAATGCAGACAGATAGATAGATAGATAGAAAGGCGCCAAGCAAGGACAAATAACAGCGACATAACGGCCTAACTCAAGTCATCTATCTAGTCATCAAGAGCCCTAATCTGTTTGTTTAATGTTTAATGAAATTTTATAGTGATGTTTTTAAAGTATCTCGAGTACTCAAGGTTGAATATTACTACTAGTATCTGAACAAAAGTGGTATTGAAAGTAGGGGTGTTAAAAAAAAATCGATTCGGCGATATATCGCGATACTACATCGCGCGATTCTCGAATCGATTCAATAATCGGCAGAATCGATTTTTTTTTTTTTTTTTTTTTTTTTTTTTTTTTTTTTTTTTTTTTTAGGATTCACACCTTGAGCATGGAAGAATGTTATATGAACGGCACATTAAGCCTTAATATTTTTATTTTAATGCTGTTCAAATGTGAAACAGATTGCAAACTGTTTGTGTACAGTGGCTCACGGTTATAAGCCTCAAGTTTTAGATAAATATATTCATACAATTCTTACAGTGTACATGTACAAATTTACTGATAGTATTTTCTAAATTTGAATGGAAAAAAATCGCAACAATCGACTTGTAAATTCGTATCGGGATTAATCGGTATCGAATCGTGACCATTCGTATCGGGATTAATCGGTATCGAATCGAATCGTGACCTGTGAATCGTGATACGAATCGAATCGTCAGGTACTAGGCAATTCACACCCCTAATTGAAAGCATCCCTACTCACGGTATTAGCACCGTCCACAGATGTGTTTTTTTAAAGTTCATTTAAAAAGATTTACGCAAAGTAGATTTTAATACCCTTAAAAGACTGAATAAAAATAAGACCAAGCCTCTTTTATGCACGAAATCCTTCCCAATTCAACCCTGACACTTATCCTCAAGAATGGCTCCTATAATACAGCCTCAACTGACATGTTTATGCAAATATGCCAGCAGATGTATTTCCAAGCATACTGGGATTTCT
Source organism: Festucalex cinctus (assembly GCF_051991245.1). NCBI lineage: Eukaryota > Metazoa > Chordata > Actinopteri > Syngnathiformes > Syngnathidae > Festucalex > Festucalex cinctus. The sequence goes on along the minus strand of NC_135411.1, from coordinate 9,566,432 downwards.
GTCTCCCCTGTCAAGTCATTGCCAGGTGTCAAACTGTCCCTGGAGAGGTGACGAGGGCAAACAAGGAGGACCATCGTCACCGTATGTCCCTCTTCCGTATCAAGGATCTCCATCCATTTGCTGTCGTTTTCATATGCAGACAACAACAGCAGGCACACAGATTTTTTAAAAAAAAAAATATATATAAATATATATTAATTTGCTCCCTGTTCTTGGTAAGGTCTTCTGACTTGGAACCATCGAGCTTGCCACTGACCTTGACACTACGCCTGTCAACAGTGTCTAATTATCCTTTCGCTATGGACTTTGTGCTCACGTTCTCCCTATTGATTTTGGTCATTTTGTACCTGAACATTGTAATTAATCTGATTATGACAGTGTATGGGTCCAGTTCATTAGGCCGGCCCAGCTGTAACGGAGGCAGATGCCCGCCAGGCCATAAGGATTCATCACAGAGCCACTGAGGCCTGAAGAACACATCACACAGGACAACGTGATGCACAAATAACACAAGGGAAGGATTGCATCATTTTGGAAATGCGACAAACCTTTTCCAACGATTATTATAATTTTTCTTCAGATTTAAGAAATGGCTTGGGGAAAAAAATGTCTGACTTCCATTCAATGTTTGACAGCAGTGGTTCCTAACCTGGGTTCAATCGAACCTTGGCGGGTCGGTGAGTCAGTGATGATAAGCCCCGCTTGGCCATCATTGGCTGTAGGTCAGGGGTGTCAAATATAAGGCCCGCGGGCCGGATCAGGCCCGAAATGGGGTTTAATCCGGCCCGTGAGATGATTTTGTAAAGTTAAAAAAAAAAAAAAAATGAAAAAAGTAAATAAAGAGAGAGTAATGTCGGACCAATTAATCAGCCGGCCGCAATCAAAGCATATAAATTCGCAATTTCACAAGCAAGCCTCAGATGAGCAATGCGACTTGTACATGGAATTACTCTGAATGTTGTTATTTTAGACACAATTTAAAGTTAGTTTGTTTAAAAAGATCAAAAATAAAAACATAAATCAAACACAAACGTGCTGAATAAGACACACATTCAGCTACACATGAGACAAGGATTAACGTCCTTATAACTTCATTAACGGCACCCGTGCAAAATAGGCAGATATAATACGCTTGGCACTCATACGGGCAAAGTGTTGCCGCGTCCATTTGCACTCGTGTTATTTTTTTGGGACAATATTTTTACAGTTCCATCGATTTTCTTGACCGCTTATTCCTCACAAGGGTCACGGGGGTGCTGGATACAATATTGTGCTTATGTACATGACAGCAATGCAAACTACCTACATAGCACTTAATATTGAGGCACTTACTTGCTAATGGGCGCGCACATTGAGTTCCTCCACATATTGACTCAGTTCACAAGCATATTGCGTTCCCTTTCTGACCATTAACCTGGATTTTAAACATAGAAGGGCCAAAACATGCATTTCTGAAAATTAAACGGCACTAAGAAACTAGACACCAGAGGGTGCTAGAAATGCACAAATTGAAATCAACCTGACTTTTTGAACAGATGTGCTGCTTTTAATATTGTGACATGACGACGACGATATGTTGTGGCAGTTTTGATATCGCGATATCACGATATTGCCGTCATCATTACATCCCTACCCCGCGACCCTTGTGAGGAATAAGCGGTCAAGAAAATGGTTGGATGGATGCATTACATCCCTACTTCATACTATGTCGGGCAAAAATGAAGAATAAATGGTGTTCCACAGGGCTTTATTCTCGGGCCTCTGTTGTTTTCGTTGTGTCTGCTGCCCCTGGCTTTAACCACTTAAGTTCCGCATTTTTTTATGCTGGGCGTTTTTTTTGTTTTGTTTTGTTTTGTTTTGTTTTTTTACTAATTTTGACTTTTCCTACATAAGAACAACATGGATGGTATGGCTATAACATGTAAACTTACCAAGCTTATATGTAAAATGACCATCATGCAAATCAACATTGTGATTGATTAGCTAGGATCCAATCATGAACCAGAAGTGTTGACATCATCCAAATTATGTGTTTTTATTGTTTTAGACTCACAAATATGTCATGTCCACTGCAATCATGTGAATTAAACAGCGAGAGGTTGTATTAAAGTGCTCTAAAAATATAGAATGTACATGTACAACTAGTGGGGTTAAGAACTACTGGTTTTCAGGAATAGATTTACAGAGTTTTCAACAATTTGTTAAATAACCCTTCCACTTTTTCCGCTCGTCTGTACCCAATATGGAGGCAGCCCATAATTGAGCAAGGTGGTGAAATGATGAGCCCAGTTTAAATCAATAGAACACGGCACCCTTGGAAAGGCTTGTTTCATTTGACATTTTAAAAGGACGCATGTTTTCCTGGTCGGCCAATAGAATGGCGGCTGTTGTTCTTTTGTGGTGCGCAAATTGTTTATCGACTTGGAAATGCGCGAGGGGTCATTTTATGTCAGCGTTCCAAGTCCTCCAGAGATGTCAGCAGACTCCCCGTTCCTGTGTGTCAATACAAGATTCAGTCAAGAAAGGAGGGCTTATCTCCACTTGATCGAGTTGTTCAGTGTGACGCGAGCGTTCAGAAAGCCATTGTAACCACACGGGGTCCAAAACCAACATGTAAAATTGCTCTGAATTTCTTGGGGGGAAACTGCAACCAAATTGGTGGCATTACATTAAAAAAAAAAAAAGATGCTGACATTTCACAATTTGAGTGTCATGTTTAAACCAGGAGTGCAAAAATGTTTTGTGATAATTTGGGTTTTTCAAAAGTGACAGATGGGCCAAGACATTCAAAGGTGAGATGTACAGGTAATTTGTAACATTGTTTGCTTTGTTAACATTGTATTAAAGTGTATTTTTTGTATATATATTTTTTTTTTAAAGAAATGTATTTATTTTACTTGAATGAGCCCTCTTCATGCTTGTTTTCCTCAAAAAAAAATGTTCGTGTGACACACTGCATGTTCATAAACAGTTACACTTTAGTTATACTTTTTATAAACAATATACTACACTTTTTCCCCCACAGACCCTGCTCATTTTGGGAGGATTAATTTAATGTTCCAATCTTATTGAAAAATACTTATGGAAATATTACTTTAAAACAGTTTATAACACCACAATTGAGTCATCTTCGAGAATATTTCAACTTCAAATAGTCTGTGATCCTCATAAAACAAATGTGACATTTATTTTATTTCTGTCCATATTTCGCCATATTCTGGAGAATGGTTCAAATTTGGTAGAAGACAATTGGGATTATTTTTTAAATCACGCCTATGAATCTTATGTTTTGGTATTTTTGAAGAGAACTGTACACCTTTTTTGAATACTATATTATTATTGGGTAAAATGATTACTTTTATAGCAAAACCAATGTTAAACTTGTGCTTATAATACTTTAAAAAGGAACTTAAAGTATTACTATAATTTGGAAAGAATAATAGGTTTAGCTTCAAAGAATAAAAACGAAAGACGTATCTGGAGCATAACAGGAAGTGGAGTATTTGCTTAACCGAGATAGACATTTAATTTAGGACATATGCAGTTTTCAAGATCATAGATTCAAGATTTTAACATGTGCCCTTTGATGCAGTTAATTTTTATTTTATTGGCTCAATAATAATAATATCAATTGGCTGGCAACCAGTCCAGGGTGTCCCCTGCCTACTGCCCAGAGCCAGCTGAGATAGGCTCCAGCACCCCCCGCGATTCCCTTGTGAGGAATAAGTGGTCAAGAAAATGGATGGATAGATGTTCATTGTCATTTTGAGGGGTTTAAAAACTTTTTTTTCTTCTGTTCTTGAATGTGTGGGTTTTATTTGTGAACATGTGGAATGAATAAAGAGGGGTGAAAGTTGTTTATATTTGTAAATGTTTATGTGAATATTGGAAAATCTATAACAAAAAGATTACAAAAAAGCCTTAACAGATCTCAGTTTGTGAAGGAGGGATGTGTCATCTGAGAAAATTATTCTAGGCCAGTCGTGTCAAACTCATATTAGCTCAGGGGCCGCATGGAGGAAAATATATTACTAAGTGGGCCGAAACTGTGAAATAATGGTATATAACTTAAAAACAATTGCCATCAATTATACACAGATTTTTGCGATTTTTGGGCCAGCCCTAAATTACGGAGCTCAACTGTAATCTATTGTTTAAAAAAAATAAACACAAATGCACATGAAACACGGCAACACTTTGCCTGTATGAGTTCCGGATGTGTTAAATCTACCTGTTTTGCAAAAATATAGTTATTATTGTTATATATATGTTATGTTACAGTTGTTATTGTGTATATCAGCAGAGTTACACATGCTGTTTGTCACCTCTACACAAACGTTTGATGAACTAGTGAAAGCTAGTTAGCGAGCTAGCTTGTAAGCATGTTAGCGCTTACCTTAGCATATTTCTGGCTTGATCTGAGGATGTTGATTTGCTGTATAATCATATTTTTCACACCCGGATTGTTTCCACTCCACCAATGATGAGTTGGGCTGATCATAAAATGTCTTTGACTCGCCGCGTGTCATGTAGGATCCACGGAAGCCCGTGAAGCCAGCCTGATCCGTACTGTTTCAAACAGCAGCCACTAACGTCACACCCCCTCCTCCTCCCATTTGGGGTGGGTTGAGATGACGCAAAATAGAGTGGTCACTGCCATCTAATGGCCATAGTTAGTCATTGCAGTACGGGATCAGTTTACAACTGCAACCACGGCTGGTCAAGGCTTTCCTCTGTAAATTCCCATTAAAAGCGCAGTTTTTGGCACTTCCCGTCGACGGCGCTATACTGTCTGTTTGTAGGGCAGACAAAGAGTTAATTGGTCCGACATTACATTTTTTTTTAATTTATTTTTTATTTTATTGATTTATTTATTTTTTATTATTATTTTTTTTACGTTACAAAGTTGTCTCGCGGGCCGGGTTAAACCCCTTTGCGGGCCTGATCCGGCCCGTGGGCCGTATGTTTGACACACCTGTTCTAGGCCATAAATCTAAAATAATCAAATATTTAAAAAAAAACTAAAAAAACATTAGGTGCAGTGTTAAGTGAGCATGCCTCGTTATGCCACAAAAGAAGGAAATGTTATTCTTCCTGTCAGAGCGCCTTCAGCAAATTCATTGTTATTAGAATATATGCAGATCAGTTAGTAATTACAATACCAAAGGGTTCGTTTTCCATTTCTCTAATTGTGTATGCGTGTGGGCATGGGTGTGTGTGAGCTTTGATTGGTCTGACATGCTCTGCTGCACTTGAGCCAGGCACCCACTTTACTTTGCTTCAAGCGCCTCAACTTCTCTTCCCTTCCCTTTTTTTTTTCTGCCTTTCCATTTGTCACTCTCTCTCAGTGTAGTACCTAATGTAAAACAGTGTAGATGTGATTTCTATACCTCGGCTGGAGACCAGAACCTCATCACAAACTGGTCTCGGCTGGTTGTGCGAGCGAATCGAACGCTGGATGGCATGACTGAAACGAATTCAGCTGGAGACGGGATACCGAACCTCGTCGGCCGAAAGGACAACGAAGGCAATGACTGCTGTGGTTGTGAAACAAAACCTGAAATATGAAATGAAGCCAGCGGAGTGTGTTTGCTTTTTGACCTTGGAGGGCCACTCGGCTATGACATCAACTTCTCATATGCTACTTGAATTATTAATTAAGAGACTCGTTTCCTCTGGGAGGTCAAGTAACATTTCTGGGTTTTGGTCTGTCAGTGTCTCTCTGGACTAAAAGCTGCTGATGTCATTATAGCGCTACTTGTTTACGCTCAATGGGACTGAAAAATAGTCCATCTGTGATTGTCATGCACAGTTTAAAGCAGTGGTGTCCAAACTACGGCCCGGGGGGCCATTTGTGGCCCGCCGTCCATTTTTCAGTGGCCCGCGATATGCTAAAAATGGCATTTGACTCAGTTCAAATAAAATGGTCAACGTAAGGAGGGAGGTTATTGGAAAAACAGGTGCCAGTAAAGGTTATTTTAGTTAGCTAAAACTAATGAAAAAAATAAAATTAAAAAAACAGTATTGTTACCGAAATAAAATAAAAACGAAAATGCTTTTAAAAAAATGAAAACTAACTGAAACTACATTTTATGTTTACAAAACTAACAAAAACTATAATTATAGCAAACGTCCTTTGTTTTAGTCTTTGGTAATTAATTTAATGCATGAGCCTTTGGGGATGATTTTAAATGTGATTTTTAGTAGATTTATTGTGCTATAAACCGGAATAATGTCGTTTGAAAGTATGTCACACAGAGGTGCTGTCATTTAGCAGCAGCCAATAGAAAAGCACCTTCAGATGACGTTGTTCCCAACTTCCCATGGTGTTTTTTAAATATTGCGCACAAGTCATACACATTTAAAAAAAAAAACTAATACTAATGCTGAAACTAACAAACTAAACTAAAACCAAGCATTTATTAAAGAACTAAACTAATAAAAAATAAAAACTAACAGAACCACCCTGAAAACTAAAAAAAACTAAAATGAAATATTCCAAAACTATAATAAGCCTACTGCCATATTTACAAATAAAGTACACAATGGGACAAAGTCTGCGTCAGATGCACCCTCTTTTTTTTTTCCCCTAACCACCTGCATCCTTTCATTTCTCTATGAGCACGGGAAATCTTCACACAACTCATAAGATGGAGAGATGTTGAAAAAGAAAAAACAATTAGTGGCGCTGATGGAGGCCGTATGAGGTAATGAAATCGCGTATCTCATTGTAGCGTGTAATGGAGAGCAGTTTGAAGTTAATTGAGGGGAGATAGGACACTGGGCCACAGTCTGCCCAAGCCAGTATTGTAACAGTGCATGGAGCTTATCAGTGAGAAAATCACTGGACCCAATTCTTTATCAGACCGCAAATGACAATTATCTTGGTTTAACAGAGTAGATGGCGATATCAGTTATTATCCTAATTAAATTCATATTCTTTTCATCCATTTCGGGGGCATGAATGGCCCATTCAAGCGGACAGCCACAGAAAATCCATGTTAAAAAAAAATACTCTCCATTCTATTACTTGTATATGTTTTTCAGAATCAAAATAATTATGTTTGCCCAATTCATTCTATTTGAATTGAATTTCCATCAGTGGCAGAAACTTGTGGCTTTAAAAATAAGCAGCCAGTGATAAATGATAAAGGCGTTGAGATTTTCAGAAGGAGACAGAGTGCCACCTTGTGGTGAACAGTACAAATGACGCTTAGAGAGTGCACATTCCTAATGTCAAAACATCATTGGGTCGCTGAAGTAAATCATCCTTCAAACAGACGTCAGCGCTTGTGAAATCATGCTCTGAATTTGTGGCAGTGTACTCAAAAGTCCTGAGATTATGGTGCAGTTGTAACAAATTTAAATGAACACATCATAATGAAAAAGTGAAGGTCAAAAAAAGCTTGCATGTGGGTCTTCTTCTCTGGGTCCTCCGGTCTCCTCCCACATGACAAAGACATGCATGGCAGATTAATTGGGTGCTCTGAATTGTCCCGAGGTGTGTTTGTAAGTGTGGATGGTTGTTCGTCTCTGTGTGCCCTGCGATTGGCTGCCAACCAGTTCAGGGTGTACCCCGCCTACTGCCCGAAGCCAGCTGGGATAGGCTCCAGCACCCCCTTGTGAGGAATAAGCGGTTAAGAAAATGGATGGATGGATAGTAAAAATGACGGATTTTTAATTCTTACATATCACCATTTCTAAAAAAAAAAAAAAAAAAATCTTTTTTCCGGACTACTTTTTTTTTTTTTAAATTGACGTTAAAAAATAAAATAAAATAAAATAAAATAAAAAAATTAATTAAACTCATAAGTCTAGGGACCGTTGTATTTTACAAGCATACATTTAGATGATGCGGGGTCAGCATTGCAAAGATAGACACATTAGCTTACAATACTACCAAACAATTCAAAAATAATTCAACTGCATGGCCTTTTATGATATATATTTTTGCAGTAAACGTTTAAACATCCAAAAAAAAAAAAAAAAAAATAGATTGAGAAGATTTTGTTTTAGGGCGGCACGGTAGTCGAGTGGTTAGCACGTCCGCTTCCCAGTTCTGAGGTCTCCGGTTCGAGTCCAGGCTCGGACCTTCCTGGGTGGAGTTTGCATGTTTGGGTTCAGTGTAAGTTTTGGCAGCACACTTCAATGCAATAGGTCAGGTATGGAACAATCACTGAATTATATAACAATAACAAAGCATCCTTTTCAACGATTCTTTAACCTTGTGTAAAACAGCTACAGTTTGGGATACCGTAGATTTAACATATTCTATATGTGATTTCCATGTTAAATGTTCGTCAATAATACCTAGAAACTTTTATTTCATTTGTCCTTTCTATTTCCATTCCCTGCACTGTCAGTTACTTCAATATATCTATATTTTTACAACTGGATATTAGAGGTGTGCAAAATTTCCGATTCTTAGATTATTCACGATTCGGCCGTGCAACAATCGAGAACGATTCACAAATGTCCAAATTCCGATTATATAAATATGCCAAGGGAAGCGAAACGAGCGAAAAGTACGCGGAACTGAAACGCAGTAGCGCGCGCGGTCTTCGGGACGCTTAATGGGACGGACCGAGAGTACACATCCACAACTCACGCCTCGAGATTCATAACAACAACAAGCATGGCTGAGCTGACCAACCCACCTCTTCGTGAGATCAGACCTGCTCCGAAAAGGCAAACAACTTGAGGCGGAAGTATCAGCTAGCTGGCTGCAGTGCGTCGGTTAGCGTTCTACAGGGCGCCGCGCAGTGATACGAACGAACGAACAGAAAAGTAGTGGCTGGCGGTAATGGCGTCTGACTTTATTCAGAAAAGAGTATTGTGGTGGAAATGTATCACGCTTTTGAAAACAAATAGTTTTTAGAAGAAAAACGCTTTATTTCCGAGACCCCAGCCAGCTTGCTGGACTATTTTCCTCTCGTCCAACGCCGAAGTCAGCGCTGATCGCACACACGGGAGGTGAGGATCAAATTGAGCTTCATGTTAAAAAAGCCGAACGATCCCATTAATGTTTACACGTTCATGTTTACACAAGTTAAAAAGCAGAAAAGCACTTGAGGGTTTTTTTTTTTTTTGTACCTCTGAGAAACTTTAATGTTTACATGTTCATCTTTACACAACTTAAAAAGCAGGAAAGCACTTTTTTTTTAAGGCATTTGTATTGAAGTAGTAGTTCACATTGTCTTTCATTTATACCTCAGTGCACTTTTGAGTGGATAAAAATAATATATTTTTGCTCAATGCTATGTTTTATTCTGTTGAAGACTGAATATACTTAAAAGCTGTTGTTACAGAATGAGGACTTGAGTATTTTATTTACTGTTTTGAACTGTTAACTTGATACTGAAATAGTAGTTTATTTAGGCCTGAGAGGACTTTTGTACTATTTTTGTAACTAATGTACGAAACATTAAAAGCACCAAAATACATTGTTTTTTTTCTGCTGCCTGGGGGGAAATCAATAATCGTTTTATAATCGAATCGTCGCCTCTGAATCGTAATCGCAATCGAATCGTGAGGTGCCCCAAGATTCCCACCTCTACTGGATATCGTAAATCTGTTTTTATTAATATTTATAGACAGTCTGTTGGCATTAAACCACTTCATAATGTTCTTGACCACTTCGGTCACATTTTTTCCGGACTGACAGATTGACGAACTGACGGGTAGTGGGAAGACTGGCAGACGTATTGACTGACTGACGGATTGACGGACGGACGGCTTGAGTGACGGATTTGACGATCCGTCACCCGGGTCATGGACGCGTCCGGAGCACGCAGTCAAGACGCACCGCAGCCGCACCGCACACGCAACCAGTGTAAATCCCGGGTCAGTTGGTCCGTCAATCCGTCGTTCCGTCCGTCAATTCGTCTACCCATCGTGCGTCTACCCGTAACTCTGTCAGTTAGTCTGCCCGTCTTCCCACCACCCGTCAGTTCGTCAATCTGTCAGTCGGGGAAAAAATGTGACCGAAGTGGTGTTTTAATTTAAAAAAAAAAAAAAAAAAAGTTACTGAGGCAACATCTTTCTGAAACAATTTTCGTACATTGCAGCTGTTTTTGGGAGAAACAAATTGCACCAATTTCATTTTTTTTTTTTTTTTTTAATCAATAAATCAACTAGATCAAACTAACTTTACTAAGGTGCTAAACACTAGTTAACATGACTCTCTGGCCTTGACTCTGACCCTTCATCTTCATTGGATCAAGTGTTCCGTTCTAATGTTCTGACACTGTTGAAGGTTGTTTTTGTTGTTGGTGTTGTTGTTTTTGTTTTTGTTTTTTGTTTTTACTACATTTTACTAACCTGTGGCAAGAGTAGGACAGAACGCACGTTGAGCTGCTGTTGTCACTTCAAGAAGGAAAAGGAATGTTTATTCTTCCTTTATGCTCAAATGTTATTCTATTCCCTCAGTGTTACTGCATCTCCTAGTGGATGGATGTGGAATAGTGACATAGAAACGGAAACTACTGAGAAACTATAGAGAAACAAATACAAAAAAAAATATGTAGGTAAAACAAATATATGTATGGTGGTCTCTGTTTTTATCCACTTTAACTTTCCTAATTCAGTCTGTTGAAACATTTCTGTAGACAGCTGATTTCAACTCTCTACATAGTCACATAAAAGTAAAAATTCAAGACCTCCAACTTGAGAAAAAAAAAAAAAACATAATTAGGAATCGTTGCTGTATACAATTAAATACTAACCTTGCTCTCGCAAGATGAATTCTCGCGGTATTTTTGAGTTCACAAACTCCGGAGAATATCCATCTGGCTATTGCCAACAATTGTTATTTTCATCTTTCTTTCTTCAAGGATTTATGCTAGTGTTCATCAATAACTTGAGGGAACATGACTTCACACTTGATAGATCCAAGAGTGACTGTTTAAGTCCCACAATTGCTTCCCCACTCCAATTTTTTTTTTTTGTATTTTACCAAAATATTCCTTTTTTTTTTTCCTTAAGTCATGTTGTATTGTTATATGTTCATGCTGTATACAAAAATGATCCAAATAAATGTTTGTATTTAATTTGTTAATATGTAATTCAAAGTAAATGTACAAAATGTTTGACTTTGTCTCCTCATTTTGTTCTTTGTACAAACCAAAAGAGACTTTCACAACCAAAAAAAAATGTTCAAAGTATTAACTCAGATTTTAACGGTGGGTAGTATGGTTTCCTGAAATTGTTACAAATTGGATTAATGAATTTATGGATAGAACGTGTAAAAACAGCAACAACAAAAAAGAAGTGCTTTTTTCTATTGATAGGGTTCTTACTTACCTGTGTCATAAAAAATATATATTAATTACAACTTGAGCAACATGACAAAATCACAATAGTTACTTTTAACAAAATAAAACTAGCATGGACACGTAGCATACGCACTAGCATTCAAAGAAACATCACCCACCCAAGTTCCTCTGGTCTAGTCGCATTACATAAATGATAACATACATGTTGTGCTACGCCAGTGCTTCTCAATTATTTTCTGTCATGAAAGTGTAAAGATGTTGCACCTTTTCTGCAGAAACACTGTAGAAGGACAGCGTGCCACCAGCCCAGACAAGGAACATTCCCACTCGACTGATGGAGTGACCAGATATGGACAAGTAAACCGCATCAGAATTATAAATTGCCATCACAGACGTGTCCAAATTTAGCATCCAGCTTGCATCATTAAAACCAAAAATAGTTGATAAATGACTTCCTTTTCTTGCAACTCTTTGGTAGGCAACGCCCAAAGCACAACTGCCACCTTCATCTAGCTCCCAATAGTGACGCTCAGTCAGCTTTTCTTTACCCAACACTTGCTTAAAAACATCATATCGCTCAGGAACGTTGACATATTTGTGAAATCACGTTTTTGTTACCCGCTTGTTGCCTTGGGACAAAGCAAGCTCGTTGTGGACGGTGTTTGGGTCCAGCGTAACATCTGTATAAACTGCAGGGAAGAGAAAAAAAAGAAAAAGAAAAAGAGATGCTTATTTGACTCTGAAATGTTGACAGGGTTGGGGAATCCAGGTCCAGAAAGTAAAAACCTTATATTTATATTTATGTAAGAGCAGTCATACATTTAAAAAAAAAATAAGTATAAGAAAATTAAAAAGAGTAAAAAATAATTTAAGTAATAATGTTTGATAAAATGTTGGTTTGCAACAAAAAGCAGGACAAAGAACAGACTACCTAATTAATCGGTAATCTGTGTTTTTTTCTGCCAAATAATCAGTATTGGCATCAGCTTCAAAAAATGCTTATCAGTCGGGCCCTAATAAAAACGGCTGTACCTTGCTGCATAACTCATAGTCCACAAATGTCATATTAACTCATTCACTGCCAGTCCAGGACAAAAAAAAATCTTTGACGTCTAAAACCGACTATGGCAGTGAATGTGTTAAAGTTGGATGTTCGCATGTTTTGAATATTCTTGGAGACTACACAAAAGTTGTTGTTTTTTTAACTATGTGTAGTAAACGCTGCAATTTACTGTTGTTGCTTTAATACCAAGTTGATGCATAACGAAAAAGATTTTTTGCACATTGTTTTATTGAGTGTGCAGGAAAAAAATGAATCTTTGACGTCTAACGCCGTCTATGGCAGTGAATGTGTTAATCAGAATGTCATGTTTAGACTCGTGAGGTCACATACATCATATTATTGTCAAGAAATGTTGAAGGTTGACTTCCTCTTTAAGCTGCTGACGACAATTGCTTCAAATGGAGCTTTATGAGGCATTCAAGTCCCCCTGGAAATCTCAGGACTCCAGCCAAGCCACCCCTCCCGTGCATGCTAACCACCGCTTGCAGCTTCCAAGTGATTGTCTCAATGTGTAGTGCACCAGCTCATTCTGATGTGACGCTGATAAATACTTGCTGGAATCGCACACGAGGTTAATTGGGGTTCTTGTCGCTTCACCTGCTTTGTTTCAGCCGGCGGCGCCATTTTCAAAACTTTCCCATTAACCGCGTGGCCCGCGACTCCCTTCACATTTCAGCGCGTGCCTCCCTTGCAAACAAAGGGTTCGACCTGGCCGACATTTGACACCGGCCAAATTGTTCTTTTTGAATCCATGTTATGACGAGCTGGCCCACTTGAGTCTCATGAAGTCCATTTCGGAGGTGGACTCGTTAATGAGGAGAAAACAAAGCCGAAGCTGACGGTTGATCACTCGCCGCCGGCTCCCAGTGACAGGCCGTCCCACTCTTTGTCATCCCCTTGTCGCTTTCACAGGGACACTGTGACAACAACGTCCGTCTTTCCTCTACTCCCTCCCCGTCCCGCCTGCCTGCAAAGCTCACACTGACATCATGGAGCTTTTGCAGCCTTGAACATACGCAATACACGCAAACACATATGGGTCAAACCCATCTGCCCTTTTTGTCTGGCCGTTTACTGATGCCCTGTCATAAGCGGACGCAAAAGGATTTATTTATAATTTAAGAGACGGCACTTGTGATTGTGATTGATGAATACACATCCGTCCGTCCGTCCGTTCATCTATCTAATTCTATCTATCTATCTATCTATCTATCTATCTATCTATCTATCTATCTATCTATCTATCTATCTATCTATCCATCCATCCATCCATCCATCCATCCATCCAGAAGTTTAATAATATGCATAATATGCTCATACATGAATAATTATTGAAAAACATAAAGAGGTGCTTGAACAAGATTAAAAGATAGCCAAAATATACAACAAAACAAATAAAACGCCCAAAATGGGCTTCAAAACAACTAAGACAGACTGATAAAATACACCATAAATGCATCTCAGATCAAATTGGCTACTTACTAATAATTTGATTTTTGTATTTTTTTTGGGGGGCCACCATTTTAAATACATATTAAGAATAACATACAAACAAATATACCGGTAGTTGTAAATGCTACACTAGGTCTTTGTGTGCCAAAATTTGCATAATCATAAAGTCAGTTGAAAGGATGTAAATAATTTCTTATCTAAAATAGTCCAGTAAGTCAAAATAAATATATTTATGTATATTTATGTATTTAAACATTTACTTATTCAATAAAATAATTTGTTTTACAAAGAGCAAATTGTGATGATGGAATTATAATAATAATAATAATAATAATAATAATAATAATAATTATTATTATTATTATTATTATTATTATTATTATTATTATTATTATAACCAATAATAAGGGATCAATACCATTTTTCCCAGATTGATACTATTATTATAATAAACAATAATAAGACATCAATACATTTTTTTTTCAGACCGATACCAATACTCAACAACTCTTGAGTAGTTACTGATATCGACACCAAATACTGATACTACTACTACATAAATTACACCCCAAAAATGACAGATAATTTTACTCAAAGACCAACATATTCCAATATAGTATTTTTCCTTTAAAAAAATTAAAATTAATGGCAATTTTGTATTCATCAAGTTCCTGATCGTAAAACAGCCACAAGAGGGCGGCCGGAGCACCAATACCTTAAAATAAGACTCGTGTCGGTACCGACACTAGGGATATAATGATAAGCGCTATATCGTGATATTGTGATATTAAAACTGCAAAAGAATATAATCATCGTCATGCTCACAATATTCAAATGCAACACATCTGTTATAAAAAAAGGTCATGTTGATTTCCATTTGTGCAGTTCTAGCACCCTCTGGTGGCTACTTTTTTTTTGTGCAATTTAATTTTCATTAGGGATGTTTTGGGCCCTTCTATGTTTAAAATCTACACTAATTGTCAGATGAAGGGGAACGTAATATGCCTGTGAAGCAAGTCAATATGTGGAGGAACTCAATGTGTGTGTGCATTAACAACATAACATCATAATAATAATAAAACATAATAATAACATAACATTGCTGTTATGTACAAAAGCACAATATTGTGCTTTTTTTTTTAGTATGAGCTTTTTTTTTTTTTTTTTTTTTTTTTTTTTACAATTTTGTGACCTTTTTAAAATATCGCCATCCCACAATATCGTGATAATATCGTATCGTGACGTTTGGATATCGTTAAATCCCTAACCGATGCCAATAACTGCTATTGGTGCTCGCGCATCCCTAATTACAGTAATGATGATGATGATAATCATATAATTATTATTTTCATGGAAACATTACTAAAAAGAGTTGAAAATTTCGCTACAGTATTTGTCTATAAACCACTGAATGTTTTTGGGTCCTATAACTGAGTATAAAGCAATCGTCTCTGAGAAAGGAAACTCGGGTATCGTAATGGAGCTAACGTTTCAAAGCAAGCACGGTGAAGCAGCATCTAGCTGTGATACTGCATGCAAATGAAGTTCAAAATGTGACGATACGATCTTTGAGTAGCAAATATACTTTGCTTGGCTGCGAGGGCCGCGTTGTTTGTTGTAAATGATTCACAAGCCGTGAGTGGGAGTGGCCAGAAAGCGCCTTCAGTGTGTGTCAAGTGATACGCGGGCCATGGGGCACCAATGCGTCAATATTTATTGATTACGACGATAATGATCTCCAGTCAAGCAGAGGCGCAAAACAACCGCTTGGACCTTGTGATATTAACGTTGACCTTTGAAGGCAACTGCAGTCCGACATCAGCAAATCAATAAAGTGATGCTTGCACTATTATCGCTCCGTTGTAGGCTCACACTTGCGATATGTCACTAACACACATTTTCCATTAGGCACATACGAAAAACAAGCGCCGATAATTGTTCTTCAGTCTTTCAGAAAGATAAAACAATACATTGGAATATGAGTGAGTACTTTCTCTCTCTTTTTGTGTGGCCTCCTTCTGTCTCATGCAAGTCATTTTACCTCGTCGGTTCTCACTCAATGATTTTTCATTTAGGGGCCGCACTCCCAGATCCTCGGCTCATTGAGGGCTTGATGGATAACCTGTCCAGTATGCACAGGGGTGTGCAGAAAGGTGATACCGGTGGAAGGAGGAATAAGGATTAAAAAAAAATAAATAAATAAAAAGGCCCATGAAAACTACTCAGATCAGGCCGCTGCTAAAAAGCAACAAAAATGGCAGGAAAAGCCTACAAGAACAACTACATTATTTGGCATTAATCAGAGGTACTTGACCTCCGTTTTAACATGAGAATGAATGTGATTGGTCAATTTGGAAAGCACTTGAAAACGTGATTTTGTCATTTTACAAATTTGTGACAGGCTTTATATTGGTCCAATTATTTTACATCGCAAGAATCCAGCATTTCAACAGGGGTGTGCACAGTTTTTATATCCACTGTGTGTTGTTTATGTTGTTAATTGTTGACCTAGATAAAAAAAAATAAAGTAAATAAATAAAATAATGAATTGGAATTGATTATCAAAGATAATTTAATACATTAGTAAAGCACTAACTGATTATTTCAAATGTGATGTTGGTTTGAACGTCAATTAAAAAAACAAATCTGACACCAATTTATTTGATTAAAATCATTTAATTAAGTTTAATGTTGCATTCGAGGATGGTCGGAAGTCGGGCTTTTCCTGATTTCAAACCAGGAAGTGTGTACGCTGTAAGGCAACGCCCCCTTGAACTCGGAAATTCCACTTGCGAAGTCGGAAGAAAAAAGGAACCTCCCAGAAGGACTACAAGTGACGTCACTCTACAATGGCGACCACATATCGTGAATGGTAAAACACAATTTACTTCATACGAAACTAGATAGCTTTCATCATTCATAAACATTCGACCTAACTTCACGTGACGTCACGTACGTGCCGCGACCTCCCTGCATGAAATTATACAGTGAACTATTTAACTGTATGGAATGCTTATGAAATGAGATTTAAACAATAAATGGAGCAAAATTACGAAAATCTAAGTTTGTTTGAGGTCAAAAAGAGTTTTGAGGACGAAAATAAAAAAAACAGTTTATTACTCTCCGCCATTTTATTTCACCTCGAATGCTTTCAGGTCGAAACAGGGAAAAACCAACTCGGATATATCCGACTTCCGACCGTCCTCGAATGCAGCATTATTTCAACTAAAATGTAATCAATAATGTCAAGTAAATAACTATGACAAGTAATCATTTATTGTAGTATCGTATAATCAAAATTCCATATGAATGACTTAAATCTCAAAATGTATCTACATTAAAATGGGAAACCCGTGGACACTTGGTTCAAATGTCCACTAGCTTAATTTAAATAAAAAAATAAAAAATAAATAAATAGTAAATAAATCTGGACTTGACAGTAAAGTCAAAACTGTATAGGACCACAAATACCTCCAAGTCTGCCCTGCGATTGGCTGGCAACCAGTCCAGGGTGTCCCCCGCCTACTGCCCAGAGCCAGCTGAGATAGGCGCCAGCAGCCCCCGCAACCCTTGTGAGGAATAAGCGGTCAAGAAAATGGATGGATGGAATACCTCCAAGTCTTGATGTGAACTTTTGCTGATGCGACAGCGCCCTCTAGTCGCCAGGATTTGAAAGTGCAGTGCAGTCCGATTTTCACTTGGTCAGAGATGGACAACTTAAAAAAAAAAAAAGTACAATTTTTCATCAGCGCAAGGGGTCAAATAAATCCCCCAAATAAATGGGTGGCAATGAATCTGGTCCTGGAGCCGTCACCTCTTTCTGTCAGCCAGGCGAGGCCTACTTGTGTACAGTTTTGAAGACCTACAATGTAATACAGCAAATTCTCCACTAGATGGCAGTGCAAGCATTTGCAAACTGTTCTCGCTTCAGCGCGGCTCTCGATTACCAACACAATCTTGTCTCAAAATTACAGGTGAGACCTTCCAGTTTTGGGTCTCATAGGATCCCACTGTCCCAATTAAACCCAAGTAGAAACATCCGAAGATAATCGATCACTTCTAACACACGGAAAGGGGACTTGTAGGCTCATTGACATATTGATGATCATTAAATTGAATTGTGTTCGGTCTTAGAGGTTCTGTTTTTTTTTTTTTTTTTTTTTTTTTTTTGACAAGTGAAAAATAGTTTTGTTCTGTTTTGTTAAACATTAATCAATGACATTCTTCAGTGTCAGCTACAAAAGTAAATATGTGCAGACTCATTTATTTCTATACTCTAAACTCATGGCTCTAAGACCTTTGGAAAAGAATTAGGAAAGATGACATAACCACATTAAAGGATTTTTTTGTCTGTGCTGTGGACCACTGCTACCATTTGACAGCACAATACAATTATTATTATTATTATTTTCAGAATATTAAAGTGATTGAACATGATTTTGGGCCTGGTGTGGTGGTGCTGTTGGTCTTGCGAACTTGACACGAGATTCAAGACTTCAAAATGGTGGCCCCCATAAGCTAGTAGGCACATGTGGCATTTAAAATGTTTTTTTTTTTTTTTACCCTGAAAATTGGTTTGTTAAAATGCATTTTTAGTAGTTTTACATATAAAAAAATATTCAAAATCATTTTACAAACAAAAAATGAATTTAAAAAATACAGTTTGAATACCTCATCTAAAAATCAAAAGCATCCCTTGAGCACAAAAGTTCGCACACCCCCACTATGAAAGAAAGAGGACACCAACAAATTGAAAATCTTATAATGTTTATAATTGACCATTTTAGATACAACAGCAAACAAGACATCTGCATTGTTCTTTTCCAAACTCTTTCCGGCATTTCTCTTCGCCACAGATTTCCGATAACAACAGAACCAAAACAGTAAATCAAAACAAGGAAAAGCCAAACGTGTCGTCGATGTTTCTCGTCCCTCCAAATTGAACGCATTCAGGATATTTGAAAGCACGTTTGCAAAGCGCCGCCTACCTAAAAATGAAGGATGAGACGTCGGCGCTGATTGGACGTCTCCGCTTGGGGCCTTGCTCATTTGCATACGCTCATCCTCAAAATCAATAAGTCGTCTCTGGAGGGTGTTGACTTTGCATATCGGCGGCCTCGTGTCTTTGTGCGGACAACGACACTTATTGGCCTCATAAAAAGTGCAGGTTTTCATTTCTTTTTTTAACAAATCAAAAAAAGCGAAAGGAGGCAAAGACAGAAAGCGGGTGAAGAATTTGAGCGCTCACGCTGCGAAGCTGCGAGTGTTAAAAGATGGAAGCGGTATTTGAATTGGAATGTCACCGTCGCAGCTGGAGTCCTTTCGCATTCATCGGAAAGACAAACGTGTCATTTCACATTCTCCTTCGGATTCATCTCAAGGGCAGCAAAAAGAAAAAAGGAAAAAAAACAAAAACAACATATGGTGATTTGTTTCTTTGCTTTGAAAAGCGATCTCAATCAAAAACAGTTTTTTTTAATGTCTAACTTGACCCCAACACCGGACAAGAGTGACAAAGGCAGTCGAAGGCAGAAGTCGTTGAAAGACGCAAACACACACACGCGCATGACAACATCCCGTTTGCAGAGCTCGAATTCCAAAATGTGCTTGTTCAACAAAGTCCCGACGTCTTAACGTGGATCTGCAGTATCATAAACGCGGCCGCATTTTTTTTTGACTTTATATAAACTGTAAACAAAAAAAGGTGATGTTTTATTGTTGATTTTCTTTCTTTGTTGCGACAACCTTTTCCACATGACGCATGTGTGGTGCACGTATTATTATTTGTATCCACTTGGGGTCGCCAGCCTCGCGTTCCGCACTGTAGTATCTGTGACTTTGAATGCGTGTGGCTTCAAAAAGTGACACATTGCAAGATGTTTGGCGAAGGCAGTGAAGATTTGGCACATTTTACAAAAGGAATGCACGATCCTTTAACATTAGAAAGAAATGAAAATGCAAAATTATGCCGGCAAGAAGTTTCAACAAAGAAATAATCTAGCAGAAACATATTTCCAAACTTTTTTTGTTTGTTGTCGTTTTTTGTTTAGTGATAGTGGATCGTCCCAGTGTGCTGCGGAAGCAATGGTGCACTTCAAAGAAATAAAAAGCATCCTCCATCTTGTGTCTTCCCCGTTTCAGGATCGCATATCATCAATACACCAATTGGTATGCAGAGAACGCCCACATTTGGCATGCAATTGCGTATTTTTATTCATTTTTATCCAGTATTTGCTGGAAAAAAAACTTCAAGAAAGCATTTTGGGGCCAAGGAACTATGTTGGAGTGAGTTGATGAGTTTCATTAAAATTGAAGTCAAGTCAAAAATATGGTTAAAAATGTTCAAATTGTCCTTTAGTTAATCAGTCAAAAATAATCCTTACGATATTTTCAATGCGTTTCCACTAGTCTAAACATGGAATTATGGTTAATATTTCTTGTGTAAAATAACAATTAAGCTGGAAAAAAAAACACCCATTTGTAGCTATCTCAGTGGGTGGCCATTTTGTTATGTACTGCCCGCCTGCTGTCGATTGACATCACAAAATGGCCGCCTCTAATATGGAAAAAGCAAGTGGATTATAAAAGGAGAATTCGAAACAAAAACATTTTGTACAATATGTTCCATGTAGCTCCACTAATCAAAACACGGTATTCTGATGAATATTGTGATTGTGGAATATGAATTAAGCAAAAAGTTTTTATACAGCTCAGAAGGCGGCCATTTTGCCACTTGCTGTCGACTGAAAATGACATCACAGTGCCAAAGGGCTCAACCTGCGAACGTCACATGAACCAAACCCAGAAAACAGGCGAGTTGTGACGAGCCATCCATTTTGTGATGTCATTTTCACTTGACATTTCAGTCCAGTACTGAACAAAATGGCCGACTCCTGAGATGGATGAAAACGGTTGGATTTTTCTGCTTAATTCTTATCCCACAAATGTAATATTAACTCATTCACTCCCAGCCATTTTCATGTTCTATTGCTATCAAAAAAAAAAAAAATGTGTCTCTTTCATCAGGGAAAAAAAAAAGTACAGTATATATATTTTTTATGTTTTTATGTTTTGTAGCAATTATCATTATTCACAAACCTGTTGAAAATACTGGGAAAAAGAGCTTGTTGCAACATGGACCTGGTTGATCTCTTATACTTTGCTGCCACCTGCTGGCCGTTTTTTTTTTATTGTAATAAGTACCATCGCTTTAAGTGACCGCTTCAGGTCAGAAACCGCATCAAAACCTTCATACAAAAACTCTAGCATAGAAAAACCTAAAAAACGTATAAATACGTTTTTGGGAGTGAATGAGTTAATCTGACTCGTAGGGCCACATTGAACATTTTATTGACCCCAAATGTTTTGACTTCCAATTTAAAGACATCTTACAGATTCCTTGGGGGTGGTACTCATGACAAACGGGGACCCAGCCCTGTCACAAGTTGTGGAGAAATACTGTATTGGAGTAAAAATCATGCCTTTTGGAAAATAAAAATTACAAACGTAAGGTTTTGCATGATCTCTTCCTGGATGACACACCTGGATGGCACAAGACATTTCTGGGAAATCCTTACATTACGTTCCTAGTGAGTCACACAATGTCGTGCTTTATCGTGATTGCTGCATTAAAGAACTGATTTCAGATCATGTCAACTGAGGAAGGGCAAAGAATGGTGAATAATTTTGAGGAAAAAACTGTGGAGAAAAAAAACGGGTACGTAAGTGTGGAACTACCAATATAGAGTAAACATTATTGATTGGCTGGCAACCAGTCCAGGGTGTACTGCCCAAAGCCGGCTCAGATAGGCTCCAGCACTCCCGTGACCCTTCTGAGGAGTAAGCGGTCACGAAAATGGATGTATGGATTATTGACTGGCAAATGCATTTGACATATTTGGAAGTACGTTCAAACGTAGCCTACCCGTAGGCTAAATGCTAACAAATTAGCGTTTTATCCCTGTTAAGTTTAAAATTTATATATTGTTATATGTATTTGCTAAAATGCTTCACACTCATATAAAAGTATATTAAGTGAGCTGCTTTCTTCAGATGAACTTTACCAGACAGTGTGGCTGTGTTTAAAATGAGTCACACCGTCTGGACAGAAGCGAAAAAACGAGAACTTTCATTGCTAATGGATAATCACATGCTTATTTGCAACACACTTACATCCAAGCAGACAGATATGTTATTCTAAGATAATGCAGTGTTGCACTTTTGCGCTTTCCCCACCCCTTTAAGTAGTCTATTTTTTGTAACCGGACAGGAAATAATCCCCAATAAAAAGAGCGGAAGCAAGAGATTTGCCAGAGCATCTTTGACAGCTTGTACCTGGCAACTCTGCTCTCCTCGCTGCGTGTAAAAACGAATAAGTCTTGTCTTCTCGTCCTTGTGTTGTCATTCTTATCTATTTTGGTGTGTAAACCTAACAATCCCATATTGCCCACGGCGTATTGACTTTGCTTGCACATACTCAGTGGCATTATAGGAAATAAAATGCAGAACGGAAATCAGGTGCTGGAGACTGAATAATAAATCATCAAAAGTATCAATAAACATTGTTTAGTTTAATTTTCAAACATAGTGATATAATGTAGTCGAAATGATATATATATTTTTTAAGTCAATGCAACTGTGGCCGTTATGGTAAAAAATGCTAAGTTTTTAGCATGTAGCCTACAAGCCTGTTTGAACCACTGACCTGTATATGTTACTTGATAGCTTGATAGCCCATGTTGAAGCCACAGGGCGGCCATCTTACTCCTCCCATCTCGCGTGTAGACTACTGTATAAACTATACGTACACGTACAGATTTGACATATACAGGCTCTTAGTAGGCCTATAGGGTTGTAGGGCGGGTTTAGGGGGTTTTGTGGTGGGGTGGTCACTATTTTTTTAATAAGTAGACAGGATGTGCTGCTTTAAAGACCCGCTTTTTCCTTTATCACTCCGTTCCTTAGGCCCCAACATTAGATTTGACAGAGGCATCTTGTTGATTTACAGGTATACTTCTTTCATAAAAAAATAATACGTTTCCTCCTGTAAACATCTTTAAGCATCTAATTTTTTTTATACATGTATTTAAGGCAAGTTGTAAAATGTCTGAAGTCCTCTTGGAAATTTCAAACATCATAAATCATGCTGTTTCTACTAAGTACTAGGGATGTAACGATATCCAAACATCACGATACGATATTAGCACGATATTGTGGGGAGGTTGGCGATATTTAAAAAAGGTCACAATATTGTGGGGAAAAAAATAGCTCATACAAAAAAAAAAAAAAAAAAAAAAAAACCACAATATTGTGCTTTTGTACATAATAGCAATGTATATAAACTACCTACAATCTCTAATAATATTGAGGTGCTTACTTGTTAATGCACGTACACGTTGAGTTCCTCCACATATTATATTACGTTCCCCTTCATCTAACAATTAGTGTAGATTTGAAACATAGAAGGGCCAAAACATCCCTAATGAAAATTCAATTGAACAAAAAAAGAAATCTGTCATGACTGGGTCATGCCAGTTTTAAGTTTGGGTCATGACCGTGAAGTCAAGTGTCTGTTTTGAACTGATGTAACTGTCATCTGGTTTCAACTGGAAAAACGCTATGTGATGTCAGGAGCTATGTGACATCAAGAATCTTTAATCCCTTTATTTGGTCAACAGCCAATCAGATAATTCCATGTCAGTCATGTTACATGTCTAGCCACAACCAATCAGATCGATTCCTTGTCTATATAAGCCTTTTGAGAAGTGTGTGTTTGTCGGATTATTACCTCGGTTCCTCTGTGCATCTCCACAGCCTAAGTTGGCTTGGCGTCTCGTGATTCTCGATTCATTCTAATTGTTTCTCGTCTAGTTAAGTTTGTTCAACAACTCTCAATGTTATGCGAATAAAGAGTTAAATCTTATTTGTGTCTGCGCTTTTGGGATCCAACCACAGAACGTAACAAAATTAACCACCAGAGGATGCTAGAACTGCACAAATGGAAATAAACTGGACTTTTTTTTTTTTTTTTTTTAAAGATGGCCTGCTTTTAAATATCATGAATATAACAATGATGATATTGTGGCAATTTTAATATCACAATATCACGATATTGCCCTTATCTAAGTACTGTCTCAAATGTTCTCCAATTTCAATACTGTAAATGTTTAGGATTGTATGATCAGAAACGTTTCTTGGGAGGAGCAATATGGCGGCCTCGTAGCTTCAATAAGTCTTGGCCTCTCGGCTATCCAGTAATAAATACAGATCAGTGGTTTGAACGTACTTGCAAATACGTTGAAACATATTCAAAAATGTTTACTACACATTGGAAGTTCCACCCGTCTGTAAACGTGCAATATTTCAGTCAAATGAATAAAATGACATCTGTAATGTGTTTCTGTGCTCCGCCATCCAGCTCGAACGATTGTGAGGCCGACGGACGAGCAATTTGAAAGGTGAAACGGCTCATTTGCGTGATCGCACTTTTGTCGTTCTGCCCTGCGGCAACTTGACCACCGCTTCTGTTGCGCTCGCCAAAATTCTGACCTGTAAAGCCTGTGAGGACGGACGGGCCCCACATGTCATTCGACACCCGACCACTGGCGAGGGTTTTTACGGCGGGGTAGTTGGGGGGGGGGTCAGATCCGCTTTCTCCCACTGCGAATGATCTCACCAGTTATGCATCATCGCGATTCGTACCTGGTCCAAAAAGTGCCGATTTGGAGACTTGATGATTCAAAAGGGATCAGCATGTCACTCGTATCGGAGCATTAGCGAGCGATTAAAGCACTCTGGCGTTCTATGGTCAGTTGTCAACAAATAAATAATACCATCAAATCACTAAGTGCCATTAAAGGAGGACTACGAATTGCATTAACGAGAGCGTCTTCCTCTCCCTATGGAGTGTTAGCGTTACACATTTGGATCTCCAATTACCCCACACACCAGAAACATTAAAACATAACACGATCAGCTCTAAAACAGTGTCATATTATAGCGAGAGATGAAAGACAAGAGCGCATTTTTGAATACTTGTAAATCCATTTTTTTGTTTTCTTCTCATCCGAACCCAAAAGAAAGTCCGTCCAAGTTCTTGATACCAAGTGTGGTTTTGGCAGCGTAACTTAACAACACCCAAACCTCTCGTCTCCTCTCCCCCCCCGCCCACCATTTCGAACCCTCACCAAGCCCAAACCCAGTCCCAACCTCAGTCCCAGCTTTGCCGCTCTCAAGGCTGCCGCTGGCGATTATCGCAGCCGCAGCAGCAAAAGCAGAAGCGGGAGGAGATAAGTGACGGCGGACGGAAGGTTCGGAGCCACCGAGCCTTTCACCACCTTCTTGTTTTCGGGAGGGTACGGGTACACGGGCCGCTGGGTGGTGGGGACGACGAGGCGAGGGCTCCGGGAACACGCTTCGTCGGTGCAAACGGCGCCGCTTCCCGAGCCGCTGGAATCGTCGCCTAACGGGCACAAAGAAGAGGAAAAATGAGACGGGTGCAAAACGGTGATAATTTCCTTGACGAAATATTGTCGTCACGGGAAAAAATTTGCCAGACGAAAATGTCATAAAAACTAAAATAGAAGCCATTCATTGAGACTATAACGATAACTAAGATTGACAATTTTGTCAATCACGAAAATTCACACGATCCAATCAGAAGGAAGGAAACACGGGTTGGAGAAAATTAACTGTTCAGTGTTCACTGCACTTTATTTAATGTTCAAACATGTTTACATTTGTTTTGCATCTGTAAGATTAATCTCAATAATGCACTTTTTTTTTTTATTTTTAATTTAGGTGAAAACTAAGTTATATTATTGTCAGTTCATTGAAACTATTACCGTCATAATTAAATGTGTCTTGCATGTTAAACTATATTTACAAATAGGTGAATTATAATTTTCTATATAAAAGTTGAAAATTATGCTGCAGGAAAAAAATCGACCAAATTGTCAATTTAGTCGACTAAAATTGTTCTTTATTTTCATCGACTAAAATTGGACTAAAACTAAAATAAAATCTGATGAGTAAATTATGACTAAAACTTAAATTAATTTTAGTCAAAAGACTACAACTAAAACTAAATAAAAATGTCTCGTCAAAATTAACACTGGTGCAAACGAGTTTATTTTTTAGTTCACGAAAGTTAACAATAGAACTAAAAGTACTAAAATTGAGAAAACAGATTTGTTCACAAAATATAAACAAACTGAAAATGCTTTTAAAACAAATAAAAAGGTAAACTGCATTTTATGTATATTTATTTTATACAGTGTATACATTATATTTAACTTGTAAAACTAACTAAAATTAAAAATAATAATAGAAACAATTCATGCACTACCGGTATTTGATTTGTGGATGGTAGTTTTGAAAATAAATAAATACATAAATAGACAAATAAATAAATAAAGATTTTTGATGAATTTTTACTCCACAATAATTACTGTCATTATTGTTTTGATCTTGCACATAAGAAATACATATGAAAAAAATGTAATACTAAAACTAATGCTAAACAAAAACTAAGAAAAAATAAAATGGGGCATTTTTGAAAAATAAATAAATAAATAAATAAATAAAATGAACAAACTCACTCTGAAACCTCGGTGATAGCATATTCTGCTCTTTTCTGTATCGTGTTTCTGGTATTTTTCCACAACATTTCCCATGCAAACACATCGAAGGAATGCATGTTTTTTTTTTTTTGGCTGCAAGTATCCCGTGAAGGCCATTTGAGCGGACCTCAGGACTGCAGCGGAGAGCACAAATGTCCTGTGGGTGCCGCCGGCAAGGTCAGCTGCGTCGGACGTCCAAACCTTCTGCTTCGACGTCGCAAAAAAAGCGAGATGAGCGGAGAACCCGCCTGCTGCGAAAACGCAAAGCGACGCGGGATGACAATCGTGTCTTGTCGCTCAATCTTCACTGCTGGAAGGTTTTCACATTTTGGGAACGGCTTCTTGTTGGAGTTTTAGATCTTCCTCGCTCGGATTTTCATTTTCCAGTGGACAGTTTCTGATTTTTCAATGGGTTCTTTTCATCCGATTTGTGAATGAAAACATGCGCCGGGAAATCAAACATTTGTATAATTTCATGAGATCGAATACATTACAGTGGCCAAAATGATTTTCATTAATGATGTTCTACTTGTTTTTCAGACCGATACTAGCACGAGTATTCCAATCCTGAGTTGTCACCGATATCGCTTGTACTCACGATTCATAAAATTTCCAAAAAACAATTTTTCTTCTAAAATTGCAGCAAGCAATTTTCTATTTTTTATTTCTAATTGATTACTAAATCTGGCATCAGCTGACGTTGCGAGTACAAATTCTTTGAAATAAGGTCTGGTATCGGACAGATATTGATACTGCTGCAATATTAATACAGTACGTTCAATACTATGGCTCGAGTTTTTCCTGTTATAAAAACTGGTATGTAGAAAATAGAAGTCAAAGAGCATTCCTATTTTGTGTACATGTCTCACAATAATGAGTGCACTGCTCATATTTTTTGTAAATATTGTATAACTGTCATTTCTAGAGCTGGGTTAAAAAAAAAAAATCAAAGAATCGATATCGAATCGATTTTCCTTTTCAAGTCTGATGATTTTAAAATATTTTTTCTTATAAATTTATAAGAAAACAAAATTTTAAAGGCCAATTTTTTTTATTTTTATTTTTTATTTGATTGTTTTCTTGATATTTACTGTTCATGTGAATTTAAAATTATTATCTTATGTTTATGAAAGACCTGACTTATTGTACTTTAAGACAAATGAAAATCATGTTTAATTTATATTTACAATTACTGAATGAATTTAAATTTAAATTTTGTGTTCTCTCCAAGTTACTCAACAATCAGCCATTCATATCTAAACCACTGGCAACAAAAGTGAGTGCACCCCCAAGTGAAAGTTATGACAATTATATTTGAAAATGATTAAAATGAAAGTCAAAACATGGGGGTGGGGGGTGTCCTCATATGTCATTGGTATGTATGTGTGTACCCTGCTTAAAACTCATTTACTCCCAATAACGTGTAAATATGTTTTTTTAATGCTCTAAGTGTCCCAAAGACGTATTTATACGTTTTTTTTAAAAAATTTTTTAATGCTAGAGCACACAGAAGAAAAAAAGCTCAATTACTTACAATTTTAAATAGATTTGTGAAAACTGATGCAACTTAGCTCTCTTCTAATGCTAATTGCTGCAAAACGGAAACAGAGAGAAACATACTTTTTTTTTTCCTGATGAAAGAAGAGACTTTAATCTTTCTTTTGATAGGTTCCGTGCTTTTATAGCAATAGACCACAATATTCTGTGGGCCTTGCAAAATCAGTCAAAATCCAGTAAAACAGCCGGGAGCGAACGGGATTGCGAAATGTGAAAATGGCGGCGAGTGAATGAGTTAAGATGCAGTACACCTGTGCGAATGACTCGATATACAAACTGGATACTCTGGGAAAAAAATAAAATAAAATTGGATGTGACATAAATCTCGTGTGACACCAGTCCGGGAGCTTTTCAGACATTTGCTCGTATCGTCGCTCCTTTTTACTGCATTTGTCACTTTTGACAGATTTATGACACTTTGTGCCAAAAGTTAGAAAGGTTTATGAGCTATAATTTACTTCATCCACAATGGGATACATTGCGGTCGTTCTCTGACCGTGCATTTACAGTTATTTTTGTGACAGCGGCATTTCTCTATATTGGATCTCCTTATATTGCGAGGCGTCCCGAGATGCTGGATAAACAGCGTTAGCGTGGCGCTAAGCGTAGCATCGTTGGACGCCATGTCGTACTCACTGGTGTCCTGGAAGTCGACGTCGTTGCCGTTGAGAGCGTTCTTCAGGCGGTGCGTCATGATCTTCAGCTGCATTATCTGCTGCCTGATTGCCATGTCCGGCTTGGTGATGTCAACTTCCACTTCGGGGTTGTTGATCTGGCTGGCCAGGCCGTCGCCGATGACCTCGGGGAGGTACCTGGCGCACGCAAAAATGCGGGTTTACCGGTGAGAACACAAGAAGAAAAATGGAACGTTTGAAAGGCACATAAACTGCTGGAACTTTTTGTCAGTATTATATAGGAAAGGGTCTGACTGCTCACAAGAATAGAAACAATGCAATTAATTAAATATCAATCCCAATTAAATGATCGCATCAATGCACTCATTGTACAAGTCACAATTATTAATTCGACTAATCCCACAAAACTCTGCGGGGTGATAGCAAACAATTCCCTCTTCTGTCTCTATTAGAGAGCCGTTTTACAGGCCAGGGCCTTGAGATGTGAGTTACATTGAGTCAAATAGCACTACAGTATAAAACTTCTGGTGTGCACAACTTGGCCACCAGGAGGCAGTCTAAGACATAAGTCATTCAATACCGGTACTGTACGTGTCAGCAACAGTAATAATATTTTTATTTATTTATTTTTTTGCAGTGGATAAAGAATATATGCATGTGAGTACGTGTTATATTGTCAGTCTACAGTCTAAAAATTTAAAGTGAATATATTAAAGGCACGGTCTTCCATTTTCACTCAGGAAAATGCACTATATAAATACAGGATATATACACATGAACTCCTTCTCAATCTACACCTCTGGGCTTCTGTTAATGTGTGGTGGTGATTTTTTTCCTAACGCCCCAGCCCTGTATTTTGACATTTTGTGTTTGTTTTGTCAACAGCGGGACGTTTCTGTGGACAGAAGCTTGTGTGAGTGAGTGAGTGAGTGAGTGAGTGAGTGAGTGAGTGAGTGAGTGAAAAAAAATAAACAAATAAATCCGTGCGTGCTGTCAAGTTGCCGCGGGAGTGACGTCATGCAGCCGACAAATTTGCCCAGCCCCGTCTGCCGACAGTGAGTGACACGCCCCCCCGCCACCACCCGCCCTGCGATTGGCTGGAGGGGTAAACAACTGTCTGTCCACAGAAACGTCTCACTGTTGACAAAACAAACACAAAAAGGCAAAATACAGGCTGGGGTTTAGGAAAAAATCACCACCACACATTAACAGAAGCCCAGAGGTGTAGACTGAGAAGGAGTTCATGTGTAAAAATCCTGTATTTATATAGTGCATTTTCCTGAGTGAAAACGGAAGACTGTGCCTTTAAGTTTAATTAATGAAATATGAGTTTATTAAACTTAATATATATTCGCTTTGGATTAACTTAAGTCAATCGTGTGTTACCAATTGAAACAATTTTATTAAGTTGGTCAACAATTCTATTTGTAATCTTAAATTGGTTCGACAATTCTCTTTTTAGAGTGGTACGTGTGTTTTGTGCCCGGAAATATGTTGCTTAAAACGTTATAACACAGCAACATTGATGTTAGCCCCTTTATGGCAGTTGTGCATTGTTTGTTAGTGTAAAGCCAAACTGTCTCAAAGCATAGCTTTGTGATTGTTTTAAATATACAACACGCAATTTTCTTTGTTTTAGGTTTTGTTCAGTTCAGTGGGAACAAGAACACATTTTGTATAAATAGTATCATTTGTCTAATTTGTCCGTTAGAAGTACACTTCAGCATAACATTGCATCCTTATGAAGAAAAAAATAAAACATTATGGGCGGCATAATATGGGTGACTGGTTAGCACGTCCGCCTCACAGTTCTGAGGACTCGGGTTCGAGTCCAGGCTTCGGCCTTCCTGTGTGGAGTTTGCATGTTCTCCCCATGCCTGCGTGGGTCTTCTCCGGGTACTCCGGTCTCCTCCCACATTCCAAAAACATGCATGGCAGGTTAATTGGGTTCTCTGAATTGTCCCTAGGTGTGCTTGTGAGTGTGGATGGTTGTTCGTCTCTGTGTGCCCTGCGATTGGCTGGAAACCAGTTCAGGGTGTCCCCCACCTACTGCCCAAAGCCAGCTGAGATAGGCTCCAGCACCCCCAGCGACCCTCGTGAGGAATAAGCGGTCAAGAAAATGGATAGATGGATAGATATTAACATTGTTTTTTTTTAGTTTGTAAAAGAAAATATTTGAAGTCCAACAACTTGTCTGAAATAAAATGTAAAATAAAATGAGCGTGCCACTGCCATCCACTGTCGTGGATGTGCAATTACACTTAACTCATTCACTGCCACATAGCACTTAGCAATGAAATTGTTGTCATCATTGTTATTAATAACAACAATGATTAATAACTATGAATGAAAACAATGAATAACTAAAACTAAATTCAAATTTCTTGTCAAAATTTGCATTGGCTGTTTGCTTGGATTTTTGACGTCTATAGTCGTCATTGGCAGTGAATGAGTTAATAATTACACTTTGTTCTAGCACATATTTTCCTGGTTTAGTAGGACTGGTTTCGTTTGAAATTTGACACAAAATTAACAAGCTAGCGCACATTTAAAAGATTTGAAAGCCGACCATTCGTAGCCTTGAGCGGACCCAATCCTCGACATGATTCATTTTGATCTGATAAGTAGAAAAGAAACACTGTCGGGCAGGCTGAGTCTTTAACTCATTGAAAGGTGGGCCACTTTCCATTTTCAAGGGTTCAAGGGTTCTCTCAAAGCCGCTAAATCCCATTTGGAAGTAGAAAGAAAGGCTTAAAAAAAAAAAGCGCTTGAGGCAAATGAAAATGAAGAGAGACTATTAAAGCGGAAGAGGGACGTGATGTCTCTGTCCCCTCACCTGGCGCGGGTCATTCCGTTCCAGCATCTATCTTCAGCGCCGGTACCCGTGGCCACTCGGTCGCTGCACAGCATCCTCGGGAGAGAAATCCAGTACGGCTGCATGTCCCTCAGCCTCATGGTCACGTCAGACACCTGCGGCACAGTGAAGGACAGCAGATGTTCGTTTTTTCCCACAAATTGAAGATCGAAACGCGGCCACGGCAACAAGTCCCCGTCCGAGCCTGCCGCTTTACTCACCCACCCAAACAATCATTCCCGTCTAACGACCTCATGAGTGGGAAAGGTGAAAGGAACATTAAACGGACTTAATTGTCTGTGCTTAGCAGTTCTTTCTGCCCCATAAAACATTCGGCGATATTGGCCAGACTCCGTCATCGGAGAGCAATCTGCGTAATATTTCTCAGCTCACCAGTCGGCCAAGTTTGTTCGCGCTGCTCGCCGACCTCTCCTCAACTGTGACCTTTTCGTTCTTCGGGAAGACGTCCACTTCTGGAGCGCCGGGTGATTTTTCTCGCAGCGGGCCGCACGCCAGAAGCAACTGAGATGTGAGAGAGGAAGGAAAGAAAAAAAAAAAAAGGACAGAGAGATATGGAGAGAGAAAAGTTAATAGAGAGTTGAGTTCTACTAAGTAGCACAAGGGCCACATTGAAAGGAAAGAAAGAAAAATAATGGTAACCCTATGAAGCCTGAACCATCAAATATACGAGATAAAATTACAATTCTTTGTAAATAGAGTATTTATTGGTCCTTTTGAACAAACAAAATATATATATATTTTTTGGACAATTAACTTCAATATATGACTTTTGATTTGTGTCATATTTGATACATCCGGTCACAATGCTTTAAATTCATACATTTATAACTTTTCAAAAATATAATAACAAACAGACATATCAAACATATTAGTATTTCCAAAAATCAGAACGAACTAGTGGTGTCAGGCGATTAAAATTTTTAATCGTAATTAATCGCATGACTTCATCAGTTAACTCGTGATTAATCACAAATTTTATATCTGTTCTAAATGTACAACAAAGGTTACAATAATTTTTCCCCTTAAGTTTTCATACTCATCATAAAAGTGGGAAAAAAAGTTAAACTAATAGAAATATGGCCACATCTTTTAGTCATTAATATGGTAATGTCATAATAATACATAAAATTGAGTTATAATTAAAATGATGTACAGTGTTCCCTCACTATAACGCGGTGGACTTTTCACAGTCTCGCTGTATTGCAGATTTTTTTTTTTAGTGCAATTCTGACTGTATATTTTTGTTTTACAGTAATGTACCTATTATATAAAATTTTTGAAAGTATGAAAATGGTTAAACAAGAGAGAAATGTGAGAAAAAGTAAATGCCTCGATGAGAAAAGTGCATAAACTGTGTGGTGTGAGGTTTCAGAGCCTTAAAACATTTATAGTAAATGTAAAAATTAAAGCTAGCTACTTCGTGGATTTCATTTATTGCTGGTATTTTTTTGGAACTAACCCCAGTAGAAAACAAGTGAACACTGTACTGTAAAAAAACAAAACAAAACAAAAAACGAGTGTGATATTGATTTATGTTGAGGTAATTTTTTTTCTGCCACTAGATGGCATAATTGCAAGACAACACAGACACATGTCCAGCAGCTACAGCCTTTTCAAGGTGAGCGCACCTGCAGCACACTAATTAAAAAAAATAAAAGGTGTCCTGGCTGGTCCACCGATAGCATAACCGTTAAATTACCCACTTCTCCTTTTAAAACCCCGTGTACATGATTGCTAAGCAGATCTTTGAAAGTAAATAATTTCACATTTGTTTGCGCTGCACCTTGTGTGGCTTCAGAGTTTAAATCGTCTGCGCTCGTAACACCTAACTGACACTAACATCCAATTATGGAACTGCATTGGCTATCATTTAATAGTCGGAAAATACACAGCTAGCGGCGGACACAAATCAAAATAACTGTCCCTGCTTATTTGCATGATCCCATGAGTCAATCAGATGACAGTTGGGGAAATAAAGGATCCCCCGTGGCCATGATATAAATGGAGCCCTGGGAATACTGTAAGACTGCAATCAATCTGTCATCCAGTAGGATAGCCTCCAGTATTTGAACTTTCACACATAACTCCAAATTAATAATCCTGTCCTTAAGCCTCCAGGCGAGGCCGTCCCCCTAAATCTAACCGAGGCTCATGCTAGATTGAACTGTCACTAGAGGAAATACGGTGTTAAAAACAGAGGGGTGCAAATGACTTTCAGGCACATTAACACATCCGTAGCATCCCGCGCGACTCTGCGCTTTGCTTTTAAGGAGGTGTAAACAAAACAACATATGCCGTCGCTTTGAAGTCAGTGGCTTATGTAAGCGGGAAGTAATCTACCATAATACTAAACGGTCCGCCATGCACTTTTAATGGGAAGTCGGAAGGGATTAAACACCAGCACTTTTCCTTCCATTCAGAAGATGACATCGTCTGTGACTCGCAACCCGGGTCAGAGGTTGCGCACTAGTCTACGTCTACACAATGTCCTGAAGTGAACTGCCTAACAGTCACAAAAAAAAAAAAAAAAAATCTTGTTTGTAAGGTGTGCATCACATTCATTTCTTAATATTCAAAAAAAAAAAAAAAAAATCACAAATTTGCCACTTTATAAATCTGAAAATTTGCAAGTTTTATGAAGGGCAAATTTGCGAGAAAGAAAACCCTCATAAATTTGCGGCGTTGTTAAGTGGCAAATTTGCAATTTTATAAAGTGGCAGATTTGCAAGAAAAAAAACGAAGAATCTTACGACAAATACAAATGGAACGCACTACTTGGATGTTTGTGCCAATACTTTTCTATCAAAGAGGAAGTAATTAATTAATTTAGTAGAGATTAACCAAATCATGTTAAGGATTCTTCGAAGCGACAGACAGACAGTTTTGCGAAAGTCCACACCCTGAGGATCAAACATTTAAGCTAATTTGTTAAAATATATATTTACTTGTAAATTTATGTTTCCAGAATTATTACTTACACATTCATATACTGTTATTTTTTTTGTACAAGTAGCTCAGTTGATGTGTCGAATCTGCTGCTCTCCGTCATTCACTTGCATGAATCTAAATTATGCGAGCTTCTGATTGGTTAGTGTTAGTCAGCTTCCTGATTAGGAGATCAGGAAGTTTTGTCGCTCTAGCTACCGTGTATGATGAAAAAAGTTTCAATTAAGAATAAATCCGTCTCCATCCTGCCTTTTCATTTTATAAACAGTGTTCCATTAACCACCAACGAATCCTCACGATAGACTATATAGCTATGCTAAGTGTATTTGTCCTAAGTTTTGGAGTTTTTTTTTTTCTCTCGAGAAAGAGATTAAAGATTCTTGACATCACATAGCCTCTGACATCTTACACAACCCTTGCATGACCCTAATCATGACTGTAAACATAACCCTTGCATGACCCTAGTCATGACACTAAGCATAACCCTTGCATGACCCTAGTCATGACAGTAAACATAACCCTTGCATGACCCTAGTCATGACAGTAAACATAACCCTTGCATGACCCTAGCCATGACAGTAAACGTAACCCTTGCATGACCCTAGTCATGACACTAAGCAT
This sequence comes from Festucalex cinctus, assembly GCF_051991245.1. Classification (NCBI taxonomy): domain Eukaryota; kingdom Metazoa; phylum Chordata; class Actinopteri; order Syngnathiformes; family Syngnathidae; genus Festucalex; species Festucalex cinctus. Next base: position 9,531,390 of record NC_135411.1, on the reverse strand, counting down.
AACCCTTGCATGACCCTAGTCATGACAGTAAACATAACCCTTGCATGACCCTAGTCATGACAGTAAACATAACCCTTGCATGACCCTAGCCATGACAGTAAACGTAACCCTTGCATGACCCTAGTCATGACAGTAAACATAACCCTTGCATGACCCTAGTCATGACACCGTCATCCATTCAGAAGTAAATACCTGGAAATAAAAGCTGAAATGTATATCTATATCTTTGTATATCTGTATATGTATATCTTTACGGGCGGTAAATACAATAACATTCCAAAGTGGTAAAGGGGAAGTCACATATAACACATTATTGTCAAGAAATGTTTAAGGTTAACTTCCCCTTTAACTCGTTTGCTCCCAATAACGTGTAAATGTTTTTTTTTTATGTTTTAAGTGTCCCAAAGACGTATTTATACGTTTTTTTGTTTTGTTTTGTTTTTGTTTGTTTTTTATGCTAGAGCATACATAAGGCTTTGATGCAGCCTCTCAACTGCAAAGAACGGTTGCAGAAATGGTAGTTATTACACAAACGGCCAGCAGGTGGCAGCAGAGCAAAGGCGATCAACCAGGGCCATCTAGAAAAAAAGCTCAATTACTTACAATTTTAAATAGATTTGTGAAAACTGATGAAATTTAGCTCTCTTCTAATGCTAATTGCTACAAAACGGAAACAGATAGAAACATACTTATTTTTATCCTGATGAAAGAAGAGACTTTAATCTTTCTTTTGATATATTCCATGCTTTTATAGCAATAGAACACAATATTCTGTGGGCCTTGCAAAATCAGTCAAAATCCAGTAAAACAGCCGGGAGCGAACGGGACTGTGAAATGTGAAAATGGCTGGGAGTGAATGAGTTAATGGCAGAAGGATGTTCCGACCTTGCTGTTGGTGGACTCCATATTTTCCACCATGGTCATCATAGCTTCTGATATGCGGTAGGGGAGGGAGAGGACCACAACGTCCACACCAGACGGGCCATCGAAGCGATCCGACACCTGCATCATAGTTTCTACAAAGACAGGAGTCAGCCTTAATCCTGCTTCATCACTTGCGTCCAGGGGTGCACTCGCAAAACGCGTTTGTGGTCCAACCTGCCAAGTGCCGCCACTCGGTGTTGAGGTCCGCCTGGTTGGCCAGGCAGCCCTTCAAGACGTTGCTGCAGTAGTTGTCGCAAGGTCTGGCGGTGGCCATACCTCGGCAGTGGGGACAGTAAGTCATCTTCATGATGGCTCGCATGCACTCCTGGCTCAGTGGCACCTGGGGAAGGACGTCGGAAACATTGGAAGCATGAAAAATGAATTCAGGGATTTGTTTTGAAATAGATTATACATGTTTGGAGAACATTTCTGAAAACGGGCAAAGATTTGTGCTAATTTTCCTGATGTTTTTAGCCGTAGCTAAAATGGCGACGCACTGCGGCGTTGGGCTAAAGGTACTCTAACAACTTTGCCAAAAATATCTTTACAATTACTTTTTTATTTGACCATTTATGACTGAAACATCTTCTAATTAGTAATTAACAATTGAGCTGTTCACAATGGGTATTCCTGCAAGGCCAATATTTATCAGACAGAATTCGGGTTAAAATTTCCCGCCCTCTGTCTGTGGATGTGGCGTCATGTGGACGTTGTGTATGTGAAGTAGTGCTGTGTCGGTTATGACCAATTTGTTCTTTAGAACGAATCTTTTCAGTGAACATGAGTGAACGGGTCACTTCTTGAAGTGATTCGTTCTTTTCTCAGTTCATTTGAAAGCAGCCACGCTCATGCCGTCAGTCTCCGCGAATGACCAATCAGAAGCTAGCGTCAAACGTGGGCGGGATTTTACGACACATGCAGCCTCACTATCATCCAGCCAACGGCGTGTGAACGATTCGGTGAACGAATCTTTTGAACGCTTCTTTAAAATGAACTGCTTCTAGTGATTTAGTTCACCTAAAAGAACTGTAATGCCGATCACTGATGTGAAGAAGGCAAAATGCAGTTTCATTTTTCGGCCACAGGTGGCAGTCGCGATTCAAAATTCAATTTTCTGCATCCAGTAGCTTTATTGCGACCCAAAATTGTAACCTGATATGCTAGTTAGATTGCGTCATAAATCCATTTGAAATGGGAAATTTCCCTGTCACAAATCATAAGAAACATGAAAACAACAATAAACAATAGGGGTGTGAATTGCCTCATACCTGACGATTCGATCCGTATCACGATTCATAGGTCACGATTCGATTCGATACCGATTAATCCCGATATGAATTTACAAGTCGACTGTTGCGATTTTTTTTTTTTACTCAAATTTAGAAAATACCATTCAGTAAACATGTACACTGTAAGATTTATATGAAAATGTATTATTTATTGATCTGAAACTGAGCCACTGTATTTAACAAACAGGTTGTAAAATTTTTCATGTTTGAACAGCATTGAAATAAAATATTAAGGCTTAATGTTCCATTAATATATCATTCTTCCATGCTTAAGGTGTGAAAGTTAGACGTTTTGTTGACTATTTTTCCATTAAAAATGGATGTTAAAAAATCGATTCGAGAATTGCGTGCTGTAGTATCGCGATATATTGCCGAATCGATTTTTTTTAACACCCCTAATAAACAACAATGGCGACAGCTCCGGAGGCCTGCTGGTCCACCTTTCAGTGCCCCGAAAATAAAAAAAAAAATAAAAGAAAAAAAATGGTCATCGGAGCTCATATAAAATCTTGAAATGCTGATTGTTGTGTAAGTAATTTTAATATTAACTGTCCAAATGTACCCCAAATTATTTTGTACTTGTGTTTCTATTATACATAAATGCTGCGAGAACAAAAATGAACATCACTTGAATCATAAAGTAAGAACGAAGACGCAAGTTGTGGGAGGTTATCGCCTATGACGACCTTCACAACTTTCATAACATTTTTATTTGTCAGTTTCCATGGCAACTCCTTCTTTTTATTGGTTCCACGGGTGATGAAAAGACTCTGACATTCATACAAGTACGCTCGGGCCCTCGCTCCATCCATCCTTTCTATCCCACAAGGCTGCGCCCTCAGGAAAGGCCCTTCGTGCGTGAAAAGTGAAACTGGGTTAATACCAGTAAGCTGCGCTCACGAGGGCGCGCGGCCACGCATGCCAAACCTTCGCGAGCGAGTGCGAGGGACAGAAAAGTGAGAGAAGGAAGGATGCAGCAAGCCTGGCTATGCATACAAAGCGTCGCTCTTATGCTGACATGTGGGCCAGCCCCATGCTTCTTTTTTTTTTTTTTTGGAAACACTGCTTCCAACGCTAACGTGGCATCTAAAAGCATCGTTTGATAAATACGACTATATGCTGAAAGCGGGACAATAACAAAGACGAGCGGTTGAAAATGCTTCCCAGACCCACGAGACTTTAAATATAGATTGAGACGTGATTTTTCCAGGACAAAAGTGCATCGGCGGAAACCGTGGACGGGAGCACGTCCCTCGTTAGAATACATCATCCGATTATTAATAGAGCATTTGCGGTACCTTAGAGCTAAAAATGGCAACCGACGAAGCACTCTGAAATGCTTTTGATATTTTCCAGTGCCGAAAATGTTTAATGCTAAGTAAGGTGATTCACTTTGCAGATTTGCCAACATTTTTTTTTACATAAGACAAAAAAACAACAAAACCCTCCGACTTAACTTTGATAAGTTCCAATGAGAAGTTGATGCAGGCGCTTTGAATGTCTTTTTTTTTTTGTCTGCACACTGCTTGTGACTTGTGTATATTTTTGCTCAGTAAGTTATACATTTTATTTATACAGCAATTCTCACAGAGTATTACAGAATCTCAACAACATACACTCATGGTTAGGGATGTTTGCTACCATTTCTTTTGAGAACTATATCGGTACAAGTACTTAACTCTTGAGTAATCATCGATTATATACCGATATAATATGAAGAACTGAAACTATTCGTACTTTTGATATGTACAATTCTACCCCCGTCCAAACAAAACAAAAAAAGAATGACAGATAATTTAAAAGAAAGACCTATATATGCCAATCTAACTTTTTTCCATAAAATTGCATGAATTAACTCCTGAGCGTAAAATGGCCACAAGAGGGCGGCCCATACTGTTATTGGTTGCCGTTGTGAGTACTGATAACTTCAAATAAGGTCGGGTATAGGCACTGATACCAGTATGTGGTATTGGTACTATCCCTACATAACATTTAAAACAAAAACAATTATTTTAAAGAAAGACCTGCATAACCCAATGTAGCATTTTTCTTTAAAATTGCATGAAATTATTGACAATTTGCTATTGTTTTTGGGATTTTTTAAAAATAAAATACATATTTTTTAGAGAACACACAATAACATTAATTGTAATAAATAAACAAAATAATATAAATAGCCAATCAGAATATTGTATGTGGTTGTATATATTAACTCATTTGCTCCCAATAACGTCTAAATACGTTTTTTTAATGTTCTAAGTGTCCCAAAGACGTATTTATACTTTTTGTTTTGTTTGTTATTTTATGCTAGAGCATACAGAAGGCTTTGATGCAGCCTTTCAACTGCAAAGAACGGTTGCACAAATGGTAGTTATTACACAAACGGCCAGCAGGTGGCAGCAGAGCAAAGGAGATCAACCAGGGCCATCTAGAAAAAAAAAAAAAAAAAAGCTCAATTACTTACAATTTTGAATAGATTTGTGAAAACTGATGAAACTTAGCTCTCTTCTAATGCTAATTGCTGCAAAACGGAAACAGATAGAAACATACTTTTTTTGTCCTGATGAAAGAAGAGACTTTAATCTTTCTTTTGAAAGGTTCCATGCTTTTATAGCAATTGAACACAATATTCTGTGGGCCTTGCAAAATCAGTCAAAATCCAGTAAAACAGCCGGGAGCGAACGGGACTGCTTCCGTGAAAATGGCTGGGAGTGAATGAGTTAATAGGCATCTGTTGCTGAGGGCGGCCGAGCGAGTACCGTTGTTTCGACGTCAACGGGATAATTTCCAGCCAATCCTGTCGTGTGACATCATCGGTAGGCGTTCCCGATGCGATCTGGCATACCAATCACATCTGGTACTGACGCGTCAACGTTTAATGCTTGAAATAGATGAATAGACTCATTCACTGCCATTGACGGCTATAGACGTCAAAGATCCATTTTGACTGGGCTGGCAGTGAACGAGTTAACCACTAATGACGTGTTTTTTGGCATCTTCTGACCAATTCCGGCCAATTTACAGAGGGCGTTCGCCATACCCGTCTGCTACCCTCGCCAGACTATAGCACTCCGCGAAACAGTGAAAAGTCCGTCCAACTGACATCTGTTCAGGAGCCGAGGATTCAGTTCCCTTCAGTGACCATGTAAATGTGAGTGCGAATGGTCATGTAGTCCACTATTAGCCCCGGGTCAGCTGGGATAGGCTTCAGCTACCCCCAAAATTGAGCAGGAAAAAAAGTTTGAGTTGCTTTAAGTGACCCGATGTTGATCTAGGAAATAACAATCATAAGCTTCTCATGAGGTGAAAAATAGGGTAAATAACAAACTACATGCTAAAGCTTTCTGATTAGAAGTCAATTCAGGGATAACGTCCAGCGAGTGGCACAGAAAAGCAATAAGCACATTCCCAGGCTTAATCTAAAGTCAGATGAGACATGAGTCACATCCTCACTGCAAACCCTCCTTCCCTCCCATCCTCGCCCTGCCACTCATTAGCCACAGATGAGTCAGACAAATACGTTTTTTTTTTGCTGAGAAAGAGAGATTGCACAGAAGGGAGAGAAAGAAGGGAAAGTTTGTAAGTAATGTCTGAAAAAAGGGATGATGCAGAATGTTTGAGCAGCTTTAAAAGTTGGACCAAGAGAAATTGGCAGCGGAGTTAAAGGCTTGAAAGCTCCGGGTGATGTGGATGGTATTTCAAGAGGAGACGTTCCTTAATCTGGTTTCCTCACTCATACATATTAATGCTGGGAATTTTTGGTCGGGAATGACGGATATGGGGAAAAAAAAAAAAAAAGAATCTTTGCAGTGCTAATTGGAGGTTTACTGTAATTCTCACTGAGCACTGTCAAGGAGAGGTTGCTACAAACGATGCTTGTGACAAAAGTTACAATTAAAGTAAAACTAAAGTATAAATATTAAACATGCTAACATTTAATTTTGTCCAAAAGGACAAACTTAATTAATGACCAATGCTTGTACACTCAAAACATTAAGTACCTGCATTGTTTGAGGTGCATGTTTCTCATTTCCGCAGTGATGCGGACTCTTTATGGTGGTGAAGAAGGAGCTGAGCCAAAAGGCGAAGCTCTCGATTTACCGGTCGATCTACGTTCCAACCCTCACCTACGGTCACGAGCTGTGGGTCGTGACCGAAAGAACGAGATCCCGGATACAAGCGGCGATACAAACACCGGTGGCCTTTGTTGAAACACGTGTCTATTCAAAATGGTATCCCTCAAGGTTCACTACTAGGTCCCATTTTATTTCCTATTACTCGCTAAATATAGGTTACATAAAAAGATAAAGAAGTGGGGTTTTTTCCAACTGGAAAAGACAATTTGAGAAATAAGTGTTTTGAGACACAAATGTGCTCACAGAACAAATTAAACTCATAAGTCAAGGCAACACTGTATTTGCAAGCATAAATTTAGGTGATGCGAGGTCAGCATGGCAATGATAGAGACACATTCTCCTTTAAAAGCCAGGAAACCATCAGCATTATTTTGTAATTCTTGATTTCAGATTTTGAGTTAGGTGTGTGCTCACAGAACAAATTAAACTCTTATGTCAAAGCACCGCTGTATTTACAAGCGTAAATTTAGGTGATGCAGGGTCAGCATGGCAACGATAGAGACACATTCTCCTTTACAAGCCAGGGAACCATTAGCATTATTTTGTCATTCTTGATTTCAGATGATTTCAGATTTTGAGGTACGAGTGTGCTCACAGAATGAATTAAACTCACAAGTCAAGGCAACATTTAGGTGATGCGGGGTTAGCATTGCATGGAGACACATTAGCCAGTCACCTGTTAGCATTATTTTATAAACCTTTGTCTATTCAAAGTGGTATCCCTCAAGGCTCCCTACTAGGTCACATTTTGTTTACTGTCACTAGCTAAATATAGGTTACATAAAAAGATAAAGAAATGTTTGTTCATTGGCAGAAGATGATTTTAGATACAAGTGTTTTGAATTACGAGTGTGGTCACAGAACAAATTAAACTCAAGGCACCGTTGTCTTTACAAGCATAAATTTAGGCGATGCGGGGTCAGCATGGCAACAATAGAGACACATTCTCGTTTACAAGCCAGCATTATTTTATGATCTTTGATTTCAGATGATTTCAGATTTTGAGGTACGTGTGCTCACAGGATGAATTAAACTCATAAGTCAAGGCACCGCTGTATTTACAAGCATACATTGAGGTGATGCGGGGTCAGCGTTGCAAAGATAGAGACAGTTAGCCAGTGACCCGTAAACCTTTGTCTATTCAAAATGGTATCCCTCAAGGCTCCCTACTAGGTCACATTTTGTTTACTATCACTGGCTAATATAGGTTACATGACTACATTACTTTGCCAATCACATTATATACCATATGCTTATTTAAAGCAATGCTTAGGCATCTAGAAATATCAAAGGAACAATTTGGCTGTGTCCTTGCTTGCACCTGATCAACATCACCGTCAACAGTACATCCACATAATACGTAAGAGTACACCTGTCCCAGTGCACCAGTCCAAACTCTGTCTTGCCCTGAGCGTAATTAGTAAAGGGCCAGTGTGGCATTTTCCCATTGTGTGATGGAACATGCTGATGCACACTCCTCATGAGGCTCCTGGCCTACTTCCTGCACTCCCATACATAAAAAAAGAAAGAAAATTGTCTTGGTGATCAACAGCGTGATTCATATTTTACCACAGAGACTAAACGTCTTTCAATTCAGTCAGCCTCTCAGCCTCTGTTTTTTTTTTTTCTTGATATCTTACTGTAGCTTGTCTCCTTTCTATTCCTGCCCTAATTGTAATACGCTCCCTTACAAGGTGCATGAAAACAGCTGAAATTGTAGAAATAGAGAGAAGCTATAAATAAAGCAGCTGTCTGCTGGAGACAGTGATCGTGAAGAAAGGAGGGAAAACTCATTTGTTGAAGAGGAGACACTTGGCAGGATGGATGTTTGACAGACAAGAGAGAAGCATTTTTACGATGTTTCTTTTGCTTTGCCTCATTAATCTTGTGATTGTGTACAATACATTATTCAGAGTCTGCACGCAAACCAGGATTCTACATTGTCGAGCAGATTTTTTTTTTATTTCCCCCAAATTGCCTCGAACAGACACCGACTTGCTATTATTTTAGTTCCTGAGAGCGATTAAATGGGGCGTGACCTAATTTTGCGTGGTTTCAATGTCCCGACATTTTGTGCTGAGATGACATTTTGTCATTTCCTAAAAGCCGGGATAATTATTTACCCAATTTGCCTTGTTTAATGACAACATCTCTCAGTGTCCCTCAGCACCAATAAAACATCATCAGAGAAGAAATAATGACATGCTGGAATAGTGTATGCTAATAATGAAACGAAAATGAGAATGACAAATCTTTATCATTTATTTTCGAGTTCAGATTGCCATGGGCAGCCATAGCCAACCCTCGTCACTCTCGAGACACTCCCAACCTTTGGGGTGGCATGGCTCAGTGGTAGAGTGGTCGTTTGCCATCTGCGAGTGTGTGGGTTCGATCCCCGAGCTGCTCCCAGTGGACCTGGCAGCGCCCTGCATGGCAGCAGCCGACCACTGGTGTGTGAATGGGTGAATCTGAGGCTTTGTAAAGCACTTTGGAGCTTTAAAAAAAAAAGAAAAAAAAAAGGTGCGAAATAAATAGCAGTCAAATCCATATCTGTGATTTTTCAGCCATTTTCATATTTTCTTAAATCCTGAGGTGTTGTGCCACCCCACAGAAAAATTTCCCGCTACAAGCCTGAATCTTTATGACAGCTGCGGGTATTTGAAAGCGCAATATAAATAAAGATTGACTTGATTTGATATTTGATTGTGACGTAAATATGACAAAAAAAATAAAAATAATATTTACAAACTTTTGAGGTGCAGCTAGTTTTCTATATGTCTTCTGTGTTGTTAATGCCAAAAGTCATAAATACCGATTAATCGACTAACCGTCAATTGTGCAGCGGTAACGTTGACTAATTGGTTCAACCATAGTAGGAATGTGCAATTCATCAAAATTCAATGACAATTTCAGTCATTACACTCCACAATTACTAAATCGACATAATTGTAAATAAAAATAAAAGATTTTTAATACTAATTTTGAGTTGTTTAAATTCATATTTTTGCACCTTTTTTATTTTAAAATGACAAATTTAACTAGACTTAGTGCAATTTCTGGAGAAATTGCGTGGGAATGCTGAAAGCACATAAATTATGAAATTATAATCTCCTGGTTACTGGACAATGCGCGTTACCAATTGTGCCACCAAGCAGTATAAGACACCTGGTAATGATGATAAGTTAAGTTATATATGGAAGTGGGCATGAGACGATATACTTAGAAAAAGTTCAATGACTGTCCCATTGAAAATGAATGGGGAAAAGTTGATATTAAATGTTAAATTGTGCAGATACTGCAAGTAATGTGGAATTGGACGAGATATACCCCGAGAGGCGTCAATTTTTTAAGCTAGAAATTTGAACAATATAAATGGGAAGTATTATGTGGGAGTTGTTAGGCGAATACAACTCACAATAACATTATCATTCCCACAATAAATATTGTTTGGTCCAAAAGGAATTTACATAATTATAGTGTTTCAAAGAATTGTATTTGGCCCAATATTTCTAAATATTTAAACATGTTCTTGTTTTGTACAGAAAAAAAATAATTGTTTGTCTAATCATGATTTCATTTATGACCAAAAATAACCATGGTTATTATTTTTCACATAATCGAGCAGCCCTCTACGCTTGTAATACTGATCTGCAGCTCAACCCCATCCATCCACAGCTACATACACTTTGCATTGCGTAGTCAAACAGTAGCAACACAAGTAGCACTAACATTTTTTCCCACCGTATTTCCATTCCCGCTTTATAATATATCATCAAGTAAAGAGCTACATTATTCACCTCTGCTGCAGCATCTGTTTTCCGACATGACGTGAATGCTCCTCATGGGGGCAGCACTCCTGACACCCCTCTCGGGCCCCTCTCGTGTCTGACGGGCGATATTTTTCACCCGTGCGTCAATACCGGCCGTCTCACACGGATCTTAACCGTCCTCCTTTCTTGCACACGGCGGATCGCATTTCTCCCAGGAGATATTAACCCTCCCCATGGACCCGGGAGACATTTTTTAGCGGGGGAGTTGACATTAAGTGGTGTCGCGGGGGGGGTGGCTCCCCGAGCCGAGGGCCATACTTCACGCAGCCGCCAACATTGATCTGGAAGAGTAACACGAAGCGCGAATGTGCGCACATCCTTCTTGCTAATGAGCCGTCCTTAGTTTTGAGAGTTCTTTGCAAAGCATATGTTTTGATATGTTCACATTTCAAGGATGCGTCTATTTATACATACAATATATTCGTTATTTGACGCAAGCTTTTTTGATGACACGGCCTGGTGGGAGCAAGCGAAATGAATGATCCAGACCTTCTTGTAATGTAATACCCGTCAGACAAAGTCTCATAAATTTCAACCTAAACATGTACAGAAACAAAAAAAATATGGACTCATGTGAATATATATTAAATAAAATGCATTTAGCAAACAACACACAGTGGCTCATACTGTAGTTCACATGTATGCTACGTTAATTGAAGACTTTAAATCAGAGATGAGAAAATGACAGAGGGGGCCCCGCAGTTTTTTAGCAGCCCTACTGGGGGCCACGTAGGACCACACACTTCCTAACTAGATGTATGATCAAAATGTAATTTCATATACCGTATTTTTCGGATTATACGTCGCTCCGGATTATAAATCGAACCAGCCAAAAAATGCATCATTAAGAAGGAAAAAACATATATAAGTCGCACTGGAGTATAAGTCGCATTTTTGGGGGAAATTTATTTGGTAAAATCCAACACCAAAAACATACATGTCATCTTGAAAGGCAATTTAAAATAAAAATAAAAGAGAGAACAACTTTGAGTTGCATTTTGAATGTATGAAAGGTGCTATATAAATAAAGTTGATTGATTGATAATAATAATAATAATAATAATAATAATAATAATAATAACAATAACAAAAATTCTATCAATCAAAAAATAAGGTTATTACGCCAGAGATTGAATTAATAATAATACTAATAATAATAATAATTGTTATTATTATAATTATAAAAATTAGAAGAAGAGAAAAATGTCATTATTTTCATGCAATTTTTAGGAAGAATGCTATATTGGGATATGTAGGTCTTTATTTTAAATTATCTGTCTCTCTTAATAATAATGATAATAATAATAATAATAATAATAATAATAATAATAAAATAAACAAAATAAAATACATACATATATACATATATATTTAAAAAATAATTTAAAAATTATCTGTCATTTATTATTATTATTTTTTAATTTGATGTATCTAAAGTACTAACAGTGTGGGTACTATATGAAAAAAATATATATATAATTCTGCTGTATATTGACTAGTGACAAGTCCAGGGCCTTTCATCCAAAGTAAACTGGCCAACTGGCCCACGATCCTCAACAGGAAAAGTGGTAGAAAGGAAATAAAGCAAGCAAATGAATTAAATAGGTCTGTATTTGGAGGTTTTGTGGCCCTGTTCGGTCCCCACTAAATGTCCATTTTCTCACAAGAAGCCAAAGTGATTGTATTATGGAGACATTAAAATTGATGCTGCAACGCGTAAATAACAGAAAATAGCTGCAGTAGAGATTAGACATCAGTAAAAGGTTTATGTGGCTCGGAGTCATTTCACCGACAACAATAAAAATGAGCCGGCATGCACGGTAGAAAAACAGGCCAATAACAATGATCGCAGTTTATCTCTCGAGGGAATCCGTTAAGGAACCGGGGTGTCCAAGAAATACGACTCAAAGGTGCGACCAAACCAAAGAGAAAATGGCGATTCGAGGGCAAGAAAAACGGCGGCATTACCTGGGACACTTTGCGGACCACCTCTCCACTGACCACCAGTCCCTGAACAAAAGACCGGGCGGCCACAAACGTACGCGTCACCTTCGTCTTGAGGTCACGCGGCCCCTCCCCGAAAGGGTGAAGTGTCTCCAGTTGTTTGGAGACACACTCCAGGTAGTCGTCCCCTGCAGTCAACAAAAAAAACATCCACATCGATATCAATGAAACAATGTTTTTAAATTTTTTTTTATTTGAGTCAAGTTACAGCACAAGTTGTGTTTACCGATGGAATACTGCTTGTTAGCATGGACGAACAGTCTCTCGAGAAGCCTGGCCCAGAATTCATTGAGCGCGTCTTCCAGGTTGATGTTGGAGCCCCGGTAGTAGTGACTCAAATCGGTGTAGAGGTCGGTGAACACGTGGGAATTCTGCGAGTAGAAAGACCCCCAGGTGGACGCGAACGTCTCATGGAGTGTGACGGCGGAGCTGTTCAGCAACTCCAGAAAATATCCTAAAAAGTTGCAAACAAAAGTATGTTGAGGACAAAACCATATGATGGGCATACTGTACACATATTTGCCTGGATTTATTTATTTTTATTAAGTTTGCCTGTTGTCCTTATATGGAAAAACATGCCCATATGTGCAGGTCCTGGGGACATTCACAGCACTTAGTTACATAACATGTTAAAATTCTAAGCGCATCCTGACCCATCTGCATGGAATTATCTAAGCAGTTTTTTTTATTTTTTTTATTTTTTTATGCTTCTGACTGCATTTTAACCAACCCAGTTTCGGGTTTAGTCAAATTGCTGCCACCGGTTTCCACATTCACATTCTTCGTCAGCGTTCTTTCCATTTTCAGGGCTCAATTTTCATGCCACATGGAGGAAAATATATTACCAAGTGGGCCAGATTGGTAAAATGTAACGATAATAGCGATATCGTGATATCGCGATATTCAGCCACATATATCATCGTTGTCATGTCACGATATTAACACATTCATTGCCAGACCTGAAAAAAATGCATCATTTGACATCTTTTTTTCCGTCAGTTAAACATGGTAAAAATCAATGAAGCAATTAATTTTTGATTTAATGTACAGCAGGGGTGTCCAAACTTTTTCCTCTGAGGGCCACATACAGAAAAATAGAAAGCTGCAAGGGCCACTTTGATTTTTTTTTTTTTTTTTTTTTACACATTCATTGCCAGACCAGCAAAAAAAAAAAATGCATCATTTGACGTCTTTTTCCGTCAATGGCAGTGAATGAGTTAATACCAGCCCTTCTTTTAAAAAAAAAAGTCAGGTTGATTTCCATTTGGTGGCTAATTGTTTTTTTTTTAGTGCAGTTTAATTTACATAAGGCATGTTTTGGCCCTTCTATGTTTAAAATCATTGCTATTGGTCAGATGAAGGGGAACGTAATATGCTTGTGAAGCCGAGTCACTATGTGGAGGAACTCAATATGTGCGTTCATTAGCAAGTAAAGTGACTCATAGTCTTATTAGAGATTGTAGGTTTTTTATATTCATTGTTGTAAAGTACAAAAGCACACTATTGTGTTGTTGTTTTTTTTAGTATAAGCTTTTTTTCTATTATATTTATATAATATTTGACCTTTTTTTGGTATCACCAACCTCCCCACAATATCTTGATAATTAACGTATTGTGACCTTCATATCATGATAATATCGTATCGTGATGTTTGGCTATCGTTGCATCCCTAGTAAAATCATTGTATATATATATATATATATATATATATATATATATATATATATATATATATATATATATATATATATATATATATATATATATTTTTTTTTTTTTAAATTGCCGTCAATTATACGCAGATTTTCAGTATTTGCTGGCCAGCTCAGCCCTAAACTGTAAATATAATGTCCCAAAAAATAACACAAATGCAAATGGAACGCGGCAGCACTCTGCCTGTGTGAGTTCCGGGCGTGTTATAGCGACCTATTTTGCATATACCTACATGTTGCTCGCAGAATGCATCGTGTGGTGCCGTCAATGAAGTTATAAGGACGTTAATCCTTGTCACCTGTTTAGTTGAATGTGTGTCTTATTTTGCACGTTTGTGTTCGATTTATGTTGGTCTGTGTTTTTATTTTTTCGAAACCAACTTTAAATTGTGTAAAATAACATCCAGAGCAATTCTGTGTACAAGTTACATTGCTCATCTGAGGATTGCTTGTGAAATTTACACATTTATATGCTTTGATTGTGGCTGGCTGATTAACTCACTTGCTCCCGATAACGTGTAAATACTTTTTTTTTTTTTTTTTTTTTTATGTTTTAAGTGTCCCAAAGACGAATTTTTACGTTTTTTGTTTTTTTATGCTAAAGCTTACAGAAGGCTTTGATGCAGCCCCTCAACTGCAAGGATCAGGTGCAAAAATGGTAGTTATTACACAAACGGCCAGCAGGTAGCAGCAGAGCAAAGGAGATCAACCAGGGCCATCTAGAAAAAAAGCTCAATTATTTATAATTTTAAATAGATTTGTGAAAACCGATGAAACGTAGCTCTCTTCTAATGCTAATTGCTGCAAAACGGAAACAGATGGAAGCATATTTTTTTTCCTGATGAAATAAGAGACTTTAATCTTTATTTTGATAGGTTTCATGTTTTTATAGCAATAGAACACAATATTCTGTGGGCCTTGCAAAATCAGTCAAAATCTAGTAAAACAGCCGGGAGCGAACGGGATTGCGAAATGTGAAAATGGCTGAGAGTGAATGAGTTAAGTGGTCCGACATTACTCTTTTTTTTTTTTTTTTTTAACCCTTACAAAATCATCTCGCGGGCCGGATTAAACCCTTTTGCCGGCCTGATCCGGCCCGCGGGCCGTATGTTTGACACCACTGCTGCTCTCCAGGATCCATCATTGTTGAGTAACCTCAAATTAAAACCGGTCAATGAACTTGGGGTCCTTTTTTTTTCCCCCCCCCAACTTCGCAATTTGGATTTCCGAGTTTGAGTTTCCCGTGCATACTTCCGGGGTATGAAGTTGAAAAAAGTCAGACGTTCTTCGAATGCATTAGTTCCCTTGTTTCTTTCAGCAAGTGTTGGATTGTTGTTGCCGTCATGCGTCATTTGTTTTCATGGCTTTCCCATGTCTCCTCAGTTGTAATTCGTTTGTTGAGCCCCCAATTTTGGCTTCAACGACAGCTAGTTGGAATTCAGTTGTTTGTGCCTGTAGATTTTGAGCAATATCTGTTGGATCATCTTCAACCTTTTATACCCAGACGCTACGTAAAAAAAAAAAAAAAAAAAAAAAAAAAAAAAATGGATAGCTTTCTTCAAGGAGCACATCCAGAAAAAACAAAAACAAAAAAACAACTATACCAAATAAATGATGCGTGTGACTCCCTGTGGCGAGAGGCTGAAAGTCGCAACAGCAACAACAACATCAAAGAAATAACATTATTGATTTTTTCAAATATTCAATCCAAGAAGGCCACTGAAGTTAAAGATCAAATCGTTTGTTATTCCCTCTTCACAGGCTGCAATTTTCAGTGGCTAAACAGCGACAGCTTTGTCAGGCCAACTTCTCGAGTTGTTTTGCAAGGATGCGTGGCAGCTGCCTTCAAAGGAGTCCGTGGATATTGTCTTTTAAAACGCCCGTTTAAGAGAGGAGGGAGGAGGCGGCGCCGTTGCAGCTCGCGGAGAACAGAGAAAATGGCGTCTTTTCTGATTGTCTGACGAAATTAATTACATTACTTACTGAGCATAATTGAAGTCAACAGACACGAGGAAGGCGTGTCCAGTGTTTGCCTATCAAAGCTCTTTGGACTTTGCTGTTCCAATCTCACATAATTGGTCCAAATTCTGTTGCAGTGATGCCTTGAGATACAAGTGACTTTTTGGCATTACAAGCCGTCATTCGGCGGATTTTTGCTTTGACTTGCGAGCAAATATTAGAGATATGACGAGTGCTATATGGGAGCAACAACTGGGCAGAACAATTCTTCTTCAAAAAAAAAAAGAGGCTTCAAGCTTTTATTGGTGAGCTAAACACAATAAACATAAACCAAGATGACCAAGTGCCGATACCAGCCATATTTTAAAGGTATGGGTACTTCTGGAGCCTGCCGATACCAGCCACCGTTATTTAAGGCAAAGCAAATATGATATTGAGTCCTCTTTGGCAGTAGATGGGATGTAACGATATCCAAATGTAACGATACGATATTATCACGATATTGTGGGGAGGTTGGTAAAATTTAAAAAAGGTCACAATATTGTAAAAAAATTTGCTCATCCTAAAAACACAATATTGTGCTTTTGTACATAACATAAATGTTATGTTGTTATTATTAATTATTATTATTATTTTATTATTATTACGTTATTATTATGTTATGTTGTTAATGCATGCACACATTGAATTGCTTCATCTGACAATTAGTGTAGATTTTAAACATAGAAGGGCCAAAACATCCCTAATGAAAATTAAATTGCACTAAAAAAAACTAGCCACCAGAGGGTGCTAGAACTGCACAAATGGAAATCAACCTGACTTTTTTTTTTTTTTAGCAGATGTGTTGCATTTAAATATCATGAACATGACGACGACGATATTGTGGCAGTTTCAATATCACGATATCACGATATTGCGCTTATCGTTACATCCCTAGTAGTTGGCGTTCTACCGTGGCAGTTTCACACATCATCATCCATGTCAGAAAGTAAAGTTTTGTTCGCAATATTTTGTCATTGTGTTAAAAATTTTACATTTAAATATCAAAAGTACTAGCGGTATCAGGACTTTGCATCAGTAAGTACTCAAAGAGTGAATACTCATACTGGTATCGGTCTGAAAAAAAAAAGTGGTAAAACATTCCTAATTAAAAGCAAACACAATTATTTTTGTCTTCAACACATTCATTGCCAGACCAGCAAAAAAAATGCATAATTTGACGTCTTTTTCCGTCAATGGCAGTGAATGAGTTAAGCATGTTAGCTTAATGCTCATACATAATAGGAAAGTGGACTAATGAATAGCATCGATGTTATAAAGCTTCAGGTGACAGATATTTGAACACAAGCAGTGCAGTCAAACACATCGTCAGAAAATATATCAATACTCAGAAATGTATATCTATCCTCTGCAAAAAATGACGAAGTACACTTACTGTTACTTGCAGTAGTTTTGAATGTCTTCTTCATTTGTGTCTGTCTGACACTGCACTACACTGCTCCCAGTTTGAATTGCTTAATTCTTTATTATTTGTATGAAGTACAACATTACAGAGTGGTATTTTCCTTTTAAAAAAACAAACACATTTTTTAGTTGTTATTTGGAGGGAGTTGAAACGGATTCATGTAATTTCCTTTCACAGAACAATTAAATGCTGTTCCACTAACCCGAGTCGCCATTATGATTTAATGCAGTATGCTTTTTGTGACATCACTGATTGCCCTTTGACCCTCGCACAGCCTCCCGAAACCAGCAAGCCACGTTATAGTCTCTCATATCTGGACGCGCGCGAGCGCACGAACATCCTTGCAGGCGACAGCAGAGGAAGCACGTGTGTTTGCTCAAACATGAGGGAGCGACTTCAAAAAGTGACAGCTTTGCTTTTAATCCCCACTTGAACTGATTCCTGCTGGGTACTGTCAGATACTCTGGCTGGAGTCTTTTTTTTTCTTCTTTTTTTTAAAAAAATGTGACATATACGACACTTTTGCATTCCCTAGTTGTATTTACCGAGACGTCGCCGACACACTCACCCGATACATCAAACATCTGTACAGCCGACGTTTTACGGTCGAGTTTTGAGAGAAAATACAGTTGTACGCGTTGCAGATCAAAAACTGCAAAACATGATACTTGTAACAGTGACCCAAAAAGAATAAGCAAAATGCACATTGTTTTTTGTGCATGCATGAAAATCAAGTTTAAAAAAAAAAAGGCTACCAAAGTAGTATCTGATCAGAGGCAGTTTGTTGAATTTTAATTTTAATTTTTTTCATTAGTTTTAGTTAACTAAAATAACCTTGGTGATATCGGACCTCCGTATCAGTGAGGGTGAACACTCGTAGTGGTTTAAATAAATTGAATAAAAGTGTTTTTTAATTATCATTACTGTGGAAAAAAAAATAATGACAATTTTGGCTGCTATTTTCATGCCAAGTTCAAGTCTAGCGCAAACCACAGCGTGGGTGGAATTTTGTTTCTTTTGGTATTTTTCTCAATGCGAGCAGGTAGAAGTGTGCATTTGCGAATCCAGCCGACTCCCAGCCAATCGAATCAGCTCCACTCATTCCCTTTAAAATCAGCACAGATAGCCACAAAATGATTTCATTTGATGGGGCGGGAGAAGCTTTAGATGAAATATTCTTCTTGCTTGAAACATAAAGCATCTCTTCGCAAGTCCACTTTTTCATCGCCCTTGACGACGAGTGAATAATGACCGTCATTAGAATGACACAAAGGGCCTGTCAAAAGTGTGCCTGTATGTGCTTTTTGTGAGAAACGGATGACCTTTCCCATCCTTCACTTGCTGCCCAGGACTATCCAGGTAGCGACACCTTTTTTTTTTCCTGTCTCCCCCAATCCACTTTCATCATGTAAGCATCAGCATCCGCGCTGCAGGGAAGGAGCCTGCCTAAATTTGTATTTCCAAGCTCGATGGGTGCACAGAGGACACATAGAGGGTGAACTTTTTACTTCTAAACATCCAATTTAGCCGTTCAACTATAATTTTTCACAACATTGAAAGACGACACTTGCACATCAGGCTGTATTGAAATGCCTGCTAAGTCCCAAGCTGTTTCATTGGACTCCATCAGGTAAAATCGAGGACAGAGTCAGGCGGGTTTGCCATAAACACGCTCTTGTCGTCAAAGCGGATCTGGTGTGAAGATGCTGACACGAGATCCGCTGTAATAAAGCGGGCAGCGTCGACGTTCCTTCAACTGTCAGTCAATCGCGGCTTGAGCTGAGCCCGAGTTGATCCCTGCAGAAGGATTCGACAACGGAGAGCTCATCGCATCTTGATCCACAATCGCTTTTCTCATACGGGGCTTTTCGCTAGCGCGGGATGGAGTTCAGGCAAAAGGATGAAATGCATCAGCAAAGGCATCAAACATCAATATGACTATATTAACCTTCCTGTTATGTTAGTTGCACTTCAAATGATTTTGTCAATAGGGCTGGGTTAAATAAATAAATAAATAAATAAATAAATAATCCAATAATATCGAATCGATTTTCCTTTCCAAGACTGATATCGATTCATAAAACCATAAATTGATTTTAACTCTTAATTGCCAAACAAGCATTTTCTCTCATCTTTCAAGGCAAACAGAATATTGCGCCCAATGACTACATAAACATGGTGAATACGAGGGGTGTGAATTGCCTAGTACCTGACTATTCGATTCGTATCACGATTCACAGGTCACGATTCGATTCGATACCGATTAATCCCGATACGAATTTATAAGTCGATTGTTGCGATTTTTTTTCATTCAAATTTAGAAAATACTAATCAGTAAGCTTGTAGAGTGTAAGATTTATATGAAAATGTATTATTTATTTATCTGAAATTTCAGTCTTATAGAGGTTGTAATCTGTTTCATGTTTGAACAGCATTAAAATAAAATATTAAGGCTTAATGTTCCGTTCATATAACATTCTTCCATGCTCAAGGTGTGAATCCTAACCCGAAGTCAGACGTTTTGTTGAATATTTTTCCATTAAAAATGGAAGTTTAAAAATCGATTCACACACACACACACACACAAAAGGCAATGATGATAAGACGTTGAATCGGTAAGACTACCGAATGAACAATTCTGAGCTCTTAAAAAAAAAAAAAAAAAAAAAAAAAAAAAAAAAAAAATCGATTTTTTTTTATTGAATCGATTCGAGAATCGCGCGATGTAGTATCGCGATATATCGCCAAATCGATTTTTTTTTTTTAACACCCCTAGTGAATACCATATGAAAGATTGGATTGCAATCTTTCATTAGGAGAAAAAAAAAAAAAAGTATGTTTCTACCTCCATTCTTTAGTAATCACCATTTGAATATAGGTCATTTGAGTGACATCAGCGAAAATAGAAAAAGGGGAAAACAAGCTTTATTCAAAAAGATACATTTTCAACAGTGACTTTGACACTATGTTTTTTTGTTTAGTGACGCTCTGTGAATTAGATTTAATGTGACAAAGGCTTTGATCATGCACATCATCCTTGAAAACGTTCTATTTCAACAGATTTGTCATGTTTCATTGTAATTTCCGACACTTTGAGCCCATTGAAAAGAGATACAATGCTGCCATCTGCTGGCCATAGTTAGTGACTGTTTTTGATTTCACAACTCCATTGACCAGGCAGCGCTCCACAAGACGTTGCACAGCACATTGACTAAAAAAATAAATAAAAAATGAAAAATGTAGTTGACGTCAATTAACGTTTATGGCGGCATTCATTTGGGATTTTGGCATACGTCAAACGTTTTTGGCAGTCAAACAGTTAATATCTCTTTTTCCCCATAAATGCATATGAAAATAGAATTTTAAAGGCCATTTTTTGGGGATCTTACTGTTTAATTGAAATTTACTGGGGTAAAAAAAAAAAAAAAAAAAAAAAACTTAGTTGACGCCATTTAACGTTTATGGCAGTATACATCGTGATTTTACTAATCGCTATTAAACGTTTTTGGCGGTCAAAGAGTTAATTGATTCACAAACTGCTGATCTCATATCTAAAATAAGGCGTGGCTGCCATCTACTGGTGGTTGTGCATCAGTAAAGTTGTTTCCAAGTTTGAAATTTACAGTGGCGCAGCATAAGATGTTCCCTCACCAAAAAAAACAATTTCGCATATTATGCTATATGTCGTCTATGGCAGAAATTACCATTACCATTTTATTTTTAATTTTATGATATTTTTCTATTTTTAATTATTCTTTTCTGATTCACTAGTACAGCAATCACATGATTCTACCGCCTCATACTCAGCCAAGTTACATTGTACACCATGTACTAAACTGTAAACTGTGACTTGCATTAAATAGCTTGAAGCTTCTTTTGTTTTTGTTTTTTTTCCCCTCATTATCTACCAAACTGCGACTTGTTGTGAAGGGAGTTGAATTGTGTTCAGTGCCACAATGCAGCACTCACAACTGTTTTTTTTTTTTTTTGCTTCCAAGTCATAGAAAAAGAAGAAAAAAATAAACAACAGCACTGAACAACAACAGTGCCCGACTCGGAAATCTTGTAAATAGTGCCACTCCCATTCCGGGAACTTTAAGAGCTAATGGCTAAAAGTACAGTACTCACTTTCGACGGGATACCTTATTGTGCTTGATTAGCACAATCAGGCAATACCTTCGCCAGCATTCTTCGCACTTCCAAGGTCACTACCGGATGTTACCAGAGCCCCATTGTGTGGCACTTGATTGGCTCACTTTATCTTCATGCAAATCAGCGTTTCCATAGTGCCTGAGCCTCATTAGCCTTCAACTCATCCCTCTTGAAATGACGGATAGCGTGATGAGTGCAGCGGGTGACACGATGAAGCAAACAGCGGTACGTCACGTTAGATGTGGAAGAGAAGGGAAAAATAAAAAACGCTGCTGAAAAGGAGGAGTCAATGAATATAAATGAAGAAAGTTAAATGGAGCATGTACCCGCATGACGACTTCTATAGGAAAGCCTGTTGGTAAATGATGCAGTATGTGTTGTGTCAACTGCTTTAATACGAGGGACATTTTTAATAGAATCTAAAGGCAAGTAAATGAGCTGGGTACATTTTGGACGGAGCACTTTTATTGATGGCGGGTGACACCGTGTGTAATGGCGCCTACATCGTCATCTGTGCGTTCAGTGCGCCCAGGACAGCCATGTTTGCTTTTGTCTGCTCTGTTTATTTTACTTTTACTGCCTTTTGCACAGATGGAGAGCGATAAGCAGAAAGAAGCTGCACACAATCTTAGATCTTTGTGGGAAAGGCCTCTGCGAGAACAAATTTCGAATGGCGGTATTTATTTCTTTGTGTTTTTTTTTTGTTTTTTTTAAACTCTTTGACTGCCAAAAACGTTTAATAACGATGAGTAAAATCACGATGTATGCTGCCATAAACGTGAAATGACGTCATCTACGTTTTTGTTTTTTTCGTCAATGGACGGAGCAACGTCTAAATGCCCGGTCAATGGGTTGTGGAATCAAAAACACCACCTAACTATGGCCAGCAGATGGCAGCATTGTGTCTCTTTTCAATGGGCTGCTGGTGTATGGAATTACAATGAAATGTGACAAAATTTGATGGAATCTGATGAATGCTCGTAATCAGCGAAATGGCACTGTGCAGGGGTTGGATTATTTTTTTTATTTTTTTCATAATGTGTGGCAGTAAAAGAGTTAACAGGTCATTTTGCGACTGTGCTACTGAATCTGAAGGCCGATAAAGGTGGTATCTCACTGAGCAGTGAATGCTTGCGAACGTAGCCAATTTAGGGTTTTCATCAGGTTTTGTAAGATATTTACCGACAGTTTTTACTCGTCGCAAAGACAATTAAAAAATATTCAGACCATTTTTTCACTCTATGCGAAGATCTTTTGGAAACCATTTACGAACCCGGACGAAAACCCCAAATGAGCTACATTTGTATGCATTTGTTGCTCAGTGAGATACGGGGAAATTTTCCTTTCAAGATTTATTTAAATTTCTTTTTAAAAATGATTCTGACACTGGGAACTCCATACATTTTATTTTTTAAATGATTTAAAAAAAAAAGAAAGAAAATTAAGAAATTAAATGTTGAAATTTTAGAAAACGTTATTTATAGTAGTAGGGATGTACGATATCCAAACCTCACAATATGATATTGTCACGATATGAAGATCATGATACGATAATTATCACGACATTCTGGGGATGTTGCCGATACAAAAAAGGTCATATTGTAAAAAAACTAACAAACAAAAAAAAAGCTCATACTAAAACAAACAAACAAACAACCTACAATCTCTGATAACATTGACTTTGTTCCCAAGCATATTATGTTCCCCTTCATCTGACCATTTGTGTGTATTTTAAACAAAGAAGGGCCAAAACATGCCTAATGAAAATTTGACTGCACTAAAACATTAGCCACCAGAGGGTGCTAGAACTGCACAAATGAAAGTCAACCTGACTTTTTTAATAGATGTGCTGCTTTTAATATCATGACATGATGACACAATATAATGGGGCAGTTTTAATATCGCGATATCACATATTGCTGTTATCGTTACATCCCTATTTTAGAAATAACGGTTATCAGTCTCCTTGACTACTAATAATCAATATCGAGGTTGAAAAAAAACTCATATTGGTCTATCACTACTGATGGTTGTAGGGCTGTGCAATTAATCAATTGTTTACATGTATATATTTGCACCAAATGACTAATTTAATAAATCTTGTTTGGTCCAAAAGGAACTTGCATAAATTATAGTGTTTCAGGGAAATTTATTTTTCTTAATATTGTTCACGTTTAAACATTTTCTCGTTTTGTATCAAAAAACAACAAATGATTGTGCTAATCGTGATTTTAATTATTACCAAATTAATTGTGATTAATATTTTCTTCATAATCGAGCAACCCTAGATGGTTTTATTAAAAATATGACAAAAAGTGACTTTTTGGAAAATAGTAAACAGATTTTCCATAAAAGGAGAAAAATGTAACAATATTTTTAAGAGATTTTTTCCATTCATTCATTTTTCCAATACAGAATTTTTATTCATTTATTTTTTTTTCCCCCAGCTTTAACACATTCTAACCTTAACCGGATCCAGCATGAAATTGCTTGAAATGGTTGGTTAATTTGTTCGAATAGCGCAACCTTGAGCTTTTGCCATATGCCTTGACTTTCCTTTCATTACCATAGAAGAAAGCAAAAGCACTCAGCATTTATCAAGTAGACACGCCGTAAGAAAAAAAAAACAAAAAAACAATTAAGGCCGTCAGATGTTAAAGTGATATGAAATGGCTGGTAGCTCAGGCCTTCATTTGTCTCCCACTTCCATTCAATTCATTTCTGCTCTCTTTCTTTTTCCTCTGGTTTCTAGTGCGCTGTCAAAGTCAATAAGTTTCCTATTTGAAATTCATGGCCTTTTACTTGGATGGAGAATTAGCCTGCCAGTCCTCCAGTCCGAGGTTACTTACTGACCGACTATCTGCTTGAGCTTTTCATTTGATGTATTTGTCAAGATATTTTTATTGTCGTCAAGTATTCCCATTATTTGCCACCAAATTCAATTTTTACAAGTCATCCTGCTCGTTCCCGAAAGCTCTGAATCATGTCCTGCACGTGCACAGATGATGTTAACAACCAACGAGTGGGAAGCAAACTTTAACAGGGGATCCCCCGGGGATCCCCCCCCCCCAAAAAAAAAAAAGTTTTAAACACTGTTTCAAAAGCGTTTCAATGATGCAAAGATAGCAACAGAACACATCCTCACTTAAATAATAATAATATTCGCTTATGTCTTATACAGCAATATGTTTTTATTTCTCAGGAAAAGCAATAACATTCCCAGGTCAGTTTGACCTGGGCATCGTGTTTAATATTCCAAAAGTGTCAGAAACTGAACAACAATTCCCCAAAACATTGCTTATATCTTATTACTATTAACTCCATTACTACATTTTCAATCAATTTTCAGCACTTTAAGTCAAATTTCATTCGTATTTAATTAAAAGGTGTTAATGTAAATGTACAAATATGTGAAATCAACTTTTTACAGTATACAGTGGACTCACGCTATTTGCAAAGGATCAAACCGGGTTGGCCCACAAATGGCGAAAATTAACATAATTGACATCTATTATAAATGCTTTGAAATTAAAAAAAAAAAAAAAAAGATTTTTTTTTTTTTGTTTTAACCTAAGATTAAAGAATTGTTTATTTTTGATACTGGAAAATAAAAGTGAATGGGTGAATTCCCAAACTACAAGTACCGTATTTTCCGCACTATAAGGCGCTCGCATTATAAGGTGCACCTTCAATGAATGACATATTTTAAATATTGTTCTAACGACAATAAAAAATACTGCAGACTAAACGTAAATTATAACAATGAAGACTCGCTAGGAATGTAATGGGGTCAAAAGTAAAACGTTCATCTTATAATAATAGTTTCTTTATAATGCATCAAGAATGTAAGATTTTTTTCCAATGATGTATCGTGTTTTTACGAACGGCGTATAAAGGTATTTTGTTCTAGTGGGGTTGCCGTAGTTAGCGATCGAAGATGGCGGGATCTTCCGCGCATGCGCGTCACCGATCGTGCAGGGTCACCGATAGCGTCTTGACAGCGAGACCTGTTGCGGCTCAATATTAATCCATATATAAGGCGCACCGGATTGACTATAAGGCGCATGGTCAGAAAAACTGAAGGCTCTTCGGTGCGCCTTATGCTACGTTCTCACCAAATCCAAAAAGGCGAACTGGAACACTCCCTTCGCGAGCGTTTCACTGCGTAAAGTGTTTTTGGAATGATTGCCGCTCATTCGCGCTTTCGCGCTCACCGGAGCAAAGGAGGCGTGTCCCTTGGTGAACAAGGAAGTGGAGCACTTTAGCGAGTCAACAAAAAGTGAGCACCGCCAACTACTTTCACTTCTTTCCTGGGACGAAACTGCCGTGGCACTATTTTCTCCTTTTTTGAGGTACGTGATAGCACTTTCGCTTTTTTAGTGGCAATCGGGCTGCCGGCATTTGTGCTAAAAATAGCTTTGGCATTAATGATAAGCACTGCTGCTAACTCGGTACAGTTCAAAATCAAGTAAACAGACTTACTTTCTTGATCATCATTCTGTCACGGCTGGCAGTGTTGTTGCGCTCGGGTGACAATCGAGAGGACGCTGTGCATGACGCGGCCCGTACTCGAAGCCGATTGGCTACCGCGAGGCGAAACGCAAAAACAGTTCAATTTTTTTAACTTCGACGAATATGCGAATGTGCGGATTTTCGTCACGAATGTGCGGATTTTCGCTGCTGCGCACCGCGTCCCAACGCGTCCCAACGCGTCCCAACGCGTCCCAACGCTGGAAACGCGTCCTCCGCGCCGCCCCAAGCACTTTCGTTCCGTTGCGCGCGCCGCCGAATCGCCGTCCCTCGCTTTTGGTGAGAACGCACCATTATAGTACGTAATACGTCCACTATATTTTGATTTCACGTTATGCCAAGCAAAACGTGAAAAAACAAAATAGAAAGTTTGAAAAATACTTCTAACTATTATTTGTATTGTTTATTAAATAGTAAACAATTCTCATAATGTGCTAGCTACAATAACTTCGTTGAGTTTTGAACTTTCAACTATTTGAATGAGAGCATAAAGGTTGAAAAGGCAGCACGTTTTAAGTGGATTTTTTTCCCTCCCCAAATTGTCTACAACTATTATTTGTCCAGTAAGTGCCTATGCTTCCTTGTGTAAACGTATAATAACGGCGCCAGACAGGAAAACAAACTGAGAGAAACGCAACATAACTCACAAATGGCATTGCAAAGAAATACATTTTGTGAAAACAGTCATTAGTAGCTCAACAGCACTGTCATAAATCTTACATTCATGAAGGTCGTTAAGTCATTTTGTCGTCGTTGAAGCATTTAAGAGGGCCACGGATTCTTTGAACTTTTCTGTAATTATTATTCTATTCTTTGCGGTGTTGTGGGAAATCCATGTATTTGTACTTGAATGCGCCACAACCTTGCAAAGTGATGGAGTGTGTGAGAGGTATGACATGCAGCACGGTCGTGACTCCGTTGCTTGCGACGCTCTCCAGCTGTCAGGCAGGCATTCGGTTCCAGTTCCTCTCCTCTTTAAGCGCACTTGGGAAACTCGACATAAATGGATGTTGACTGCAGACCTGCCTTCAGCTGCCAGTGCAGTCCGCGTCGGTCCGATCATTTAAGTCATTTCAAAACCATAACAAAGTCATGCCGCCATGATGTGCGGTCGCGATCACCGTTTCATTTCGTGCCTTTTTTTGTAATTGCTTGGAAACTGGAGACTTTATATGGGAATGAACGGGAGTTAATAAGAAAAGTGTAAATTTCGAGTTGGAAATTCGGAAGGGGAATTGAAGGGGAATACATTAACCAATACTGTACATCAGGGGTGTCCAAACTTTTTCATTTGAGGGCCACGTACAGAAAATCAGAAGGACGCAAGGGCCGCATAATGTTGTGAAGAGAAAT
Organism: Festucalex cinctus; assembly: GCF_051991245.1. Taxonomy (NCBI): domain Eukaryota; kingdom Metazoa; phylum Chordata; class Actinopteri; order Syngnathiformes; family Syngnathidae; genus Festucalex; species Festucalex cinctus. The sequence goes on along the minus strand of NC_135411.1, from coordinate 9,504,036 downwards.
TGTGTTTCGTCCTAAAAACAAAGAAGCACTTCTTCAAAAGCAGTACAGCCAAGGAGGACACCGAAAGCCGGATAAAACTGGCAGATCCAGCCGCCGGCGAGTCGAGGGGACGTTAAACATCCGGGTGGCTTGTACTCTGCTAAGCTAAGCTACATGTCGCGTGCTAAGCACGCTTTAGCCCACATTAGGAGCGGCCAACCCCCACCGCCCCACCCTCACACGGAATGACATGAAACCGGACGTTTTGAGGATTTTACGCTGAACAGAATTGGCGCAGCATTTGGGATCGAAGACGGTCTTTTTCTTGACAATTACGTCAGCAAATTCCCATTGAAATGAGCAAAGGCGGTTTTCGTTTTACTCAACTCAACTCAACTCAAGTTTATTTATATAGCGCTTTCAAACAGCCTGAACTGTCACAAAGCGCTTTAGGGACTAAGATGCCAGAGATATTTGCACTTTTATTCTTTGTACACAATGCCTAACTAGCTAGCTAACAAACTCTAAACTTGTTTATTTTTCCTCCTGCAATAGCCTTCAAAATTTTTTTAATAACTTGCTTCCTTTAAAAACTCATTTGCTCATTCGGATTCTCTTAGAAAGTGGTGTGGTGTATCGTTTGTTCTGTATACCGTATTTTCCGCACTATAAGGCGCACCTAAAAGCCTTCAATTTTTTCAAAAGCTGACCATGCGCCTTATACAGTGTTCCCTCGTTTTCCGCTGGGGTTAGGTTCCAAAAAATACCCGCAATAAATGAAATCCGCGAAGTAGTTAGCTTTATGTTTTACAACTCTTATAAATGTTTTAAGGCTCTAAAATCCCCGACCGCACAATTTATACACTTTTCTCATTGAGGCATTTATATGTTCTCACATTTCTCTCTTGTTCAAACATTGATAATGTTCAAACCTTCATAAATTTTATAAAATGGGTATATTACTGTAAAAAATATGCAAAATTGCACTTAAAAAAAAATCCGCGATACAGCGAGACCGCGAAAAGTGAACCGCGTTATAGCGAGGGAAGACTGTAATCCAGTGCGCCTTATATATGGATCAATATTGAGCCGCGACAGGTCTCGCTGTCAAGACGCTATCGGTGACCCTGCACGATCGGTGACGCGCATGCGGATAAGATCCCGCCATCTTGGATCGCTAGCTAATACTAATACTTTACCTCAGAAAAAATAATAAAACAGCTGTTTATTCATTTTGGAGTTGTCAGAAAGCTGGTTTGTAATCTATTAATAAAGTTTGACTGACCTATCTGACTGTTTTGTTGACATTCCCTTTAGCGCAGCACCATCTAATAGATGCATAACGGAACCCCAGCCTCTACTGTAGCGCCTTATATAATGTAAAAAGTTTTAAAATATGTCATTCATTGAAAATGCGCCTTATATTGCGTTGCGCCTTTAAGTGCGGAAAATACGGTACTTTTAATATTTCCTTTATCTTGTTTGTCGTCTTTTATGTTGTCACTTTACATTGGAATCAGCCAGTCTAAAAAGTATTCAGTGTGTTTCAAAATCCTGCTGTTCGCCTCTTAACCGGAACATGCAAGAGGGAGCAACTCGCGCTCATATTCTGACCTCTGACCACTTTAGGATTCGATTCAAATCAGGATTCTGTGATTTGTTTTCACATATTGAGGTTCAAGCAGACGCTCAGATGAGATATATCGGTGTTTGTTATTGTTTTTTAGATTATGTTATGTTCAATTGTCTTTTGTTTACGATCGATTTTTGTTTGTGTACAGCACTTTGTTAGAGATGCAGTTGTTTTTAAAGTGTTGTATAAAAAAAATTGAGTTGCAGGTTGAATTGAGTTGAATTATTGTCTCACGTATCTCAAGGAGAAAATGAAATGGAAAAAAAAGTGGGCAAAAAACTGCATAGTCAACGGCTACACCGACACACACTAATGAGATCAAACAGAAGGTGTAATAAAATTCTTCCTTCACAAAGATGCTAATCAGTGCAACTCTATGACCACAAAAATAAATGTTAAAATAAATATATACGCCCGAGCATGATTGGATTTGTAAAGGAAGGGATTGTTGATGCGTTTCTTGTTTTGGGGCTGATCAGATTGCGGAGGTGTCCCTAATGCTTTGCCCAGTGAGAGTACACAAAGACAAACCCCTGCGTTGCAGATGCCAGTAACGGCTCCGCTGGGTTTTGTCACCACCTGCCCGTTTTTCTAGCCTCCGTCTGTCTTGCACACCTGGCTGCCATCCACCATTTTTTCCATCCCATCACTCTGTGTGTCCTCTTTGACCTTTTACATCGTCCTTTCAATTTGGAAGCCGAGACTTTTTTTTTTTCTTTTTTTTTAAATCTACATTTTCTTGAACCATCAATTTCCATTTCCATCTGTCTCATTCCCTTTAACCTATTTTACCTTTTCTGCATTGTGCGCCACTGTTTTCAAAAAACTTCCACCATGAAGCCGAACACAAACTTGAACAAAACGAGCATTTGCACTCACCAGTCCCATGCAGTCAAAATTACAACCTGACAAACAAATAAAGCCACATCAGCACGCTCCCATACAGTCTGCATATACTCTCGCAAGACCCAGATCCTCCATGTGTGCATGCTGGTCCTCTAATCTGTGGTCTGGCAGCTTGCTTGGGACCTTTTCCAAAGTCAGTGGACCAAAAAAAAAAGGTCTAAAGGCTGCCTGGGCTGGAGCAGTAACACCCTACACTTAGTCACATGGCGCTAGCTAGTCCACACCCTGCTAAACATAGCCAGATGTGTCAGGACTGGTAGCGTTCTTTATTGTCACTGTTGCTGCCATTTGGACGCGAGGGGAAGTGGTTGCAGGGAAATGGATTCCCCGTCTTGCTTTAAACATGCTAATAAAAAAAAAACGATCTTGGACATGAAGAAGGAAGGGAATCTGAATTCTTGACAGCAAACAGTGCATCTGATTATTATGTGAATTTATAGAGTGTCCGAAAGTCACGATACACTTCCTTATTTCTATTTTGTTTCAGGTATGATTTGGACAGATGTGAGGCCATCAGCATGATATGACCCCCAATTGACATGGAAGCAGCATTGCAAAACTGCCACCTGGCAAGATGTTTTCTGTCCCAGATTACAGTTCAGCACTAGTTTGAGAGGCTTTTGGTCAAAGTGTAGTACATTTATGCCAGTGGTGTCCAAACTACGGCCCGGGGGCCATTTGCGGCCGCCGTCCATTTTTCAGTGGCCCGCGACATATGCTAAAAAATGGCATTTGACTCCGTTCAAATAAAATAAACAAAAAATTTTTTTTTAGAGATGGTCAAAGTAAGAAGGGAGGTTATCGAAAAAGAGGTGCTATTAAAAGTTATTTTAGTTAGCTAAAACTAATGAAAAAAACTAAAACAAAAAAAAAACAAAAAACAATCTTGTTACTGAAATAAAATAAAAACAGAAATGCTTTTTAACAAACGAAAACTACATTTTATGTTTACAAAACTAATTAAAACTAACTATAATTATAGCAAGCGTCCTTTGTTTTCGTCTTTGGAAATTAATTTAATGCTTGAGCCTTTGGGGATGTGATTTTTAGTAGATTTATTTTGATATAAACTGGAATAATGACGTTTTGAAAGTATGTCACACAGAAGTGACGTCATCTAGCAGCAGCCAATAGAAAAGCACTTTCAGACGACGTTGCGCCCATTGTGTTTTTTAAATATTGCGCACAAGTAATACACATAAAAAAAAAACAATACTAATATTGAAATTAACAAACAAAATTATAAGTAAGCATTCGTTTGTTAAAAAGCATTTTTGTTTTTATTTTATTTCGGTAACAAGATTTTTTTATTTTTTATTTTAGTTTTTTTCATTAGTTTTAATTATCTAAAATAACCTTTAATGGCCCCTGTTTTTCGATACCCTCCCTTCTTACTTTGACCATCTCCAAACATCTTTGTTTTTATTTTATTTGAACTGAGTCAAATGCCATTTTTAGCATAGGCCACTGAAAAATGGACGGGGGGCTGAAAATGGCCCCCGGGCCGTAGTTTGGACACCACTGATGTAGGGCCTATTGAGTTTTGTTGTAATGTCTTATATCATATGGCTTTATGTGCAGACGCTTTTTCCAGGTTCATACTGTGCCCCCTATTTAAAGGGACCCAGGATGAGCCTTGTTTTTTTGTTTTTTTTCCTTCTCACTCTTCCTTACACTTTTGTGTGTGTGCCCCGCCCCCCCCCAATCAAAGAAACTCAGGGCTGTGGAAGTTTTACCGGTATTGTTCTCAGCCTAAACTGTTAAATACAGACCGTATTCAATTAATACCTGTAACGAAACGGACAAAAGGATGTGGAAAATGACTTTTGGGACATCCTGTTTTTGATTAAGCAGCAGCAGACGTGGACCATTTTCGACCTAGGTAGCAAGTCCATTGCTCAACTCTCATCTTTGGAGGACCTAGTCAGTCAACAACAGATGGTTTTCGACCACAATGCCCCATAAACTCCATCCCCGCCCTCCATCAACTGATGTTGACTGGGGTGAGGTAAGGGTACACCAAACAGGGGAAATATTCAGCTGAAAGTGAAAACATGACAATGTCTAATTGACACCGTCCCTTTGTTTATACCAGATGTACTATTGAAGCGAATACAAATGAACAGAATAATTTTCCAGGAATGAGGACAAAAAGAATGTCATTCTCTGCATACTTTCTGGGGTTAAACCCTCAAATGTTTAGAGAATGAAGCCGAGTTACGCCAAATGGTGTTTATGTGTCGTCAGCATTGTTTACTGGCTCTTCTTTTGCTAAATGAGGTGTGTCCCCCCCCCCCCCAAAAATCGAAAGGTTAAGAACCGCGGGATGACATAAGCTAACAATGGAATTTGCACATCCCGGAACGCTTTGTGCATTTGTGTGTTTTGGCCCTTCGGCCGTATTCCTCTGGCGCAGCAGCAACGGCACCCGCAGCGAAAAGGAGTGGGAGCGCGAAAATGAAGGACTCAGACCGATAGAGGGAAAGTAAACAAACGTCATTGGGCCACTTAATCATGGCGGTGGCAAAAGGTCAGAGCAAGGAGCAAAGCCTGATCTGACAGATCTTTTGTCAGCCACAGAATTTGGTGCTCTGGGGCACGTTAGGCACACAATTTCTTGATGGGACACTGGAATTTGCAGTATACAGTAAATTCGTTTTATTCATAGAAATTCAGCTTTTTCACTTTGACTGTGAAAACAACGCCCTACATACCTCAAGATTGCGACCAATACTAGGGTACATATACATATATATATACATATATATATATATATATATATATATATATATATATATATATATATATATATATATATATATATATATATATATATATATATATATATATATATATATATATATATATATATATATATATATATGTGTGTGTGTGTGTGTGTGGATTGTACAGTTTTGGTCCTAATATTTGAAAGATTACATGTTTATTAGGGGTGTGCCAAACAAAATCGATTAGTCAAAGAATCGAGATTCTCATTTATTAATCGAATCGATATTAATATCCAAGAATCGATTTTATTTAAATTAGAAATGCAGAAGAAGGGGAAAAGGCAGTTGTAGCCCACATGCTGTTTTTGTGGAAAAAGGCACTTACAATACAAAATTAATAAATGTTTTTAATAATTAATAAAAAAAAAAAAAAATTTTAGCAATAAAAAAATTCCATAGTGTGTCCCTATAGTGGTCAGAGAGTTTGAATTTTCCATGAGATTCATGATTGTAAAAAAGTAAATGCTACACTCAAATAACCAATTCCAATGTATGTTTTGCATAAATGGCTCAGTGGTATCGTTGGTCTCTCAACCCTGAGGTTGAGGGTTCAATCGCAGGCCCTTGTAACCATGTCAAAGTGTCCTTGAGCAACTTGAGCAAGATAATAAACCCCCAGTTGCTCCTGATGCTGTGTCATCAGTGAGTGAATGGGAAGGCAGTGTGAAGCACTTTAAGCGCCTGAATAAGTGGAAGAGTGCTATACAAGTGAAATACCATTAAAACGTGCATTTAAGAGTATTTTTAAAATCTAAATTTGATTTAAATACATAATTGTTTTATCCATACAATAGTGCATTTAACACATTCATTGCCAGACCAGCAAAAAATGCATCATTTGCATCGTCTTTTTCCGTCAATGGCAGTGAATGAGTTAAATGCACCAAATGTCTTTGGGGGGAAAATACTTATATTGCATGTACACTTAGACAGCTATTGTATGTATACTTAGACAGCTATTCATTGCTAAAATGTTGCCTTTATCTTCTGTTGACTATTTCTAAAATTGTGTCTGAGCAAGCTGTTCTGCACTTCCACCCCTTTGTTAAGAAACAGAGGGGATAATGAAAATAATATTTAGCTTGGCAGCTAAGCTGGACGAATTTGTGTTTGGCGATGTCATGCACTACACCACCACATTAACTGAGGGGATAATTTGATTTCTGGGTGATGAAATTCTGCTTCATCGAGTGATATACTGCAATCTCTACGGGCAACGGGGGTGCGCATCTCTCCACAAGATGATTTGATAAGATTCTCGATAATGGAGTATGATACGATTCATGGAGGTGACCATTTTAAAATGTAACAATTCAATTGATTCCATTCGATATGGTGCGACTCTACACGGTAAATTCTGTAGAGTAAATTTGACTCTAAACATATAGTCTATTTGGTCCCACTCGAAACAGAGTAAAATTTACACTTCCATCCATCCATCCATCCATCTTTGACACCGCTTATTCCTCACAAGGGTTGCAGTGGGTGCTGGAGCCTATCTCAGCTGGCTTTGGGCAATAGGCGGGGTACACCCTGGACTGGTTGCCAGCCAATCGCACGGCACACGGCGACCAACCAACCATCTATGCTGACGATCACATCTAGGGACAATTCGGAGCGCCCAATTAACCTGCCATGCGTGTCTTTGGAATGTGGGAGGAGACCGGAGTACCCGGAGAAGACCCACGCAGGCACGGGGAGAACATGCAAGCTTCACCCAGGAAGGCCGGAGGATGGACTCGAAACCGAGTCCTCAGAACTGAGAGGCGGACATGCTAACCACTCAATCACCGTGCTTCCCAAATTTACACTTAGAAGAGAGTAAAATATTCAGAGTAAATTTTACTTGCCAAGAAAAAAAAAGAAAAAAAAACTAAGTAAGGACAGACTACGTTTTACTAGTTTATTAAAAAAAGTGACACAAGGGTTGAGGAACGAACTCATGACCAACAGCTTGGGAGACTGCCCCTCTCGCACCTGAGCTATGCCACTCCTACTGTTTTCTTATATCCACATTTTTTTTATTTGACTCTTTCAAGTATGAATTTTCTCTCACTCTGTATATAGTGGGACCAAATAGACTCTGTTTAGAGTAACATTTACGCTACAGAATTTACTGTGTAGATTCGTCATGCTTATATATGACAAGTATGCAAGCTCTCCAACTAGTTCATTAAATTCAAACAAACAAATCATCAGCAACATCCAACATCATTTATATGCGGTGTACAGCTCTCATAAAAGACAATTCGGTAAGTATCTCGACAAAACTTAACAATGAACTCATTTGCTCCCAATAACGTGTAAATACGTTTTTTTTTTTATGTTCTAAGTGTCCCAAAGACGTATTTATACAGTTGTTTTTTTTGTTTTTTTACGCTAGAGCATACAGAAGGCTTTGATGCAGCCTCTCAACTGCAAAGAACGGTTGCAGAAATGGTAGTTATTACACAAACGGCCAGAAGGTGGCAGCAGAGCAAAGGAGATCAACCAGGGCCAGCTAGAAAAAAAGCTCAATTACTTGCAAAACGGAAACAGATAGAAACATAATTTTTTTTCCTGATGAAAGAAGAGACTTTAATCTTTCTTTTGATTGATTCCATGTTTTTATAGCAATTGAACACAATATTCTGTGGGCCTTGCAAAATCAGTCAAAATTCAGTGAAACGTGACTGCTTCTGTGAAAATGGCTGGCAGTGAATGAGTTAACGGTTCAATTTGGTTCGTCAAATCAAAACGGATTTTCGGATTTGAATCGTTTTTTTTGGGTACTCACTTTTAGTACGTGTGTGAGTGTTTGGGTGAAGGAAGGGTGATATGATCAAACTACCTACTGGTGGCTTCGCACAAGGTAAGCAGAGCTGCACAAAGTTTTGCTGTGTTTGTTTGTGAGCAACGCAAATGGCAAATGGCATCTAGAAGGTGTACACTTCCAGTAAGATCCAGTGTGCTGGATGTCATTCTATCAAAACCTGGACTAGGCTTTAATTTCCATTCTGACCACATGAGAATGAATTTGTCACTCTCCTCTGTGGACTCCAGTCTGTTATCCGCCATGTGGACCGTGCACCTCTCTTGCGCTGAATTTAAAGAGAACAAAATGAACCGCTTCGATTGGCTGTGTTCACTCCCACAACGGCACCAATAAGAAATGTCAACGTCTCGCTCCGTTGTGTTGCTAGCGCGGAACGTTTAGCAACTCACCATCGAAGGCCTTATACTGTCCTCCGAGGGAGACCTGCAAGGAGCGCCCGGCGTCTTTGAGAAGTCCCTCCATCTCTCCTCGGCTCCGCGCGGCTAGGTTGTCCTCCATGTCGCTGGTGCAGCAGGTGTAACCCTGGGGACAGATGCGCAGGTGCTCCCCTAGTGGGTGGAGAAAACAGGGCGAGCAAAGAACGAGAGTCAGAGAGAGGAGAATTTTGGGGGGGGAAACAGCAGAAGAAAGGCATTAGTGAAACCGGCTGTGTCATTGATGTCAACACTCAGCTACTTTGCCGCTTCATAATCATCTGTAGAGCAAGCACCGACACGACAATCGGGATAAGCTGCGGCGGCACTCAAGGAGGCATGGGCTCACTCGTCTGATTACCTGGCGAGATTCAGACAGGTCTTTGGCAATATATGCACACAATCAAACGGCAAGTGTGCTGAGCGCAAAGCGCAGCCTGTCAACATTTCTCCGCGAGCGCTCAAGTCGAGCTGCGACGCAAATCGGAAGAAAAAGCGTGCAAATCGCACTTCAACGAGGCAAAAGGCTTTTTGACGAATACAACGTGGGCGGCGTTCATTTACATTTTAAGAGATGTTCAAGTTCGACTTCACCTTTCAAGCACAAACGTACTCGAATTGGTATACGTTCGAATGGGATTGTGTTAATCATGCTCTGTTTTGGGCATTTTAACACATCTCGACACCTCTCATTATGATGTGGGGAAGTTCAAAACATTATTATCTTCCATTGATTGGTTATTATTTGATCAGAGCCCTATTTTGTAGATAGGCGCTCGGTGTAAAAATTGGCACATCTTCATTTTCCTGCCGGGGGAAGTCTAGTTTACCGTGTTTGGGAATTTGGCCGACCGGATTGTGCCTCACTGGGTGTTCTGGCAGACCAAAGATGTTTTGTATCACACCCATCCACCCCCCCCCGGCGTTTCTGACAATCTGGCATCTGAAAGTTGACTAAAATGCAGACCAGTTGAAACAAGGTCTAAGTCGTGGTGCAGGTTTTGTAATGTGATTTTGGTGAATTTGATCCAGGCATAGGCAGACAGATTCTGCGCTATGCGTTGTGTGGTGGATGTCTGTCATGTTTTGGTTCTGTGGGGTTAGGATTTTGTTTTCTTTTGGTGTTTTTGGCTGTGGTTGGTGGTTTTGTCATGTATTCATTGTTTCTTCCCTTGTCTCGTTACGTCTAACCACGTCCACCTGAGTGTGTCTTCCCTTCCCACTGTGTGACCAATCACTGCCCTCAGCCACTTGTGTTTCCCCCAGGTGTGTCTCTTTAGGTCATTAGTGTTGGTGTATTTAGTCTGTTGTGTTTGTCCAGTCGGTGTGGGTGCATTGCTGGTGTTACGTGGGTCATGCTGGGTCTCGTCTTTGAAGTGCTGCTGTGTTGTCACGCCGTGTTAAGGCATGTTCTGTTCTGTTCTGTCATGCCACGCTTAGTCCAGTTCTATCAAGCCAAGTCCAGTTCTGTCAAGACAAGCCAAGTCGAGTTTTGTCAAGCCAAGTCGAGTTCTATCAAGCCAAGCCAAGTCCACTTCTGTCAAGCCAAGCCAAGTCCAGTTTTGTCAAGCCAAGCCCAGTTTTGTCAAACCAAGCCAAGTCCAGTTCTGCCATGCCCAGCCAAGTCCAGTTCTGCCACGCCCAGCCAAGTCTAGTTTTGCCACGCCCAGCCAAGTCCAGTTCTGTCACGCCAAGTCCAGTTCTGTCACGCCCAGCCAAGTCCAATTCTGTCACGCCCAGCCTAGTCCAGTTCTGTCTAGTCGAAGTCATGGTTTTCCTGCCCAATCTCCTGTCTGATCAGTCTCCTCAATTTGGATCCACATCTAACGCCACCTCCAAACCATAACAATGTCATCGTATTTCATTCATAAATATGACATCATCCACAATTAGAGATCTTCTTGCAGTACCTTGTGAACATAATTTTCACCATTTAGACCAAGCGCTCCACCTGCGCTGAATATAAATGGGCCAGGAATCAAGTTGGCTCACAACGGCGCAAATTTCAAACCCATTTCTACCTGGGCCCATCTATGAAACAAAAAAGAAAAATGAAAGAACAAGCACTCCACATAACAATACACACACACAGAGGAATAAAGAAATAATAAAGAATTCACTTTCCTATGGGAAACACTGATTTGAAAATAGAACAACTTATGAGTGAACCAGCATCACAGATTGTGATCGACTTCAGTGGAAAAGGTCAAACTTATTTCCAGAATTCCCCGGCTGAACTAAATAGTACCTAATAAAGTGTCTGGGGTAACGAATAAAGTGCCTGGCGGGTATGATTACACAGACACGCAACACATGGAACAAATCGATATTCTGGGTGGAGGAGAGGAACTTCGCAAAGCTTGCATCATGCTGTATGTCGAAAATGAGAACTAAGTTCTCCTCAACATCGGAAGCAGCCAAACGGTTCTTGAAAAACGCTCCTGAAATCATGCGTGTCGATCGTCATTCTAATTACTAATTAGATGACTTAATTAGTGGAAAAGCACATGATCTGTTTTTGATTGGGAACAAAAAAATCATGCTGCTGTTTTTGTTTTTTTGTTTTTTTAAATGTACATTTGTATTCGACTGCAGTGTGCTGCAATAGGTTCCAAATAGAGTGCAGGTCGTCGCATTTCCACCCTGATTGAGTTATTGCCTCTGTGAAGGAAGCAGCTGACTGAATCTCATCATGTCTACCTTTCCACTGAAAGGCCCTACAGTGATAAGCATTCGGTCATTCCATCAGGCCTGCTCCTCCTCTCCTCTGTCTCCCTTGCTTGAGTCTATTATACGGAGGTTACTTGAATCAATTTTGCACTGGTCGACCTGGTCGGTGTTCAGAAGTAATTTTTGAGATATACAGTACATTTGGAACTGTCATTAACTGTTGTTTATAAAAATGACATTCAATAGTAGTAGTGAACAAGTGAACCGTCATTTTTAGATTATTACATGTATTCGAAGCTGTGATTCTCAAACTGTCGTACTCCCTCTAGTGGTATGTGAAAGAATCACTGCCCAAGTACAGTACGTTTAGTTGTACAAGTATTTACATCCATCCATCCATCCATTGTCTTAACCGCTTACTCCTCACAAGGGTCGCGGGGGTTGCTGGAGCCAAACTGGTTGCCAGCCAATCACAGTAGTTGTATTTATTTTTATTTTTTTAATTCAATACAATTTCAATACATCTTTAAAAACAGTTGTTAAACTTTTATTTTAGTACAATTTTTCATTAACAGTTCATTTTTTTCTTCTAAATGTTTAAGTGCAATGTTAATGTTCAACTTGTTTATAATGTTACTGTCATGTCTGGGTCACTCCAGTGTTAAGTTTGGGTCATGCAAGGGTCATGTTTGGGTCATGACCGTGAGGTCAAGTGTATGTTGTGTATGTACTGTTGTTTTGAACTGATGTAATCGGCATCTAGTTTCAAATGGTTTAAGATCTGCGATGTCATGAGCTATGTGATGTCAAGAATCTTGAATCCTTTACCTGGTCAAGAGCCAATCAGATAATTCCATGTCAGTCCTGTTGCCCACATTTCTAGCCACAACCAATCAGATTGATTCACTGTCTATACAAGCTGTCTGAGAAATGTGTGTTTGTCAGATTATTCCTCTGTCCAGCTGGCCACCTGCTCCTCCTTTTTCCCCGAGCACCTCCATAGCCCAAGTTAGCTTAGCGTCTAGATGTTATGCGAATAAAGCGTTAAAATCTGATTTGTGTCTGCGTCTTTTGGGATCCAACCCCAGAACATAACAGTTACAGCGGCATTCACAGTATTGAATATTCTTTTTAGAAATTCAACATTTATTGGTCATGTTTTGGAGGTTGAAGTTTTTTCTTTTGTTTTTTTAGTTCGTAGTTCAGTTTCCAAAGTTTGAATAAGACTGTATTGTGGTTGACTTGAACCACAGTCCCAACTGTACCTAGCTAATAGGGGTGTTAAAAAAAAATCGATTCGGCAATATATCGCGATACTACAGCACGCAATTCTTGAATCGATTGAAAAGGCGATCGAATCGATTTTAAACATCCATTTTAGATGGAAAAATATTCAACAAAACATAAACACTTATGGCTTCACACCTTAAGCATGGAAAAATGTTATATTAATGGAACATTAAGCCTTAATATTTTATTTCAATGCTGTTCAAACATGAAAAAGGTTACAACCCGTTTATTCAATACAATGGCTCACAGTTATAAGATTGAAGTTTCAGATAAATGAATACATTTTCATACAAATCTTACAGTGCACATGTACAAGTTTACTGATTAGCATTTTCTAAATTTGTGTAAAAAAAAAATTGCAACAATCGACTTATAAATTCGTTTCGGGATTAATCTGTATTGAATCGAATTGTGACCTATGAATCGTGATACAAATCGAATCGTCAGGTACTAGGCAATTCACACCCCTACTAGCTAACAAACAAGATAGCTAACAAACAAGACTGACTTGCAGTTGCTAACCAGCTGCCGTACTTGGAGGTAGCTGACAAACCAATTAGCTTCTAACTAGCTAGCTAGCTAGCTAGCTAGCCTATACAAACTAACTGCTCGCTACTCACATGACAAACCAACTGTTAAAAAAATGTGCTTTGAGATTGGTCCCACCTCTTGCTTAGAAAGTATTTGACTTCAAGACTTCAATATGTAGAAGCTTGATAATGAAAAGAAAACATGTTTACCGCCATGTTTATGACATGGCTCGACTTCATAATCGCTAAATCCCCCCCTCCATCTCAGGTGAATTTTATACTCCCGGTGTGCGTGTGCATGTCAATGATTTTGCGTCTGCCAAGTTTCCCTGACTGTCCTTTAAGCATCTCACCCGGGCCAACTTTGAATCGCTGCAATTAAAGGCAATTTCACCCACCTGGAACGCCAAAAGTAAAGTGGACTGTAAGGTGACATTGGGCACCTCTCAGCACCTTCTCAACTGGTCACGCTGTGACTCACACCCACACACCCGCCAGGGGACAGCGGTCGGACTTTGGAGGGGTGTGTGTGTGAAGTGAAGAAGGAAAAAAAAGAAAAGAAAAACAGCCTGGGGAGGATAAGGAGTGGAGATGAGAGCAAGAAGAAGCAGAGAGGAAAACAGCAGGAGAAAACAAGGGAATGAGAAGAGGAAAGATTTATGTCGAAATAGTATACAGTCCTGCTTAGAGGTCAACTGCAATCTGTCACCCCCTGGGCTGCGTCTTTAAATGCCTCCGTCTCGCGCGTGCATGCGTCCTATATCACTTTCCTCAAGTTCAACCTGCTTTTCCGCGTCATTTGAAAAAACACGCACAGAATATTCACAAACACACATGCGGGCAATATTAGTGTCATGTCTCTCCAAGTAAAACTCAACATGATTGTTTCCCAGCAAAAGTCTGCAGGTGCAAGGGCACGCACACGAGCCTGACAAGCTAGAAAAGGTCAGCTGCAATAGAGCATGACGGTTCGAGGTGGCTCGTGATACAAAACATGGCCGACTCTATAAACATCAGCGTGTTTGTTAACGTCAGTTCACATCTATTCAGGTGAAAAAGAAAGTGCGCAGCGGATGTGTTCCGAGCAACCAAACACGTGTTTTCGGATTGGACTCCTCGAATGTAAGCAGACGAAACAGCTCACGGTATGATACATTACAGTTACACCCCCCAATAGCTGTGCCGTGGCCAGGGCGGTGATTTAAAAAAATATATTAAAGAAGATAATGTGTTCAATTAACTGATTTCTACAATTGTTCAGAGAGTTCGGTGCACAATGTTGTTATAATTATGAATGGAATACGATGACATTCACCACATACTGTGTACACAGAAATTATCTGCCCGCACCTCGATCAACGCCATCAAATTTGTGTATGACACCACCTGCGCCACAACTTAGACCTGCTTTAGGCAGCCGCAAAATTTGGTCTACATTCAGGGCAGCCACTAAGGTGTGACGGGGGCATGTAAAATAAATTGCCATCGGTTCTCCAGAGCACCCAGTATGGTGCAGCGCAGTCTGCCAAATTCCAAAACATGCTGAAGGAGGTTTGCACTTTTTTTCCCCACCAAGTGCACGTGCATCCCTGGCAGTTTTGATTGAAATTATGCCAAACACGGCCGCTGTGTGGCCAAAAGCTGTTTATATTGCTGTTTTATGGTTAGTAGCAGAGATGGGATCAAGTCACACATGGGCAAGTCTCAAGTCAGTTCATTACATAGTCAGGTTGCTATAGTTAGAAGCTAGGTACATAGCACATAGCTTTGTAGCTCATCAGCAGTTTGCTCGTGAGGTACACACTGTATCCAGTTAGTTTGTTACGTACATATAGTCGTTAGTTCCTTAGTTAGTTTGCTAGATACATCGCTAATTCGATAACAGATAGCTAAGCTGCTTAGCCTAAGCAGGCTATTAGTTTGTAGCTAAGGAGTGAGACATTAGATTGTTAGGTACAATACTAGGTAGCTAGTTAGCAGCTAGTTTGTCATGTACAATAGCTAGGTAGACTAGACAGCAAATAGTTTATTAGGTACACAGCTGGGCAGCTATATAGCAGCTTAGGTACATAACTTGGTAGCTAGCTAGTAAGTTGCACAGTACTCGTTAGCTAGCTCAGTGGCTAGCAAGGCGAGTTTGTCAATCAGTCAATTGTTCAGTCACTTAGTTATTTAGTTACAGCTGTCACTATAGTCTTGCTTTGGTGGTTTACCAGATTTTGTAAATGCTTAATTGATTGTTTTCAACCTTTTGATTCACACAAGTTACCAAGATTTCTTAATCAAGTCAGTGCAGCGATTAATGACTGTTTGATAGTTATCTCAAACTGGATCCCATTAGTCTGCGCAGATGTAGCTAATATTCCGGCGGTAGCAGAAGAACTTCGAGATTAAGTGAAAATCACTAAGATGAAGCGGTATGTTTTGAATTAACACTGCTTGGGATGTTTGCGCTACTAATGCCAGACGTGAAGAGATAGCCAAAAGCCTGTTTTCATTACATATCAGAAATCCGCTTCTCATACATTAGAGATTAGCCTGTTTTTGCCGTTTCCTGTCTTTATTGCTCCTAAATCATCCCCACAGCCTGAATAAATGTCATTGCAGGCATGATTGATGGGCAAAACATGCTCATAACGCAAACGCTCACATCCTGCATACAAATTAGAGTACACAGAACCACACATGAATAACTGGCACCAAATTCAATGATCTATTCAAATATATTTAAATCAACAGGGTTGCTCTTCCGCTTTCATCAACCTCCCGCTGTGAGGCCAATCAGCATGGAGGCAGCAAGCCAATCAGCCACCCCAACACTCTAATGAGTGTGCGTGCGCGTGATGATTTAATAAGGGCTCGTTTTCATCTGAAGCCCATCGCTGCGCCCGGCCACCCTTTCCCTCTTCTTTTGACAGGCTCACATGCTAAACGGAGAACAATTCCTTAAGCGCCCGCTTATCGTTGTTCACCAGGGTGGAATGCTTCGATTTAACAACAGTTAGTGGGATGCACATGAAGGGTGAGTGCATTGAGATGAAGCCTGGTTGGGGATGGAAATACATGTACGGGCCTTAGGAGATGGCGGCAGACGTGCAGAAATTTGAATGTAGGAGTAAATTAACAATAACTGTCTCCATCTTATGTCGGTGCACTTTGTCTTGACAGTTGTACGTGTTTTGAGTATGTCGGAGATGCAGTTACATACAGTGTGTTTATACTTTAGCGAGAAATGCTATATTTTAAAAAGAATGCTATGGCATATAGTAGGGGTGCACCGATCACAATTTTCCGGCCGATCACCGATCCCCGATCTTTTAAAAAGTCTGACCTGCCGATCCCGAATATTGCCGATACCGATTTTTTTCATTACAAGCAGCATATACCTTTAGTGTTCCAATCTTGTTTTATAGGAAAACATTGAACAATATCGACGAAATTAAACAAACGGGTTGTTTTAACTGCACGTGAAGTGGTTCTCTCAAATAAAAATGAAACTCTTATTAATCATTTCAGGAAAAGAGGGTAGTGACTGACTTTTTCAGACCTCTGAGGATGGAGAAGAGATTGGTGGAAAAGATCGGCTTATTTTTAATAGATCGGCCGATCACCGATCTTCCAAAATTAAGGAAATCGGGGCCGATAAATCGGCCGGCCGATCGATCGGTGCACCCCTAGCATATAGCATTCATACTTTTAAAACAGTTAAAGGTGGGTTCAAGGATATTTTTGTGGCTGCGTCTTCCGGGTGGATCATCTGAACGATTGTTTCTCGATCCTGTCAATCAATCTGCGTAACGACGTCGTGCGTGCTCGTTCCTAGCTGCGCGTGCGCACTTCGAGTGTTTGTAGCATGTAGCTAGCCTCGGATTTAGCCATTCATCGTTGTAGCTCCACCGAGCTGACCGCGTACTTTGAAAATATCTGCGAGCCGCAAGAGGACAATCAGTATGAAGCAGGCCGGCTGCAGAGACTCATGAATAGCTCGGACGTTAGCGACATTTGAGAGGCGTTTCCCCCAGACGAGCAGGAGAGCTGGTAGGATGGTCTTCCGCATGCGCAATTTTTTTAAAAGGGACAAACAGATGTTTGGCTTCCACTTTTCGAGAACATCATTGAAAATATATTTAACCCCTTTTCTTTTACAAAATGAAAGGCAACAGTGCAAGCTAGCTAGCTCGCTACCTAGCTAGTACAGCTATAGACTAATATACAAATGACCTAAACTGATTTCTGCAGTGTAATTTTAATATTGACAAACCCTGCAACTGACTTCACTGGGTTCAAATACAGATTTTATGACTGATCTTTTTTTTGTTTAAGCACGTTTAAATTATGATTACGACATAGGTAATAGCACAAAAACAATCTGTATCCTTGATATAGTTTCACATTATTGTACAAATTGTGTGTGCTTTCTAATAGGATTATTATGGTTACCAATCATTAAAAAAAAATATTAATGAACGATTAGAATACATGTCATGGAAAAATATATGAACCCATGCTAGTCCAAGATTAGCATCCTAATCCATGCTATCGTGAACAATAAAACCCGCACTTGAAAAGGGGATTTCAGGTTTAAGCAATGACATAACATATGGTGATCCACTATTTAAGCGCCATTATTCAACATTTAAATCTTTCCCCGACAACACACCGAATGACCCCCGCTGGTGACCCGAACTGCCAGACTCGTCTGGTAACGCAAACCAGCCGACGGGCTCACAGAAATAGCTTCCTGGTGGGCAGACGAAGTGGTAGCTACAACAGCTACACTTTGATCATAATTTTACCCTACAACGCCAGCAGACCGGTCGACCTTTTGTACAGTTAATAGAACCAATGACACGTTATTATATCCCGTTGGGATACATTAAATTTATGGTCAATCCTCCGCTACACCCACTGATGCGGCACTTCTTTTTATGTGCAGATCACAGTTTAATTTGGGAATAAATTCTCTCCTGCTTAGTCTCAATATCTTATTTTCACTATTTTTTAGTCTATTTTGTACGCATAGGGCTGAAGCATTGCCATTTTTTGTTGGATGGAAAAAAAACAAAACATTTGCACATACATGCTTCTTATTGGTTAATGACTATGGGATATATTGTAGTCTAAAACCATCCATCTACCCATCCATTTTCTATACTACTTATCCGGTTGAGGGTCTTATATAGCGCTTGAGTCTATCCCAGGTGACTAGACCAGATCATACTGGCTAAATGGTCCATATGATGATACAATAACTTGACCAGCGGTGTGTAGTTTATTCACTTAAACGGCAATGGCTGGGATTACTTAATATTGTATTACCAAATGGGCCTGGGAGACCGATTCAAGTAGGCCGGGAGCAGCAGAGGACACTCGAGATGATGAGTCAGAGTCGAATATCACAAGGAAAGGAGAAGAGAAAATGGAAAATAGTTGTTTTTCACACAAAAAATAAGCAGCCAACTGAGAATTAATGTTCAATAAAAGCTAGCATGTTTTATTGGTTTTATATCTAACATTGAAAGTAAGTTTCACCGTAAGGTAATGGGAAGTTGGAAAAGCCATTTAAAACCACAAACTGTGTCCACTGGCAGTTTTTTTTTTTATTATCACCCATAGCAACAAACGTAAAACAGATGCGGTGATATCAGACTTCACAGCAAGTGTGACAGTGTCAGTGTTAACGAGGGAATGGATTCGGCACGGTGATGTGTCATATTACACGCAGTACATGGATGTATAAAACATGTCTGGTGCAAAGACAGAGCGTGGGAACAAGCAGGGTTTGACTAGAGGAAAACTGTCATCAAGCCAGGCGCTTCAACAATTAGGAATAATGAACATATATTATATATGCTGCTCAAAAATTACCTCTTACATTTTATTTCAATATAATTTTTAATGATTGAACTGCTCTGTAGCAAATAGCATATCTGACATCATGTTTCTCTTCAGAAAGCAAACTAGCCCAAGTTGAAAAATTTAACAAGGAGTGCCTCTGCTGAATTCTACACTGTCATCACAATTATAAATTATTTATTAAATTATTTCAACCCGCTACTCAATTACCATTCATATTTTGCACCTGAAAATCTATATCGAAGAAAAACATAAACCAAAAAAAGCCTGATTATTGGCTGATTTTTTTTTTTTAAGGTTTCTTAACTTAAAGGCGTACTTTATTTATTTAGCCATTTTTGGCAGTCAAACATGAATATTTTGCCTATAATAAATTTGATATTTTCATTATTTTTCATGTACAATTAATACCTTTAAAAACAAATTTTCCAACTTGCTGTCGACTGAAAATGACATCACAAGGTCTCAGGTAACCAATCACAGCTTAGCTTGTGAACGCCACATGACTAAAACCTAGAAAACAGGTGAGCTATGATTGGTTACTTGAGCGAATATGTGCAATACAAATTCACATGGATCATATGGTGTTCCACAGGGTTCAATTCTGGGGCCTCTGCTTTTTTTATGTGTGTATCTGCTCACACATGGGTTCTATTTATCTATATATCGAAGTTTCATCATTATTCACAAATCTGCTTAGAAATCAGCTTGTTTTCGTCATGGCCCTGGTTCATCTATTATACTCTGCTGCCACCTGTTGGCCGCTTTTGTAATTACTACAATTTTTTTCACCAATTCTCTGCAATTGAGAGGCTGCATCAAAGCCTAGCATGAAAAAAAAAACACACAAAGCAAAACAAAACGTATAAATACATCTTTAGGATACTTAATACATTTAAAATAGAAGATATTTATATGTTTTTGGGAGCAAATGATTTAATCAGAATGTCATGTTTAGACTAGTGAGGACACATACAGGGTGTTCCAAAATGGTTGACCCCATTTCGTAGGCCAATAATTTTGACAATTTTCGTTGGAATGACCTCAAATTTTCACAGCTTGTGTAGAAATGTTTCAAGTTTTTGTGTGTGATTTTTGGCATTTCTATCTTTTCAGGTTAAGAAATGCCGTTCACTTAAAAAGAAAAGGCATTTTGCGTGTTAGAGTACGCTCGGACTCAGTCACCGAAGACAGTGCAGCGTGCTTTCTTCACACATTTTCTTTTCTTTGTAAATTTAACCAATAAAACTTGTAAAACAATTTAAAAAAAGTGTATTTAGTTTCATTAAGATCCATCAAGTAGTTTCAGAGATATGGGCACTTAGAATTGGGCGACCATTTTGATTGTCAAGAAATGTTTAAGTTTGACTTCCTCTTTAAGAAACACTGATCTCAATCAGTCCTTCAATATTAAATGTTTATGTATTTTACTTCAAGTTAGAGAGCATGTGTAACATTCTTTGACAATCACTGCACCAGTGCATTTATTTCCGTGTTATGACTGATGAAAATGCGAGATTACCTCCCAGCAACTAGACGCCAGCGCAGATCTATATTTAGAGACCTGTCCCCGGTAATCAAAACTGCATCCGGCCTCTACCAGCACATTCGGCCCATTAGGATCGCAAGCCAACCTGCCACCCACCAATCTGATTTCATGAAACTGTCGTCAAGACCCACGGCAATACTTGACCGGCTTCCTCCCAAGGTTAAGCAACCTCATGAATGTTAAGCTCAGAACACGGTAAAGTTGTGTTGCAGCGCTAAAAAAAAAAAAAAAGGGGGCCGGCGTTTACAAGTGACAAAGCGGATTAAGAACGGTTTTGTCGTGAATTTGCGGTGATTTTTTTTCAAAGCGTGCTTGACTGACTGCTCTGATAAGCACGCGGGCGTGTCAACTTTTCTTACTCTCCAAGTACTTTGTGTTGTTCTCTTGTGCGGTTTTATCGCTTGGACGCAGTGAGTAAACTCACAACGACAGTGTTTACCAGAAAGGGCGTGAGTGCCGGCTGCTCTCAATGGTGGAAACAACCTGCCTGAATCACTGAGCAGGTCCGGTCACAGCGTTGTCAGAGACTGATAGCGAGAGACGCTTTTCCAAGCAATCTCACTCAACAAGTTTGATTTTTACTCAAGTTTTATTTATTCTGCTCTTCGCCTGTTTTCGCAACATAAGCGTGTTTGTTGGAGAAAAGTCATTTTATATACAAATATGCTGAGCCACACACCCTTCTCCTTCAGATCTGAGACATGTCCTAACATGTCATTTCACTGAATCATGTGCGGAGGTGGAAAAATCAGTGCAAAGTCATTTTGGGGGGGGGGGGAAATAAGTGAGCAAATGTCAAGGAAAGGGAGTAACTTTGCACAAGCTGACCTCATTTCGGAGTCTGGCGGACTGGTTGTGTTGTTATGCTGTATTTCAGTGTGTGGGATGGATCGGTGATAGGAGGCATCAACAGTTGACACACGTCCTGTCACATGATGATCAAGAAAAAAACAGGAGAGATGGGAGTGGGAAATTTTCAACTTCTTACTGGGAAAAAGTCTTACTTGGGGTCCTGACTTCATCAAGATGCAGTAGGGTAACGTCAATATGGCAACCCTTCTTAAAGGGATACTTCACTTATTTGGCCCATTATAGCAATAAAAAGTTAATATTTTGTCTATAATGAATTTGATACTTTCATTATTTTTCATGTACAATTAGTACCTTTAAAAACACATTTTGCAACTTGCTGTCGACTGAAAATGACATCACAAGGGCTCAGGTAACCAATCACAGCTCACCTGTTTTCTAGGTTTGGTCATGTGACGTTCACAAGCTGAGCTGCGATTGGTTACCCGAGCCCTTGTAATGTCATTTTCAGTCGACAGCAGGTTGCAAAATGTGTTTTTAAAAGGTACTAATTGTACATGAAAAATAATGAAAATATCAAATTTATTATAGGCAAAATATCCATGTTTGACTGCCAAAAATGGCTAAATAAGTAAAGTATCCCTTTAACATTTTCAGAAGCTCCTTCTGAAGAAGAGCAATTTAGACCCCATCATTTTAAAGAATGTTCAACCTGTAAGCCAACTTACCATGTTTGAGTATAATTTTGAGAAATTGGTTAATCAATCAATTAAATTGATTCGTAACTCTGTTAACCTAGTTAGCCTATCTAGCACTGTTTTTAAAGTTTAGATCCTTCCTCACAGAGTTTCTTTGTAGGTATGGATACATGAAATTGAGTGTGGAGTGCCCCAAGTGTCCGTTTTAAGTCCACTTCTTTTAAATTTATAGTGATCAGCATAAATGAGCACACCCCAAAAGATTTGTAAGAACACCTTTAGTTTTCTTTCAGAATCAAGATTTTTTTTTTTTTTTATGGAATACTATACTACAAACTACTCCCACAAACATGGGCCGTTGATTGCAAACAAGATTTGTTAATTAGTAGACACAAAAAAAGTACTTTTTTTTTTTTTTTTAACAAATTTGTTGAAGAACATTTTGCACAAATAAGTAGATCCCAAGAAAAAGACTGGCAACTTGTTAATTCCAGGCCTAGCAGACATATTTTTATCCATAAAAGTCATGGAGGTCATAGAAAATACTAGATGTTGCCGTTTTTAATTGTGGGAAAGCATTTATTTTTGGTATTAGTTAACTCATTCACTGCCAGCCCAATCCAAACAGATTTTTGACGTCAACAGCCATCACTGGCATTGAATTAGATGAAACTGAACATTTTGCAATCTATGCATTGTATTATCAACCTACTTTCATGTTGTGAGTTAATCGCATATTCTACAGAATACATTTTGTCAAAATTTTAGAAATTGTTCTTATGTTCATTGAGATATTGAATAAAATCCTTACATTTTTTGAAGGGAATGTACTAATATGCTAAGAACTGTATGTGCTGCTTATTAAGGACGTCATCAGGACGCATTGCATCATCTTCCACAGTTAACCAAATGACACAACTGTAGTCACAAAGTTCCCGATGACACAGAGACAATCGATACACTTCTTAACTCTATTTTATATATTAATTAACTCATTTAACTTCCTACATTTCAATCAGGACAAAACGTAGCACACGTAGCTGTTTTCAGCAGGATTCGTTCAGTGTTGCAAAATGTTGCAAAAATTCTTGCCTGACACCCTCAAACCCCCTTTATCCTCTCAAACCGTTTTTCTTGTCGTCATGTTCAAAATTCCTCTGCGTTAAGAAAAACGGTTTTGTTTGTGTTCTGTGATTTTGATTATGTCAATTATGTGCTGAATCTCAATAAAGGCATGGAAACACTGGCACATTTTATTTTTTTTGTCTGTCAGAACTGCTCACAGTCAAAATATCGATTTACAAACAAAGCAAATATGAGCCTTTAGCAGTCCTCTTTTTTTTTGTTGCTTTGATTGATTGGAATGTGTTGAGGTCAGACTAGCTCCAAGCGGGATACTTTCAATTTCCTAGAAATCCAGTCAACAGTCAAAAAGCAACGTCCACACACGTCATTGTAAATGAAAGTTGTGCCTGCTCGTCCATCCACAAGTTTAGGGGTGTAAAAAAATAATAATAAAAAAAATAAAAAATAGAATCGGACAAAAGGTTTTGATTTAAAAGATGTGATTCAAATTCTTCCACTTTAAAATATATCCAGATATGTATGGAATTGTCTGTGACTGGGGATATATAAAGGAATTGCCACATATACAACAGTACTGACAAGCAGTTATTCATATTTATGCAAAATGACAAGAAACCCATTTTTATCATACCCCTTCGAACTGAGAAGTACCATACTGAATCGACTTGTAATTCCACTAATTTGAATCGAATCGTTCCACTTTAACGTCAAACTCTGCCTGAATCGTATCACACCCAATGTATCAAGATATGTATCGAATCGCCTTTTATTGGCGAGATACAGATCATTCAAAAGACAGTAAAGTAAAATGTTATTAGAAATTTTCAACCACAGTACTGGCAACCAGTCGAAGATGTAGCACACCTTTCGCATGACATCATCTGGGCTAGGTTCCAGCTCCCAGCGACCCTGAACAGGATAACTCAAGCTGTATAGAAAATGGATGAATGGATAAATTTGTGTTGAAAGGCATTTACTATTTGAATCAGCACTTCAGAACAACACAATGCGTTCCATTCCCAGATTGCTACTACACTATGAAATTGTTGGTACATTGAACCATAGAAACGGAGAGTGAATGCAGCTCTGTGCTTGTTCACAGGTATGCAAGAGAGGAAAAAAAAAAAAAAAAAAAGTCTCCCAGCAAAGCCTTTCTTTTGTGGCAGCCTCATCACTTGATGGTGACAGAGCAAACAAAGCAGTCAGGCTCGCTGCTCGGTGCAGAATTGAAGATGACCTGCTGTTGTCGGGGCCAGTCAAAGAAACAAGCGCGACGACTAAGTGGTAAGTGCGAGCTGGAAATTTTGAAGGCGGAAGAATAGAAGATGGAGTAAGGTTTGTAAAAGAGAATAAGTAACAGCTGATGTGTAAAAAAAAACAAAACAAAAAAAACACACAATAGGGATGCAACGATAACGGCAATATCGTGATATCGCAATGTTAAAACCGCCACATTATATCGTCGTCGTCGTCATGTCACGATATTAAAACTCCCTTTACTGGATTTTGACTGATTTTGCTTGGCCCACAGAATATTGTGTTCTATTGCTATAAAACAGGGGTGTCAAACATAAGGCCCGCGGGCCGGATCAGGCCCGCAAAGGGGTTTAATCCGGCCCGCAAGATGATTTTGTAAAGTTAAAAAAAATAAAAATAAAATAAATTTGGAAGTCCTGGATGTCATTATTTTACACACAATTTAAAGTTATGGTTTGTTTATTATTATTATTATTATTATTATTATTATTATTTTATTTTTTTAATCATAGACCGACAAACGTGTTAAATACGACACAAATTCAATTACTGGTAACACAAATCAATATAACAAGAATTAGTGTCCTTATAACGTCATTAACTGCGCCAGGCAATGCATTCTGGGAACAACGTGTATGTAAAACAGGTCAATTTAACACGTCCAGAACTCAGTGTTGCCGCTTTACATTTGCATTTGTATTATTTCTTGGAAAAATATGATAACAGTCGAGATCCATAATTTTGGGCTGGCACACAAATAGGGAAATCTGCGTATAATTGACGGCAATCGTTTTTAAGTTATATACCGTTATTTTTACCGATGCGGCCCACTTGGTAATATATTTTCCTCCACGCGGCCCCTGAGCTAACGTGAGTTTGACAGCCCTGCTATAAAAGCATGGAACCTATCAAAAGAAAGATTAAAGTCTCTTCTTTCATCAGGAAAAAAAAAGTATGTTTCTATCTGTTTCCGTTTTGCAGCAATTAGCATTAGAAGAGAGCTAGGTTTCATGAATTTTCACAAATCTATTCAAAATTGTAAGTAATTGAGCTTTTTTTTCTACATGGCCCTGGTTGATCTCCTTTGCTCTGCTGCCACCTGCTGGTCATTTGTGTAATAACTACCATTTCTGCAACCGTTCTTTGCAGTTGAGAGGCTGCATCAAAGCCTATGCTCTAGTATAAAAAACAAACAAACAAACAAATGTATAAATACGTCTTTGGGACACTTAAAACATAAAAAAAAATGTATTTACACGTTATTGGGAGCAAATTAGTTAAAAGCAGCACATTTGTTCAAAAAGGCAGGTTGATTTCTATTTGTGCCATTCTAGCACCCTCTGGTGGCTAGTTTTTTTAGTGCAGTTTAATTTTCACAAGACATGTTTTGGCCCTTTTATGTTTAAAATCCACACTAATGGTCAGATGAAGGGGAACGTAATATAATTTTTTACAATTTTTTTTAGTATGAGCTCTTTTTTTTTTTTTTTTTTTTTTTTTACAATATTGTGACCTTTTTTTATATCACCAACCTCCCCAAAATGTTTTGATAATTATCGTATTGTGACCTGCATATCATTTGGATATCGCTAGATGATAGTAGGACTACATTGCCCATGATTCTTAGATGCACAAGCAGGAAGTAGTTCCAGTTCCGGTCACCACCTGCTCCGTACGTCCATCCTGCTACCAATTAGATGTGGATGTGAATGAGAAAACAAACGTGAATTTGGAAGTAAATAGGAAGGAATTGAACAGTTAAATTCCCTTTTAATCGGTTTATCGTATGAATCGCTATGACAACTGTGTGATTGACATACACATGGAAAAAAAGCGGGACAGGCTCAAAAACAGGGAGTTTCATTGGAGGTGAGATTTCCATTTCTAAAAAGTATACTGACTAACTATCCCTGTCCGTTGAAGACATGGTAAAAAAAAAAAAAAAAAAAAAAAAACACAATGGAGGAGAATGAGAGACTGTCATATAGGGCTGCACAATATATCGAAAAAATATCGATATCGCGATATTGGCCCTTGCAATATGCATATCGCAAAGGCATGCAATAAGTTTTATATGGAATTTTATGCTTTTTATATGAATTTGACCAGTCAGATGCTAACTAAAACGTGCACCGCCATTCAATAGTTGAAAATTATCAAGACATAATTACAATTAATTAACTAAGATGACATGAAGGTTGCTTATTTTGCCCCATGAAAAATGTTTTTCTTTCATTAGGTAATAAAAATATAATTTCTTTAGGTACATGTTAAATATCGCAATAATATCGATATCGCTATGTTCAGCAAGTATATCGCATATCGCATGTTTTTCCAATATCGTGCAGCCCTACTGTCATAGCGAGACTATGCAATACTGTACTGTAATTTCTTGCAGTGTATTGTCAAATATTGTCATTTCATTAATGAATATGCCTCAATAGCGTGTTGAGCTGCGGCAAGCCTTATCAATAGGAAGCAGAATATTGGCGGGCCAGCCAGGACAAGAATATGTGCCAACGTTATTGTTCATGGTTGTGTCGTGCTTGTTTTGTAAATGCTCATTAGGGTCCCTGTAAGCAAAAATAAACATCTTTTAAATTTGACACACCACAAAGAAGAGTGTTGTTCACAACTGCCAAATTTGAATGACTACAAAAATCACAATCTGATGGCTTCAAAATAGTGAAATAATGGAGGCTTTCTCTGCCGCACTCAAACGCTGTGGGCGTATCCTCTGAATACACTGAAACTACCCCTACGCTCAACTTTCATCTGTCAATCAGACACCGCTACTATAACATGGAACATGGAAACAGGGATGCTACTTTGTCTAGCATGTTTTTTTATGACTACACATGCCATGTTTCAAAATAGAGCCACTGAAAGCCGCCGGTGGCTGGAAAATATCCCACTAGGTCGTCACGGGGCTTTTCCACTTCGCAACAACAAGGCGCTCGCTCTGAAGCGACCAAGCCGGTGCGAAGGCCATGTCTGCATATTGGCTGTCAAGTCTGACGAATTGTCACGCCCCAACCCGTCCTCACCCGCGCTTCCAACTCTCTCTGGGTGACGTGTGCACACACGCACGACCGACAACAAGGCGCTCTAAAACGGTCATACCATGTTTGTCACTGGAACTCAGACTAAAATAAATAAATAAATACATAATTATATAGTGGTGTAAATGTATTGTTCCCACAAAATAACTCAAAATACAGCCACTCATTTGCTCCCAATAACGTGTAAATACTTTTTTTTTTTATGTTTTAAGTGTCCCAAAGACGTATTTATACGTTTTTTTGTTTGTTTTGTTTTTTATGCTAGAGCATACAGAAGGCTTTGATGCAGCCTCTCAACTGCAAAGAACGGTTGCAGAAATGGAAGTTATTACACAAACGGCCAGCAGGTGGCAGCAGAGCAAATGAGATCAACCAGGGCCATCTGGAAAATTTAAATAGATTTGTGAAAACTGATGAAACTTAGCTCTCTTCTTATGCTAATTGCTACAAAACGGAAACAGATAGAAACTGGAAACAGGAAAGATTTTTCCTGATGAAAGAAGAGACTTTAATCTTTCTTTTGGTAGGTTCCATGCTTTTATAGCAATTGAACACAATATTCTGTGGGCCTTGCAAAATCAGTCCAAATCCAGTAAAACAGCTGGGAGCAAACAGGATTGCTTCTGTGAAAATGGCTGGGAGTGAATGAGTTAAAGGGGAAGTCACCCTCCCCCTACCCACCCCAAAAAGATAATGACAATATGATCTATGCAGCCCCACCAGTCTAATATGTTATTCTGTTTAAAATTGTGTTAGTGGAATATGAATTAAGCAGCAAAATCCAGCCGTTTTTATCTATATCGGGGCGGCCAATTTGCCACTTGCTGTCGACTGAAGATGACATCACAGTTGCTCAGGTCTCGGGTAGCGACAACCAATCACAGCTAAGCTTCAGAATACAGGTGAGCTGTGATTGGTCGTTGCCTGAGCCCTGAGCAACTGTGATGCCATCTTCAGTCGATAGCAAGTGGCAAAATGGCCGCCCTCTGAGATGGATAAAAACGGCTGGATAACTCATATTCCACAAATGTATTATTGATCAGAATGTCATGTTTGGACTAGTGAGCTCACATATGACATATTGTCAAGAGATGTTAAAGGTTCACTTCCACTTGAATAGCTACACTCCTAGCAACAAAAGTGAGTACACCCCTAAGTGAAACTACCCCAAAGTGTGAATATTTTGTGTAGCCTGTGCCTTAACTCACTTGGGCATGAAGTTTACCAGAGCTTCACAGGTTGTCGCTGGAATACTCTTCCAGTTCTCCGCGACAACATCCCCTGGTTGCAGGTTCCGAATAAGTTTATCTGGGTCTCATCAGACCACATGGACATTGTTCCAGTAGTCTTCAGCAAACTGTATTGGGCTTTCTTGTGAATCGTCATCAATAAATTACTGTTATAATAGATTTACACCGACTACATTTCATAGTGTCAAATTGTAATTTATTCATTGTTGTCACATGAAAGAAATAATTAAAAAAATAATTGCAGAAATGCGAAGTCTGTACTCACTTTTCAAATCTTTCAATTTTCTTCACAGAGTCTCTTACACTTCACAACTGTGGAAGGAGTTCGGCAACAAAACAATTGAATCTTCCTTAATGGCACTTTCAATGAAATCACAGAACATAACACATCAACCAGTCGCCACTCCACCTCGTTCTTTTCACCCAAATAAATGGAGGTTTGTTTTGAAATGGAGATGGGTTGCTGAATAATTAAAGTCCTCGGTGCAGTCCTTTTATTGAATCCTGCTTGATGTCTCTTTGCGGGTAAGATTTAAAAGTTAAAACTTCAATCAATCACAGCTTTAATCCACATCATGAAGAGAGAGGAGCGTTAAATATTGGATTCGCTCTGGCCAGAGAGAATTTCAAAGAGAGTAAAACAAACTTTCTCAGTTATCGGCTCAAGGTACGGCCAAGTCTCTCCATCGAAGTTCAGTCGTCCTTTTACACCCCCCCAGCGCCTAGCCGGGAATCTGTGCTCCCGAGGAACAGATCCATACTTGCCAGATCCTCAAACATAATCATGTTTTATTTACGACTATGGCAACACGTTTACCTTGGGGCTGCCTTACCTTCATTTTTTTCCCTGTATTTTTTTAAAAGCCCTATATAAATCAAGATAAATGTTATTATTAGCTAGGATTTGGTGGCATTGCAGTCGTAACTTTGCGCCGAGGCTGCTTGTATTACACCTGTTGTTTGATCATAAATTAACAAGGCACTCGTAGCGACAATTTAAATCGGCCCAAAGAGAGGCTTGTGCATGACGCCCTTCTCTGGCTCATGTCAACACACTCGTGTATGTTCTCAATCGAGGCTCATAACCAGTGAGTCACATCAAAAGTCAGATCTGAAAAACGAGCCTGACACAAGGAGAGCACTGTTATGCCAAAGCGTGTGCGTGCCAAGCTGTCTATTTCGAAGTCAGGTCAGGACAGGCTCATACTTTCTCGCCTTTCTTCGTCACTGCGAGTCAGCAAATTTTCTTGCCAGCAGACAAACACACACACTGATGACATACAGACGGGCACAGAGGCAAAAAGGCCAACAAAGGGGGGGGGGGGGTGATAGAGACGAAGCCAAAACAATCATCTCAGTTTTGATGAATCTTCTGAGGATCTTATGTCATTGTCCTATGTAGGCCACCACCATCGCTCATGTACCACACGTCATCCCCACAACAGTGTGGGCATTGAACAGTGACCAGCCCACAAGCACCAGCTGTGTCCCCGCTTACTTGGGGAGGTTTTATAAAACTTGAACTTTGCGGGAAGTTGTACTGCCTTTCAGGATGTTTGCGGTGTACTGGAATCATCAAGTAAGAATCCATTTTAGATGACATCATTCCACAAGATACTGGATGAGGAAAGTACCACTACCATCATCCTGCTTTTGAAAACAAGCATCAGATATAGTCAGACGTTCATTTCCTGGATTTTATCCCAGCTGATCTTTGGGCGTGAAGCGAGAGCCAAACGACTGTTTAAAAAAAAAAAAAGGGGCTCGTAGCTTAATGCTAAGTTGCTAACACTAATGAACACTAATGAATTTCCGACCCACATTAGTGCCGTTGAGGAGCTCAGAGAGTAGTTGAGATGCAATTGTGAATCCCACTAGAATTCTACCCCACCGCTGCAAAAAGACAAGGACTGCCTAAAACTCAAGTGGGAATCATAATGACACCTAAAAAAAAAAAAAAGTCTTTCTGTCTTATATTGGCAAGAAAACCAGAAAACAAGTAGAACAAAAACAGTTTCTTTTTAATGCTATCTAATTATATAATTACTGTATATGCTATGTATCTTTGCTAGCAGGCTAATTTCTGGTACATGACTTCACCCCTTTGCATTCTGGGACAATAGGATTGTGCCATTTCAGATTGAGACATGAAGGTAATGTGCCCCTGTGGCTCACATGTTTAAAAAATAAAAATAAAATCTTTTTTCCACATTTCTTATCTGTATCAGCTATGAACACTTCTTGTTCGACACATACACTGCCTCTAACAAAGTTTCATAAAAATCTTTTTTGTGTTTGTGTGTTCGCATAATCCTGCTACTAACATCCTGACCAACAAACTGTGCTCAAAACAGTACCTCTGGCTTTGGCAGAGGAAGCAGTAGTTTGTTTTTTGGGGGTTAGCTAGCTATCTAGCGAGTTTTTTTTTAGCTAGCTATCTGGGTTGTGCGGCAATAGGATTGTGCCATTTCAGATTCAGACATGAAGGTAATGTGCCACTGTGGCTCACATGTAAAAAAAAAAAAAAAAAAAAAAAAATCTTATTTCCACATTTCTTATCTGTATCAGTATGAACATTTTTTGCCTTCTTTTTCGACACATAGCGCTGCCTCCAACAAAGTTTCATAAAAAAATTTTTTTTGTGTGTGAGTTCTCATAATCCTCTGACTTTGACAGAGGAAGCAGTAGTTTGTTTTTTGGGGGTTAGCTAGCTATCTAGCGTGTTTTTTTTTTAGCTAGCTATCTGGGTTGCTAGCTAGGAAGGCACCAACACAAAACGGATGGGGGGGGGGGGACACGTGTTAATTGTGACTTTTTGGGAATTATTTGGCTGATTGGTCACCCAATGATCCCTGGAAAACAATATAAGACTTGATGTCAAATAATGTGTTGTCAGAGCATGTTGAGAATTCAACGCTGAATGGCACAATTGCAGCATTTGCCAAGCAAATTACTCTCCAGCAAAGTGAGAATTACATGGAAAGGTTCTTTCGAAGTAACGCTCACATTTCAGAGCAGAACACAACACTATTTTGCGACTCACACACATTATATCAATATTGTATTTGGCCATTTCTGGATGTTGAATCTGGTGTTAAGCCTTTTCGGCACATTTGCAATCAAAAGGCTTGTCCAAGTGCCCATGCGGGAGCTCCTTTATGCTATCATTCTGACAGGTAAATGTACCAAAAATGCAAAGGAATGTAAGTGTTTTTCAGACAATGTGCCTCCCTCTAATCCCTCTTTCAATCCGGGACTGAAAGAGGCCTTTTCATAAGTTCTTCTTTGACACACCAAAAAAAAGGAAAGAAGTAAAATCTGCTCTCCTGAACTTGGAAGTTCTTGTGCTTGTGCTCAGTGTTTTCCTCTGTTTTTACGTGCACTTTAACTTCAAGGCTGTAAGGTTTTAGATGTTTTTCTGTCATTTGTTTCCTGCTAAGCTTCGTTCCTCTGCCGCCTTTTATTCCTTAGATTTTGTACGACATGCCTGCCTTTTTCAGATGAAAATAATTCTATTTTAGATTCCTCTCAGTGTCAAAGTCTTTCAACTTTTCCGTCTTTGCATATTTGACTCCTCATTCTTGTCAGCCACCCACCTGCATCGAGGCATCTAAGTTGCTGATAGATAGCGTGTTGTCGCTCAAAAACAAGCCTTCCTTTTGAATTATTAATATCACTCGTGGAAATTGCTGGGGAAAAGTTTCCCTTCTGTTTCATTGCACAGGATTAGGATTTCCGAACGCATCCCGTCGGCTGCTTGCTGCGGAAAAGAAATGTAATTATCAGATGTAGTCAGCCATGTGATTCCTAATTGAATGCTGAAATGGCAAATGAACTAGTAAGGTTGAAAATTAAACAGGAGGGAGTTTTATCACAGCTCATCTTTCCAACATAATAAACGGAATGTCCTTTTCTTGGTTAGTATCGAAGTGCAAAAAAGAAGGGAGGGGGGAAAAAACAAAAACTGCAGGTTTCATGAATGACTAGGATGTGGTAATGGGAGCGGGACAAAGCTTCTCGCTCACTGGAAAGAGTCATTAGAAAGTGCTGGCTCGAGCTGAAAGCCACAACGGTTTCTCCTCGCTGAGGGAGTTAAGGCCTGACAGAAGCAGCGAGGGAACGCTAAAAGAGAGACCACAGGGAGACGGACAGGCCACTGGCTCCGACTAAAAGGGTACACGGATAACAAGGATGGTGGCGAGGCTGAGGGTGGGCAGACTCACGGAAAGCATGTGCAGACATTGAAGGCCCCATTTTGCTATGTGGAGTTATACAATTGATATAACAACTAATTCAACTGCCTTTGATAACTAAAAGGACATCTTTTATGAGAAACGAAAGATCCAGCCAACAATTATTTCATTCTTAAAACAAGCAACATAAGTAGATTTAAAATATATCTTGAAACTAATGTATTTTAAGGTGAACTTCCTCATAACCAGTTCTAAAATCTCAAAAAGCTAAACCACCTTTAGCTTTTTAAGGAAAAAAAAGCTTGAAGAGCATATAATGCTAAAACAAAACTTGCCTGGTAAGAAGAATTATCTTGGCAGTCAAACAACGAGCATATTTTGGCTTGATATGAGATATTTAACTTTGGTTAGAGTTTGGTTTTTGCAGTGTACTTTACTTTGGAAGCTCTAATGTTGAAACCCGGAAGAAAGTTGACAATATTTTCAAGAAAAATAAGCCTCAGACGTAGGGTGACCAGACATTGCAGTACAGTCACGGTCCTGAGTCCCGATGGATTTCATCAGCCAGCCAGTTTTATCCCACTTTTGTGCAAGTCCAGTTTCTGTGTTCCGTTTTTTTCTCTTCCCCCCAGTCCAGTTAGCAAGCCAATACTTTGGGCCATGTGTATATCAAATGTTAAATCTTTTCCTATTTACTTTCACATTCATGTTTACATTTGCATTCTCATCTACACCGAATCGCTAGCAGGCATGTTTCGTCATACCGGAAGTAGTCTGCTTCTGTGTCTCAGAGTCAGGACAAATGTAGTCCTTCGAGCCTAATGCCGACCCAACATGAGCTGAACTTTTCTGGTGGCATATTTCCAAGCAGACAGCTTCCTATATCTTCCAGGACTGAGCAAAAACGGGTGGATACTGGTGAGTGAATTGCTTGTTTAGCTCTGTTGAACTGTCAACCAAGATAGCATTTAGCATTAGCTAAAGTAATAACACAACCACTGGTCACCGTATCGACTAGCGAATAAATTTGTTATAAATAGCTCCTGGTGTGAATTCAGCGACATTCTAGCGCTTCGTTTTTTTGTTGTTGTTTTTTTTTCTTCCAATTTTGAAAATCTGGTCCTAGCCAGATGTGACAGAACAAAACAGTGTCTGTCATAAAGTCTATCTATCTATCTATCTATCTATCTATCTATCCTAATCTAGCCGGTGGTTAGCTCGCTAGCAAGATACCTGGATCGCTAGCTAGCTATGTTGCTAGCTAGCTCTGTTGCGTGAATGGCAACAAGTGGATACTGTACATTTGTTACCTGTAATTGTACCTTCTCCGAACTTGTGCAAGTGCATTTAATTGTTCTGCCTGTAGTACAGATGAACAATGGTACATTATTGACCAGTTATAAGTGAAATGTTTTCTCACAGAATGCTAATGTGCCGCGGTACAGTGGTGGAGAATCACAGTTACAAGTCACATAAATTTAGTACTGAATAGAAACATTTAGGTAGAGATGCAGAGAGGCTGGAGATGGGAATACATAAAAAGAAAAAAAAAAGTCATTGACATAGCTATGGTGATTGGGTCTGCTGTCCAATTGGAAAGCGATTTCCAAAAGAGGAAGGAAGCCTGGCAACAAGCTAAAATAAGTGCGATAAATCATCTCTCTATTTATTTTGGCGGAAGCTCCCCGGAATTGCCAGTGGATCCCTCTCTCCATCCAGTGAGTTCATTCGGAATGCTGCTGCCAAGAGTGTGACGACGTTTGACGCGAAAGTCCTATTAAAACACATCTCACTTTCCAAGATTGTCTTTGCCATATCAAGTACTATAATTAAACGCAACTGTACCTTCCCTAGCCAGCAGGCTACTTTTGCGCCACCTGCTCCCCCCCCAACCACAACCAAGACCCTCAACCAGCTGTGAGGAGGAGTAATAAAAACTACATGGTAGATTGCTGGACTTGGATATGTGACTCAAGGCCAGCGCTCGTCTGACATCATGCAGCCTCTCCCCGCGTTACAGCCACCTACAAAGCCCACCATTGTGCGACCCCTCCTTCCCCAACCGCGCACCCACACCCAAACGTGCTCGCCACCATCAGTCATCAGACAAAAAGAACACTGTTAATTAACTTCAGATCTATCAGCGAGCATGTAGCCAAGCCAGAGCGGGCACGTTAGATCATGCCCTACTTCGTGGCGAGATGGAGGAAAAGAAGAACACTGCAAAGTTGCGGTTGTTTTCACAGACTGACATTTGAAGGCGCAGGGCGGGGGTCCACTTTCATCTCAGATGTGCGCCCTACTGCGTCTGTGCAACAGGTGTGCTGTGTTTATACAAGTTCTGGAGCCATTGTGTGCGCTAAGCTTTCTGCACGCCCTGACTGGAGATGTTCTGTGGATCTCTCAACTTCTCCCCCCGAAGCTGCACCAAAACAAAGAAAATGCTACATTTTTTAAATAGTTTTTACAATGGCTAACTTATCTCTAAAGCCTCTTCAGAAATGTTGTACAAAAGTGCCACAAACTAAGAAATACAGCGCGGCCATTCCAACTCATTCCATTTTTTTTTTTATAAATAAAATAGCACTGTATTGTGTACACACATTAAATCCATCTATCCATCCATCCATCCATCCATCCATCCATCCGTTTTCTGTACTGCTTACTCCTCACAAGCGTCACAGGGGTGCTGGAGCCTATCCCAGCCGACTTCGGGCAGTAGGCTGGGGACACCCTGAACTGCTTGCCAGCCAATTGCAATACACACATTATAAGAGAGGTAATCCAGTGTACTGTATACTGTAGCGACTGTCCATGTGTTGCATGTGTACCTTTAAGGGGTGTGGCCAAGTGGGTGACATCAGGCGCTCCTTCCAAGTGTTCTCATTTTGTATTTGTGTGTTTGATTGCCCAACAAACAAAAAATGAATGACCAAGAAACTGCAATAAATAAATAAATAAATAAATAAATAAATACATAAATAAAAAAATCAAAGGATGGGACACGTGTCATGACTTGAGTCATGCAGGAGTAATGTTTGGGTCTTTGTCTCATGTCTGGGATCAAGCCTGGGTTAAGTTTGAGTAGAGTTCATGACCGTGCGCCAGAGTTCACGACCCGTTACGTGTCTGTTTTGGGTATTGATGTAACTGCATCCAGTTTCAACTAGTTTAGGTTATATGATGTCTGGACTATGTGATGTCAGGCATCTTTTATGCTAAATCATGTTTGATGATGTCAGGAACTATCTGTAATGACTGTGTTAACAGCCAATCATAGAATTCCATGTCAGTACTAGTACTCACATGTCTAGCCACAACCAATGAGATTGATTGACTGTCTATTTGTGTGCGTGTTGCCAGATTATTGTCCACCTGTTCCTGTGTACAGCATCTCTGAGTTTCTGTGCCTCTCGATGTGAATAAATAGATAAAGTCTTATTTGTGTCTGCGCCTTTGGCATCCAAACCTCTCAGCACACAACAACTTGTAAGGCAAGGTACAACTGCAGTTGTATTTTAGTATAATTTAGCAGTAAATTAATCCCTTTCACAAAATAGGAACTAAGGAAAGTAGTAATCGGTGTGAAGGAAGTAGTACATTGAAATGATACATCTCAACAGAAAGCCAAAGTTTGGAGGAGCTATATTTGGTCTGTGTTGTATCGGAAAAAGTTACAAAAGAGTATTATTCTCATCTGCATATACATGCACATTTTTTTTCTAAATCAAATCATCTGTAAACAATTTATTTTTAAGGGTAAATTTGTAAGTGAATTTAAATTGCTTTGCGGTCGTATTCTGTGGTGTATTCATGGTTGAAACCATTAATATAGGAATTACTGTATAAACATTTTGGGTAGGATTGTCATTACTCATGATTTTTCACTATTCCCAGCAGGGCCCTGGTCCATATCCTCCGCAAATAGCGAACAGCAATTAAATTAAAGATGGCATCCACAATTAAGTGGAGTAAATTTTCTTTCGTTCTCAAATTAGCCATCACTTTTTGCAAGTTATATATGCAAGCCTTGTTATTAAGTGTGATATGGGCACCATGAATACAACATTTTCTCCTAATTATCCAACTGCTCTGCTGGGCTTGTGTTAATCATCTGTAGCAACCGAGACCAGAAAAAAAATAACAAGATACTTACTTACACTCCATGGTCTCCGGCGCTAGATATGACATGAGATAACTAATTGAGCTTCGCATGAGCAAACATTGACCTACATTACACCTAAATATGTTTCCACATTAGGTTCTAAGTACTGTGAAGTGTTTCCAAGGTAACAGCCAGTGACACCTCTAAAAATAAATAAATAAATATATGGCCTATAATTAGGAGTTTGTTTTTCTGCTTGGAAACATTGAGAAGTTTTTTATTTTGTTCTTGTTTGTTTGGAAGGTTAGCAGATGACCTTTTACCAATTTATGGCGCCGCTGCTAAAATGGTTGCACTAATTTAAGTTAAGAGAAGTCAAGTAGAAAACACAAAAGAAGACGATAAATAAGAAAAATTTAGTATTTTGATGCCATGCTAACATTAGCTGCTAAAACTAGCAGCAAATTGACTTATTTTCATGGCATTAGCTCAATTTCAGAGCCACTTCTAACATTAGCTGTTTTCACTAGCCACAAGTGGATAGGTTAGTGTGTCATTAGCTGTGAGGTGGAGTATTTTAATATGGTGTTAACATTATCTGCTTAGACTACCTCTGAGACTGACAAGTCCAGCGCAACTGCTAACATTAGCAGCTTTCAGTAATGAGTGACTAACTGGCTAGACTGCCATTTTTTTTTTAGTATTTTTAGTGCCACTGCTAACGCGAGCCAGAGATCGACAGGCTAGTACAGTATTAGCAGTGAGATAGAGTATTTCAAGGCCACCATTAACATT
Organism: Festucalex cinctus; assembly: GCF_051991245.1. Lineage (NCBI taxonomy): Eukaryota > Metazoa > Chordata > Actinopteri > Syngnathiformes > Syngnathidae > Festucalex > Festucalex cinctus. The sequence goes on along the minus strand of NC_135411.1, from coordinate 9,466,350 downwards.
AATGGTTCGCAAATAGAACAAGAGCAGCCCCCAACCCCCATCTCCCTCTTACAGGGCCACTGGTAATGTTAGCGGCTTGTGCTAGCCACGTTGTCAATTCAGATTCAACTACTGTATTTAGCTCTGTATAGAATAGGGTTGCCAACTTTCCCGAATTAGCCGGGACGCTCCGTATTTTTGGGCTAAATTGTTATTTCCCATACGGGACCTCAAAAGTCCCGTAAAATAATTCTAAATTCTTACACGAATTGCAGCAAACGACATCTTTGCCATTTTTGGACCACGGCTGCTCCCATATGTTGACAAGTGACAAGGAAGTTGCTCGTAGCCAATAAAATGAGTCGCTGGGTGTGACGTTATGTGGAAATCTTGCAAGGTAAGAGAGGCAACTAGAGAGCGAGAGAGAGGCACTTCCTGGTTTCGTCACAGCTTCATGTCGCCTACACTCTCATACTATTTATTAGGGGTGTGAATTGCCTAGTACCTGACTATTCGATTCGTATCACGATTCACAGGTCACGATTCGATTCGATACCGATTAATCCCGATATGAATTTACAAGTCGACTGTTGCGATTTTTTTTCATTCAAATTTAGAAAATACTAATCAGTAAGCTTGTAGAGTGTAAGATTTATATGAAAATGTATTATTTATTTATCTGAAATTTCAGTCTTATAGAGGTTGTAATCTGTTTCATGTTTGAACAGCATTAAAATAAAATATTAAGGCTTAATGTTCCGTTCATATAACATTCTTCCATGCTCAAGGTGTGAATCCTAACCCGAAGTCAGACGTTTTGTTGAATATTTTTCCATTAAAAATGGAAGTTTAAAAATCGATTCACACACACACAAAAAAAACACACACACAAAAAAAGGCAATGATGATAAGACGTTGAATCGGTAAGACTACCGAATGAACAATTCTGAGCTCTTTAAAAAAAAAAAAAAAAAAAAACATTTTTTTTTTATTGAATCGATTCGAGAATCGCGCGATGTAGTATCGCGATATATCGCCGAATCGATTTTTTTTTAACACCCCTAGGTTACATAATGATGGCCAGCAGTAAGGATTATAGGTAATGTACAAACTTTGTGCATTTCGAATCTAATCAGAATATACACTGATTTCACACATCGTGCTCACACCACCATGGCACCGTGCCGTGCACCTGCCCCTTATTTCGGGATGAGAAAGTTGGCAACCCTAGTATAGAAGTACAACATTATGGCAGTTATGTTTAAAAACAATATTTAACTTCAAAATTTCAAACAAACATTGTAATTAAACAAGTCTCTGAAATAATCGTCAGCCATTTTATGCTACACCCGGGCATGGGAAAAAAATGACAGCCCAAAATAATGGGGTTTTTGTTTTAAGATGCAGAATGTTAAAAAAATAAAATAAAATGAAAAGACAAAAGAAATGTGGCACCAAGGGGGAAAAGCAGAGCTTTGGGTGTTTCTTTTGCCGCAGAACAGCGTCACGTCACAGAGCAACATCAAAGTCTGCTTTGGGCTAGAAATAGGGGGAAAATTGGGAGGAGGCAGCCAGGAGTTACAGCCTATGTTCGCCCCTTTGAGAATCCCGACTTCAAAATATGCCCAACAAAAAATAAATAAATAAAATGAATGATCATAAGGTGAGTGGAAGAAAAAGCCCCTTTATTTTGGAGAAAGTAACATTTTTTTTGGAGTCTTATTATGGCATGTGTCTCGAGGCAGCATGTTAGCTTTCCTTTCCTGACTGCAGTAATTACTGCAGGGACGGTTCACCAGTTAACCCGGGAAAATGTGCGTTTCCTCAAAATCACTGCGCTGTGTGACCAAGGCCTTTAACAAGTGCCACAGGCTCTTTGAACTACAAGGACAGACTTGCTCAAAAAAAAAACTCCTCCGAGTCCTCTATGTTGTCTACAAATGCACACTGCATATCCTGAGGGCACAATCGCAATTAAAAAAAGAAGAAGAAACATTTCTAAAGATTAGCATTTTGACAAAGAGACAAAAAAAAAAAAAAAACATCTTCAGAAGGACACGCGTAGGCACAGCATTGACCTTGTGTAACATCCATTCTTTAAGAAGTAAGCCAAAAAAAAATTACTATGCTGCCAAGTGAAAAACATAATTTCACTTTGCATGTACATTAAAGCAGCTGAGGGAATACACGCCCACCGAGTGTGCTGCTGTGTTGGTTTTCTGGACTGGAGATGGGTTCAAATGCCAGAATTCCTGCAGAGTGTGTGGTGTGTAGGCGTGGCATTACCCCACAGCGTCATTGGATAACAGTCGATAGACATTATCCATACTTAGTCATGGGAAAACTCAATTACAATAGCTGTTTATAAATTTTGATGAATAGGCATACAAGAGGACTGTTGTAGGTAATCAATACATTTAATGCAGTAATTATGCGAAAAATGTTTGTCCAATCGTCACGTGTTTCATTGGACACCAAAGGGACTAGTAAGAGTATTTCAGGGTGAGTTTTGTGGCTCTATGACCCTTCTGACCAAAGATACATGAGGATACAATTTCAGGCAGCAGTTTTTTTTTCAGCCTGACTGAGATTGCACTCACCCCCCTTTAAATTCATTTCTGTTTGTCCAATCGTTATATGCTTTTCATCGTATACGTGTGATATTAGTAAGAGTATTCACGGCGAGTTTTGTGGCTCTCTGACCCTCCTGACTAAAGATACATGAGGATGAAATCTCAGGCAGGCGTTTTTTCAGTCTGCCTGAGATTGCACAACCCCAGCACTTAATTCCATTTCTGTTTGTCCAATGTGACTATATGCTTTTCACCGTATACATATGGTACTAGTATTCAGGATGGGTTTTGTGGCTCTATGACCCTCCTGACTAAAGATACATGGGGATGCAATCTGAGGCAGGCGTTTTTTCAGTCTCCCTGAGATTGCACCCCCGCCCCACCACTTAATTCAATGTGAGTATATGCTTTTCATCGTATACATATGGTACTACTGCGATTGGCTGACAACCAGTCCAGGGTGTTCCCCACCTACTGCCCAAAGCCAGCTGAGATAGGCGCCAGCACCCCCCGTGACCCTTGTGAGGAATAAGCGGTCAAGAAAATGGTTGGATGTACATATGGTACTAGTATTCAGGATGGGTTTTGTGGCTCTATGACCCTCCAGATATACATGTCAATGCAATCTCAGGCAGCCGTTTTTTTTTCCAGCCTGCCTGAGATTGCACCCACCCCCTTCTAAATTTATTTTATTTGTCCAATTGTCACATCATGCGTTTGGACACCGAGGGGACTAGTAAGAGTATTTCATGGTGAGTTTTGTGGCTCTATGACCCTTCTGACCAATGGGGATGCAATCTCAGGCCGCAGTTGTTGTTTTTTTTTCAGCCTGACTGAGACACTGAGACACCCACCCCCTCTAACTTAATTTCTATTTGTCCAATCGTCACATGCGTTTCAGTGGACACTCTAGTAAGAGTATTCAAGTTGAGTTTTGTGGCTCTATGACCCTTCTGACCAAAGATACATGGGGATGCAATCTCAGGCAGACGTTTTTTTCAGCCTGAGATTGCATTTAACTTAATTCCAGCAATTTGTTGAGTTGTAGTACAATATAAGAAAAAGAAACATTTTCTTCTCCTTCATTTGCGTCTGCGTGACTATATTTCACAGTGGTGCCTCTTGGTAGCCAAGACGGGTATGCTAGTAGAAGAAGCAAGTCAAGGCAAGTCATCTTTATTTATATAGCACTTTGAAACAGCCTTAGCTGACACAAAGAAACAGAAACACAGCGTTAAACCACGATTCACAAACTGTTTAATGCGAAACATTCAATCGAAAAATGTATTATTATCAAATTACCCCGTGTGTTTTTTTTGTTTTTTTTATAAAGTACAATATTGTAGAAAGCTAATTTTTCCTTATTAAAAAAATGGCACTCTCATTCCATGTGAATGTTTTGAGTAAAGACTGCAGCTAACTATGAGGAAAAGCTCGATGCAACATTGTGCAAACGACGCCATTTATTGCTCAATTACACAGTGCTCGTCCGTTTGAACACAAGCAGACAGAAGAGCGGTTGCTTTCTATCGCTACTGCGCATGGATAAAAATGTCTGTTTGCAGGGCAATTAGCAATTCACAATTCAGTGGGATGCTGTTAGCACGCATTTGCCATTTGCTTCACAAACGCTGCTAATCGTCAGACACTTGGGACAAAGTCGTAGATTTTATTTTTTACCCCCCCTCACTCTGTTCCAGTTTGCTGATAGACGTCGGTGGACCACAAAAGCCCTTCTCGCGGTAGGTGGCAATAAAATAATAATCACATATAACACTACCGCTGTGAGCATGTATTTATAGCAGCGCAATTGTGCATTAGCCGCCGCGTTCTCGAGAGGGATATGGGCTATTTGCAAATTGTGGGGAGTTCAGTACAAGCGGGGGCCCGCTTGCAACGACCGCGGCATGTCATTTAGCCGCCAAAGAGCCGCCGAGCCGCCAAAGACAATAACCATCCGTGGCCGTTGGAGAGACAGTAAAGTGCTTTTGTGAAAAAGGTAACAATGGCGAAAGCCGCATGCGGGGTGAGATTGCAGCCTGACAGGTGAACGCGCTTCATCGGAGCAACTCGAGTGGTTTTCTGCCAGAGTGGGGGATGTCCTTCGAGGTTACATTTACAATCCATCCCATACTATTCTACAGAGGGTAAACCATAACAATACAATAGACAAACAAACTACTATAAATATTAGGGGTGTTAAAAAAAATCGATTCGGAGATATATCGCGATACTACATTGCGCAATTCTCGAATCGATTCAATAGGCGGCTGAATCGTTTTTTTTTTTGTTTTTTGTTTTTAAAGAGCTCAGAATTGTTCATTCGGTAGTCTTACCGATTCAACGTCTTATCATCATTGCCTTTTTTTTTTTTTTTTTTTTTTTTGTGAATCGATTTTTAAACTTCCATTTTTAATGGAAAAATATTCAACAAAATGTCTGACTTCGGGTTAGGATTCACACCTTGAGCATGGAAGAATGTTATATGAACGGAACATTAAGCCTTAATATTTTATTTTAATGCTGTTCAAACATGAAACAGATTACAACCTCTATAAGACTGAAATTTCAGATAAATAAATAATACATTTTCATATAAATCTTACACTCTACAAGCTTACTGATTAGTATTTTCTAAATTTGAATGAAAAAAAATCGCAACAATCGACTTATAAATTCGTATCGGGATTAATCGGTATCGAATCGAATCGTGACCTGTGAATCGTGATACGAATCGAATTGTCAGGTACTAGGCAATTCACACCCCTAATAAATATAATTCCAAATGCATACATAGGCATGTTTCTTGTCAGTGTACTCCGACGTATGAGCCTCAACATGTAATTACTCAGATGTCACCACATCATACAAGTGCTACCACCAGATTTGTTATTTTTCCAACATTCACATGTTCTCTGTTATTAACTGAAAAACTGATCGATTTACCATTTTTTTGTGCTCAGGCGATAATATTGCTTTTGTGGCATTGTGGTGCAGAGTAGTGCTAATTTTGTCTGCCATTTTTAAATTTAGTCTCAGTTTTAGTCCAATTTCAATCACGTTTGTTAGTTTTTAATCACAATCAGTCAACCTCATCCTGTTTTTATTTAGTCCATTTTTAGTCGACTATAATTCTAGCATTTTAATCTTTATTTTAGTCCAAGAAAACATCTTTTTATTCGTCTAGTTTTCGCCAACAAAAACTGTCAACATTTTAGGCAAGGCAAGTTTATTTGTATAGCACATTTCATACGCAAGGCAACTCAATGTGGCCCCTGCTGCTGCTAACCGCTCCCTCAGGGGATGGGTCAAATCAAATGCGGAGAACAAATTTTGCCCCACTTCTCTGGGTGTGACAATCAGTGGTACTTTAACTTTAACTACCGGTATATATCTTGGTACCACGGAACTACAAGTATGTTGAAGTCAACTGATGAGCTTCATTTCGACAAATGTTACCCTTTGCTGACATTTTATGTTGTTTTTTCGCGATTAGGACTGTGGAGCCCATCAGAAACAAAAAAAAAAAAAAAGATTATAGAAGATGGACCAATATATCTTTTTGAACAAGTTGTTTATTTACTATACTGACTGGCCCACAAATAGCCAAAATTTGCAGGTAATTAAAGCTCACTGAAATGCATTGGTGAAAAAATAGTAACAATTAAATCCTAAAAATTCTCCCAAAAACGATGATAAACATTCAATACATGGGAAATTGGGTGAAAAACAGACCCTCTCTACTCAAAAACAAAAATATTTAAAAATATTGGAAAATAACTTATTTTTTAAAAATCCAACTGGATATGATGTCTAACCTTGAATTCTAAACAATGGTAGCACAGAACGTCCCTGGAGATAATGAGGTTATGTTTGCTGCATTTTTTTTTTTAATTTGGCAAATCTGATCAATGAACGGCTGGCAAATTATGACATTAGGTCCAATCATTATTTTTGCATAAATGCAAAATATCTTCTGATCTGATCCAGCCGATCAGATCTGTGGAATGTCTAATTTTGTGGTATCTTTCGGCAATTATAAACTTCTTCTTACATGCCTTTATCACGTGTTGGCGTAATTACTGTATAGTAGGCTTTACATGATTAGCTTTTTTTTTTTTTTTTTTTTTGCCAATTCCTGAGTCGATCAGAAGATTGATCAATATATTTATTCTAAAAAAAAGTTTCATATTTATTCTGAAGTCGAACGCCACCCGGCCCACGAAGAGCGAAAACCCACGTTTGGCTTGATGTCAATTGTAAGTAAAAGAAAAAAAAAAAGAAAATCCTGTCATGACTAGGGTCATGCAAGGGTTATGCTTACTGTCATGACTAGGGTTATGTTTACTGTAAGGGTTATGTTTAGGTCATGACCGTGAGGTCAAGTGTCTGTTTTGAACTGATGTAACAAACATCTAGTTTCAACTGGTAATACGCTATGTGATGTCAGGAATCTTTAATCTCTTTATCTGGTCAACAGCCAATCAGATAATTCCATGTCAGTCCTGTTTCCCACATGTCTAGCCATAGCCAATCAGATCGATTCGCTGCCTATATAAGCCTTCTGAGAAGTGTGTGTTTTTGTCGGATTATTAACTCTGTTCCTCTGTGCAACTCTCTTTGTTTCTCGTCTAGTCAAATTTGTTCCACGCCTCTCGATGTGAATAAATAGTTAAAATATTATTTGTGTCTGCATGTTTGGGATCCAACCCCAGAACATAACATATTCAAAAAAATGCGAACAAACATACAATGTCTTATTTCGTGGAGCCGATCGATGATTGTGGAGCAATTTAAGACATTACAGCCAATCACCGATTTTGCAAAAAATAAAAAATAAAAAAAGTCCAGCCAATCTGTGTTACGTCTACTATAAAGCTCTTCATTTTGGAGTTGACCATCCACTCTTCAAGAATCATGCACTATCCATTTAAACAAACCACCACGAAGTAGCATGCAAACAAACAGATGGACAAAAAATAATGGCAAGTTTTTCTCACTTATGCTTGACCTTGGCGGCTAAGTGTAGCACGGCATCCACTCTCCGAGAGAATGTCGGATTTCTGCAGTACTTGTCCAACAAGCCGCACGCATATAAACACACGTATAAACACGACGGCGCCAGTAAATGTGCGGTTACAAACAGCTTGCCAAGAGCGATGTCACTTCTCTTACATTTGCATCATAAACTTAAAGATACTAAGTTGAACTTGAAGTGACTTAATGTAAGGCACAGGAAGTAGAAAATTGTTGCAGAGGACACAGCAAGACGGTGGCTGTAATAATAAAATTACATACAGTGTTGGAGCAATTATCTCTAAGGGGACTTGGAATTAATACGTCAATGAATTTGTAGAGAGGTTAAGATTATTTAAGTTAAATAAGCACGGATGCAAGTTGGAACTTTGTGTTAGTTCTGCTTTGTTTTGAAGGTTTGACCATAGTGGTAATTTTATGTTAAGCTAGGCAGGCCTCTTGGCTTGATAAGGTTTTTCAAGCATTATTCGCTTTGAAATGAGCATTATTAGCAATATTATTTGACTATCATTTGATATTTCAAACCAAAGGATTAGTATTGTTCACATATCACCTCTTCAAACTACAACTCCAACATGATCGCTTTAGTTTGTGGGTCTGAAAGAATATGATTTAACTCTTTGACGTGTATAGCCGTCAATGGCACTGAAAGAGTTAATCACGTCTTAGAATTTCGATTAATCACCTAATCAAAAAGGCTTTTTCAACATTTTTTTGAAGAACACCTGTTGTGTGTTAATTCTTTCTACATTTATGAGCACATCCTGAACATTTTTTGATCCACCGCACACTCGCTCATCCTCCTCTTATTTTAATCAGTTAATTACTTTAAAAATGTAAAGACTTTTTTAAATAAGTTCCCACCATAAAACAATAAATCATTTTAAATGAATACATGTATCCCAATATAGTATTTTACCTTAAAATTGCATGAAGTTAATAGCATTTCCTGTAAAACGGCCACAAGGGGGTGTAAGAGTACATATACTTTGATTTTTTTTTTTTAACAAAAATTAGAGCTGTCAAGTGATTATTTTTTTTTATAACCATTAACTCACTGCCAGCCCAGTAAAAATGGATCTTTGACGTGTATAGCCGTCAATGGCACTGAAAGAGTTAATCACGTCTTAGAATTTCGATTAATCACCTAATTAAAAAAGGCTTTTTCAACATTTTTTTGAAGAACACCTGTTGTGTGCTAATTCTTTCTTCATTTATGAGCACATCTTGAACATTTTTTGATCCACTGCACACTCGCTCATCCTCTTATTTTAATTAGTTAATTACTTTAAAAATTTAAAAACACTTTTTTTTTTAAATAAGTTTCCTCCATAAAAAAATAAATCATTTTAAATGAATACATGAATACATACATCCCAATATAGTATTTTACCTTAAAATTGCATGAAGTTAATAGCAATTTTCTGCTTCTAATTTATATTTCCTGTAAAACGGCCACAAGGGGGTGTAAGAGTACATATACTTTGATTTTATTTATTTTTTTTATTTTTTTTACAAAAATTAGAGCTGTCAAGTGAGTATTTTTTTATAACCATTAACTCACTGCCAGCCCAGTAAAAATGGATCTTTGACGTGTATAGCCGTCAATGGCACTGAATGAGTCAAGATACAAAAGTAGATGCGAATGTGAGTGTTAACGGTTGTCCACAAGGTCCTGCGATGGGCTCGTGACCGGTTCCAAAGGTGTACCCCAACCTAATGAGGACGAGCGCAATAGAAAATGGACGGATGGCCTGCACAACGTGATTATAAAGAAGTCCGTTATAATGAACCTGAGTGAATTCAGGCTGTAGGCGGAGAGTGATTTGAATCCAAGCGACGCACTCAGTGGTACAAACACGTACATTAGCATGCATTTATGTACCGGATGAGAAGCCAGAGCCGAAGCTGTGGCGGCAGTACAAATAACAGCCCAGCGTCCAACGCATGAGCAAAACTTTTTGACGTCAGATGCCCAGGCCATTTATCGGGACTGTCTGGAAACAAAACAAAACAAAAAAAAAAGGGATGAGCAGCTGTGCTTCATCAAGAACAGAAAGCCAGCAGAGATGAGGTGAGGCTGGCAAGGAAGCTGAAGAAAGCTTAGAGGGAAATAGACGAGGTCTTAAAGCTGATATATAGAGCTTGGATATGAATATGAAGGGAAAAAATTGTTGTCGACTTTAAGAGCATTAAATGTTTTTAAGAGAAAATGGCAGTTGGATCGAGAACAAACGCAGGAAAACTCGTCATTAGAACAGCCAAACAGCATCACAGGATAACTGTAACGATGATGAGCATCATTTTTGCAATGTTGTTGTTGTGTCAACTTGATCCTACAAACATGATTTATAACATACAGAAGCGTTTTTTGAACTTATTCACGAGCAGCCATTAAAAGATGGTAACAGAATGTTAGTAGGCTGCTACCTAAATGTTACTACTGTACAAAATCCATGAGTATATGATCTGACGTTTTGATTCGTATCACGATTCATAGGTCACGATTCGATGCCGATTAATCCCGATACACATTTATAAGTCGATTGTTGCGATTTTTTTTACTCAAATTTTGAAAATACTAATCAATAAACTTGTACATGTTAGTGTTGTTCCGATACTGTTTTTGGCTTCCGATACTGATACCGATACCCAGCTTTGCAGTATCGGCCGATACCGATACCATACCGATACTTGAGGTTTTTTTTTCCCCTCAATATGAAAAAGCTGTCCTGCCATTGGTTCAGAGCTTTCAAGGGCCAATAGGATATCTTAGATCAGCATGGAGTGAACATGTAACATATCAGTGAATGTCGTGCACCAGCAAGACACAAGATGCTGCATCCAAAATCCTATATTAGCGTTGGAATTAATGGTATCGGCATGTTACTTGTGAGTAGTCACCAATACCACTGTTTTAATGCAGTATCGGCACCTCTGCCAATACCAGTATCGGTATCGGAACAACACTAGTACATGTACATTGTAAGATTTGTATGAAAATGTATTATTTATCTGAAACTTCAGTCTTATACTGGTTGTAATCTTTTTCATGTTTGAATAGCATTGAAATAAAAATATTAAGGCTTAATGATTAATTTAACATTCTTGCATGCTTAAAGGTGTGAACCATAACCCTAAGTAAGATGTTTTGTTGAATATTTTTCCATCAAAAATAGATGTTTAAAAAACGATTCGGCCGCCTATTGAATTGATTCAGGAAATGTGTGCTGTAATATCGCGATATATTGCCGAATCGATTTTTTTTAACACCCCAAATTATTATTATTATTATTATTATTACTATTGGAAAACGAGGTCCACAGTTGAGAACCACTGCTAAAAATGCCACCAAATGGTGTCAAAGCACTTACTTTAAATGAGGCTCCTCAACTCACTGCAACATAATTTCCTTGTCACCAAGATGCCACCGTTGAGCACAAAATCGACAAATGTAAGATTTTCAGCTAATACGGGCAGCTTAAAAACATCTGTGAATAAAAGAATCCGCTACTTATGAAAACGGTGACGACGCAAGGGGAAACAGCGCGAACCACATTTCAGTGGGAGCGTTTCATCCATCATTGCACATCTCCAGTGGAGAGTCAACTTTTGACTGAGCAATGAAACGGACCGCAAGGGAAGAATGTGATGGTGTTAGCAGGGTAGCAGAGCCACTAAGAAGACGCACACCACAGCGGGAAGCCTCGCACTCCCGACACCGTAGATGCGCTCCAGCCCAAAACATCAACCAGAGAAAATACTAATATTTTGTTGTCATCTAAGACTTACAACTAAAAGCGCGTAGAAAACCACAATGTATCCCACTGGTCAGCTTTCATTTGTTTTCAATACTAAACAAAACAGTTAGATACAAACATTATATAATGTTCTTCAATTTTTGGCCTATGTTGCGCTCTCAAGAACAAATTGTCCAACTACACAGCTATGAAACCTCACGATACGATACGTATCACGATACAGGGTCACGATGCGATACGTATCGCGATACATATGTATCCCAATACATGATCTTCAAGGCGATACGTATCCCGATATTTTACATAATTTTACTTGCATTTTATAATAAGAGTCATACGTATACCTAAAGGATATGTTTATTATGCTGGATGACAAACACAAATGTTTTTTTTTGTTAGCAGCTCTTCTGGTTTACCACCAAGCGGCATGCCTGGTCTAAATCTAAATGTGTACGCACTGCAGAGCAAGGAGCAGTTTTCACAGACACACCGGGAAAATTTATTAATAGGCATGAGTCGATATGAGCAAAAATATCAACGTATTAAAATTACAGCTCTAAAATGTGCTTATTTGAAATATTTGGGGAAATAAAAGTACCATTTTTTTCATGTAACACATTCTATTTTATTTTTTAAACAAAATATAGGAAAATTGGTACATTAAGACACGTGCCATGTTAAGTTTATAAGTAAATAAATGTTGATATTCTTCCTCTGCTTTCATTTTTCTTAGCAAGACACAGTGTCCAATCACTGGTGAGCTATTTTTAGCACTAATTGAAGGCAATTAACTTCAAAGACGCTGCTGGTTTTTATTTTTTAGGTACAATGCAAGCTGCAAAGGCAAACGTGAACTGCCTGTTTAAACTTAACGAGCACTATCGATTCTGACACCTGCGTATCGATTAGGGGTGGGAAAAAAATCGATATCGCAATATATTGTTGCGCTCTCTGTTGCAATAAATTATCAACACACTGACAGTAGATATCGATGTCATGTGTCCAGTTGTGCAGTGTTGTTATAAATGTTTATACACTTTAATTTGTCTCACTTTACATTGTTTATAGTTAAAAGGCTAAGAGGCAGTGAGGCACAATGCAGAACTTTGTACATTGTACAAGTTTTGGGGTAACACTTTATAATAACTATCCGTTATAAGTAGTTCATTGATCATTAGTTGATTGTTAATTAATGAGTTGTTAATGACTTATTAAATGTTTGTTAACTGTTTGTTAAGGATTTATACTTATGACTATAAACAGTTAATATGTCATTATTAAACTGTTAGTTATTGAGTTATAAATGACTTGTTAACTGTATATTAATCATTTGTAACTATATATTATAAATTAGTAAGACTAAGTTAACAAACTATTAGTAAATTACTTAATAATGACTTGTTAAGTATCAGTTAATAGTTTATATCTGTTATTAGGACGTTATTCTAAAGTGGTAGCTATTCCTCATTTATTAACTGTTATTAAATGAGGAACAGTTGCAACTTTACGATAATATCCCAATAGCCATCTAAACCATCTACTAATAACTATGAAACTTTGTCAAACAACAAACAGGTGGAACAAGTTGAAAGTACAGAATTTGAATATCAATTTTCTGTACCATTGAACTTTTTCCACTCATGTGCTCCTCTACAAAGTTTCACTGATATAGTATTAGTAGATGGTTAACAAACTATTAACAACTGCTGTAAAGAAGTGAGTTAATCTACTACTTAAATATTAGTTATTACTCTATTTATGTTATTGGGACGTTATTCTAAAGTTGCAACTACTCCACATTTACTAACACGTAATAAATGAGGAATAGTGGCAACTTTATAATAACGTCCCAATAACCTATACAAACTATGAAGTAATACTTATCAAGTCATTAGTAAGTAATTTTCTAATAGCTTGTTAACGATGTATTACTAATTTATCAAATATAGTTATGAAAAATTACTATACAGTTAACAAGTCATTTAGAGCTCAATAACTAACAGTTTAAAAATACAATTTTTACTATTTATAGACATCATTTTAAAACCTTAACAAACAGTTAACAAACATTTAATAAGTCATTAATAAGTCATTAATTAACAGTTTACTAATGGTCTATTAACTAGTTATAACGGGTAGTTATTATAAAGTGTTACCAGTTTTGGTATTAAATAAATGCATAATTAGACATTTTCCTTTTTATGGGCATTTGTTTGGCTTTTTCAGTCACATATCATAATATATTGCTAAATGTTTTTTTGACAATATAGCAAAAATCGTGTATCGCGATATTATCGATATCGTGAGTCAAATATCGTCACAGTATCGAATCGTGGTTTACCCATATCGTCCCACCCCTAGTATCGATACATGTATTGTAATGAGGCTCGCAACGATATCTTGCCGTATCGATTTTTTGAGCACACCCCTAATGGATACAAGTTATTTTTGACTCGTAAGATGTTATTTTGATGAGAAAGTACTTTAACCACAAATTGACTCATAATTAAAGCATCAGTTTTGCCAAGCTAGTGCCATCTAGTTCCCTCTTTATTTTTTATTTTTTTAAACCGCTGGAAGGTAGCAAAACCAATGAAAGATTTACACTCAAGGCTTTTAGTTAAAACCACACGCCGGCCAAGAGAAGCACACGCTCACACAAAATAGAGCAGATGATATCACAGACCAAAATCACTGCATTAAGTCATGAGGTGGAAGGTTAACACGCATATCTATAAACAACCGAGACATTTTAAATTTGTGACTGATTTGGTCCCCCCCCCAAAAAAAAAAAAAAAAAAACAATGCACAAGCTAGCGTGTGTATTTAAATCTCCACAGAGTCTAACGGGCAAAGCAAACACATTAAAAAGCGCGCGAGCTTGAGCAGCCATGCGCTAAGCTCAAGTTGAGGGAGTTCATTTGGAAGATGTCAAATATTTATGAGAGAGGACGACTGTGCTGGGGGAAAACGGGGAGAAGCAAACGCCGAGACAAATGAAACCAAGCGGAGTGGTGGAAACGTCCTCCGTTCTGACTGAGCTGGAGAAGAAAAAAAAAAAAAAGATCTAAATAAGTCACTGTTGTTTCAAGTTCATTAGCTCACCGCTTGCCGTCACCCCTGCGGGGATGTATAGTGCATATTAAAGATTGAACCACTTGTTACACGAGTTTTGGCTTGTAAAATAAAGTAGTTACACAAGAGAATTGAGTGTGTGGCTTGAAAACTTAATATGGCGTCAGCTTTGGGGAATAGAGTTACAGTATTACATTTTGGACAGAATTTCAGCGACCTAAAAGGGGACGTCAAGTCAGAAAGTTTCTTTACAGTATGTGCTCTGTGCCCCTACTAGTCTAAAACACGGTGAACTGATTAATAGTGTGTTTGTGGAATATGAATTAAGCAGAAATCCACCTGTTTTGATCCATCTCAGGGGGGCGGCCATTTTGCCTTGCCAGCTGCTGTCAACTGAAAATGACATCAGTGCCGAAGGGTGCTAGTATGCTAGCAGTATGCTAGTATGCGCCCCCACTCGTCTAAACACGACATTCTGATTAGTATTGTATTCATGGAATATGACTTAAGCAGGAAAAATCCATTTGTTTTTATCCAACTCATGGGGCGGCCATTTTGCCTTGCCAGCTGCTGTCAACTGAAAATGACATCACAGTGCCGAAGGGTGCAAATAATCAATCACAGCTCAGCGGTTTTGCGTGTTTGGTCATGTGACAATCGCAAGTCCTGAGGAACTGCGATGTCATTATCAGTCAACAACAAATGGCAAAGCAAAATGGCCGCTCCATGAGTTGGATAAAAACAAAGTGATTTTTCCTGCTTAAGTCATGTTCCATGATTACAATACTAATCAGAATGTCGTGTTTAGACGAGTGGGGGCGCATACTAGCATACTGCTAGCATGCTGTAAAGGATTTGTTTTGAGTTGACTTCCCATTTAAAGCGAGTATATACACCGATTTGTAGCGCGTTAACCGATTTTCAAAATGTGAGCAACCTCACACGAATAGACCAAAACGGGTTATGCATTACAAAAGCATTTTTCATCCTGATTACTGTTTATTAACCAGTGATTGGTGTTTATTTCGTACTTTGTATTCGTATAGTGATTTAAAAAAATGGGTGGTTTGATGTACTACGTTACTGGTTGGGTCATTGTTTTCCAAAAGTAAAAACAAATGTTTGATTAAACATAGAAGATAATCAGTCTTCTTTCATGAAGGACTACAGAAATCAGTTAAAAATGACTGTTGATATGCTGAAATCAGAGGATTTGGACAATTTGGAATAAAAAAAAAAAATTGGCTCCAAACGATTACTCAACTAAAAATACCTGACTGATTACTTGTCCATTAATCATTTAGTTTTGATAGCTCTACTTTGCGGCACTGCAAAAAAAAAAAAAAAAAAAAAAAAAAAGTCAGAAAAAAAACTATTAAAAGAAAAAGGCAGAACAGAAGCCCAGGAAGGAGAAGGAGCCAGATGGGCTGTCATGGAAAGACAAGGCCCTGGCATGGCCCCTAGAAAAAGGATGTGGCCTTCCGACGTCCATAAAAATAACTTTACTGTTCTCTATAACAATGAATCGATCATTAATTGCATTCATCTCCGTGGAGTAAAGCGCGATCAATTTAAGTTCCGTCGAGGAAGCGAGGAAATAAATCTGTTAACGCAGAAACCAAAGTCAGCTAACTTAAAATGAATGAACAAACTGTTCAATTTCTCCATTATTAAAATAGTTGTTGATTAATTTGATCATCGAATACTCGATTAATTGTGACTGCTCTCGTTTACCCGTATTTGTGTGTGTCTGATCGGGGTCCAATCGTTGTGTGTTGAGAGGTTTGGATCGCAGAGGCGCAGACACCAAAAAGATTTTCTCTATTTATTCATGAAGAAGGCAGCACAGTGCGATGTACACCTCAAGGTCAGTTGCATGCAGTTTACAATTTACATCACTTTAGAAACGTCTAAGCCAGTGGTGTCCAAACTACGGCCCGGGGGCCATTTGCGGCCCGCCGTCCATTTTTCAGTGGCCCGCGACATATGCTAAAAAATGGCATTTGACTCAGTTCAAATAAAATAAACAAAACAAAAATGTTTGGAGATGGTCAAAGTAAGAAGGGAGGGTATCGAAAAACAGGTGCCATTAAATGTTATTTTAGTTTACTAAAACTTGTGAAAAAAAATAAAACTACAATTAAAAAAAAAAAACAATATTGTTACCGAAATAAAATAACAACGAAAATGCTTTTTTAAAAAAACAAAAACTAACTGAAACTACATTTTATTAGTTTAGTTTAGTTTATTACATTTTTTAGTTAGTTTTGTAAACACAAAACTAACTAAAACTAACTATAATTATAGCTAACATATTCTTCGTTTTAGTCTTTGGTAATTAATTTAATGGGTTTTAAATGTGATTTTTAGTAGATTTATATTGATATAAATTATTCTTATTATTATTATTATTATTTTGATTTTTAGTAGATTTATTTTTTAAATAAACCGGAATAATGACGTTTGAAAGTATGTCACACAGAAGTGACGTCATCTAGCAGCAGCCAATAGAAAAGCACCTTCACTCCTATGGTGTTTTTTAAATATTGCGCACAAGTAATACACATTTAAATAAATAAATAATACTAATACTGAAACTAACAAACTAAACTAAAACCAAGCATTTTTTTTAAAGAACTAAACTAATAAAAATTAACAGAACCACCCTGAAAACTAATAAAAAATTATATTATAACCCTACTGCCATATTACAAATAAATTGGTTTATATACTGTAGCATTTTTATAAATATGCAAAAGTACAAATAAAATATTTGTACAAATTTTAGGACTAAACACACAATTTCTCTTTACAACATTATGCGGCCCTTGCGTCCTTCTGATTTTCTGTATGTGGCCCTCAAATAAAAAAAGTTTGGTCTAAACAGTGGTGAACTTCCTGGAAGTTGTGGGTAACATTTCTTACATGATGATTAAGTCATAATTTATGTATTTGTAATTTTCGGTGAATCAGCGTATGCTAAATGTAACCGTCTTTCAAAAGCTTTCTTGCTGATCCTGCATAATCGTTCCTGTAAGTCAAAATGAGTGTGAATGCTTGTCTGCTTCTATCTGCCCTGCAACTGACTGCCGACCAGTCCGGGATGTATCAACGGTGATGGGCTGGAACAGGCTCCAGCTCACGGTGACCTAATTACGACAAGCGTTAAAACAAAATGGATGGATGGTTGGATGGCTGTTTTATAGAAACGGAAAAGGAAAAGGAAAAGCGCGACAGCAAGGCAGCGGAGCAGACGAGACGTAAGTGAGCAGAAATATGAGCAAAAATAAGCCATTTAGGTAATGAAAACACATCTTTTACCAGCAAACGGGATGACATTGACAGTAATTGCATGTAATTATAAGTTTAGTCGTCTTCCAAGACCTTCGTAACGCTCCGGTCATGCCCACTCTTCCATCATGGACGTCCAAGGTCCAAAGAGTCACGATGGTCAAGCCCAACTAGCAAACCACGAGTGGGATTTTTTTTTTTTTTTTTTTTTGTGAGCCACGCGAAAATGATGTCAGCATCAAAGCCCGTCGCACCATCTAATTACACAAAAATGCGCCGAAGATGCGAGCCGGCATCTGAAGGGAAGTGGAAGAAAAGTCGGCAAAAAAATAAAAATAAAATACGGCAAATGGTGCTTTAGTCATGAGAAGAACTAATGCAGTGATCTCAAGGATTACGATGAAAGCGCACTAAAAACGCGGATAAGTGTCTGTTTGGTTTCCAGGAAGTCAATAAAAGCACACTCACTTTTCAACAGAAATACAAAAGCAGAGGAAGTTTGGAAGACGAGAAAATGTATTCCCACAGAAAGAAAACGCTCATTCAATAAAACATGCTTCTGTCAAAACATG
Organism: Festucalex cinctus; assembly: GCF_051991245.1. NCBI lineage: Eukaryota > Metazoa > Chordata > Actinopteri > Syngnathiformes > Syngnathidae > Festucalex > Festucalex cinctus. The sequence continues at coordinate 9,448,062 of NC_135411.1, read as the reverse complement.
TTGCTTTAATCTTATGGGCAATTAAGAAGCCGGCTTGAAATTGACGATGCGGAATCATAAACATTAGTCATCAAAAAGAATAACTTTCAAAGCTTATTGGGGTTCTCTGAGAGGATTTCTCATAAAAAACAAATACAAGAGGCTACAGGAGGGGAAGAGAAAGAGAAAATAAATTCCATTTATCATTTAGCTAGCTGATGAGAAAAAAAGCTTGCTGGTTGTGAGGTGGACATGTGAACCGCTATTCCGCTTTGCTGCATAACCACATTAGGTTGAGGTTCATGACTGTGCTGAGACTCCCTCTGAAGTCAGATATGAAAAATATGAACTCAAAATAGCCCATATTTCAATTTGGATGTTTCAATCAAGGTCAAATTTAAAATTCTGAACACCAATATTAGCTTTCAAAGCTCTTAACTCATTTGCTCCCCAAAACATACATGTTCCATTTTTAATATTACCCTTGCTCCCAAACAAATTCTGATTTCTTCATGAGACAACACTGAATAAATGACATGTTAACACTAGGGATGTAACGATAACGGCAATATCGCGATATCGCAGTGTTAAAACTGCCACAACATATCGCCGTCGCCATGTCACGCTATTAAAAGCTAACCCTTTTAATGCAGTTTAATTTTCACAAGGCATGTTTTGTTTTTATAATAATAATAATAACTATTATTATTATTATTATTATTATTGTTATTATTATTATTATATACTTTATTAAGTGTAATTAGCGATTGTAGGTTGTTTATATGCGTTGCTGTTATGTACAAAAGCACAAATAGTGTTTGTTTGTTTTTTATTGTGACCTCGTTTTTTTTACATTTTGACCTTTTTTGTATCGCCAAGCTCCCCACAATATCGTGATAATTATCGTATCGTGACGAAGGATGTAACGATATCCAAACATGGATATCGTTACATCCCTTATTGTGACCTTCATATCATGATATCGCATTGTGATGTTTGGATATCGTTACATCCCTTATTGTGACCTTCATATCGTGATATCGCATTGTGATGTTTGGATATCGTTACATCCCTTATCGTGACCTTCATATCGTGATATCGTATTGCGATGTTTGGATATTGTTACATCCCTTATCGTGACCTTCATATCGTGATATCGCATTGCGATGTTTGGATATTGTTACATCCCTTATCGTGACCTTCATATCGTGATATCGTATTGCGATGTTTGGATATTGTTACATCCCTTATCGTGACCTTCATAACGTGATATCGCATTGCGATGTTTAGATATCGTTACATCCCTTATCGTGACCTTCATATCGTGATATCGCATTGTGATGTTTGGATATCGTTACATCCCTTATCGTGACTTTCATATCGTGATATCGTATTGCGATGTTTGGATATTGTTACATCCCTTATCGTGACCTTCATATCGTGATATCGTATTGCGATGTTTGGATATTGTTACATCCCTTATCGTGACCTTCATAACGTGATATCGCATTGCGATGTTTAGATATCGTTACATCCCTTATCGTGACCTTCATATCGTGATATCGCATTGTGATGTTTGGATATCGTTACATCCCTTATCGTGACTTTCATATCGTGATATCGTATTGCGATGTTTGGATATTGTTACATCCCTTATCGTGACCTTCATATCGTGATATCGCATTGTGATGTTTGGATATCGTTACATCCTTTATCGTGACCTTCATATCGTGATATCGTATTGTGACGTTTGGATATCGTTACATCCCTTATCGTGACTTTCATATCGTGATATCGCATTGTGATGTTTGGATATCGTTACATCCCTTATCGTGACCTTCATATCGTGATATCGTATTGTGACGTTTGGATATCGTTACATCCCTTATCGTGACTTTCATATCGTGATATCGTATTGTGATGTTTGGATATCGTTACATCCCTTATCGTGTCCTTCATATCGTGATATCGCCTTGCGATGTTTGGATATCGTTACATCCCATATCGTGACTTTCATATTGTGATATCGTATTGCGATGTTTGGATATTGTTACATCCCTTATCGTGACCTTCATATCGTGATATCGCATTGCGATGTTTAGATATCGTTACATCCCTTATCGTGACCTTCATATCGTGATATCGTATTGTGATGTTTGGATATCGTTACATCCCTTATCGTGACCTTCATATCGTGATATCGCATTGTGATGTTTGGATATCATTACATCCTTTATCGTGACCTTCATATCGTGATATCGTATTGTGATGTTTGGATATCGTTACATCCCTTATCGTGACCTTCATATCGTGATATCGCCTTGCGATGTTTAGATATCGTTACATCCCTTATCGTGACCTTCATATCGTGATATCGTATTGTGATGTTTGGATATCGTTACATCCCTTATCGTGACCTTCATATCGTGATATCGCATTGCGATGTTTGGATATCGTTACATCCCTTATCGTGACTTTCATATCGTGATATCGTATTGTGATGTTTGGATATCGTTACATCCCTTATCGTGACCTTCATATCGTGATATCGCCTTGCGATGTTTGGATATCGTTACATCGCTGGTTAACACAATGAATTAGTAGTCAGCGTGCAGCTTATACAACAGCGTGAATGTATCGCTCCCTCAAAATACAGCCATTAATAGCTAAACCCAGAGGCAACAAAAGTCAGTACACACCTCAATGAAAATGCCCAAAGTGTCAATAATTCGTATGGCCTCCATTATTTTCCATCATTGTCTTAACTCTCTTGAGTTTACCGATTGACTTCCGACTTGTGGTGGACTTGTTGGACCCCCTCAGTCGGCACTCGCCACTGTCCTCCCATGTCGCTCCTGAGAGGAAGCCCCGAAGGAGCTGTCAGATCCTCACAGTGTGGGAGTGAGCATTGCAAACTGGAAACACGCAGCTGGCTTGGGAATGATTATAAGGAGGCTGATGTTTACACCTCGGGGGGGGGGGGGGGGGGGGGGGGGGGGGGGGGGTTTGCAAGCCAGAGACAAAGAACATATTCACAAGTCCTGACCCACACCTGCCGCGTCGGCCTCACGCGCTCGCAAACGCACGCCAACCTAATTACTTCCGCTCTCCGCGAGATTGTACGCGTCGACGTGATGCTTTTAATGGCAAAGCGTGCGCAAAAGATGATCGAGGGATCGGCGGCGTCCCATCTTTATTAAATCTGCGGCCAGACGTCAGGAGCCGAACGCATTTCGCTGATTGTTTCAGCGATCAGACGCCACCTTGCTGATATCGGATTGATATCTCCTGGCGGAGACAAGCTCCGGGATACGTATAAAGGATGCGTGGAGAGACGAGATTGTGCCGAATATATATAAGGAGACAGCAATAGATGATATCGCAGAGCAATCGGAGAAATGTGCTCGTCATCCGGCCGCCTTTTGATGTCTGGCTCGCACAATAAAACACCACAAGATATCAATCGGTTGATTACAATTCCTATCAGATAAATGGATCTGAGAGAAATTTGCTCAGAGGTTACAGTAGATTCCCTCAGATTACGAATGCGGAATAACAGACATAAAAAAAAAAAACGCGCTTAGTTCTGTTGTCATCAGAAATCATGGTGGGCGTATTATGGAAATTTGACTTTTTAAAGCGCTTCAACGCACACACAATCGGAGCGCTTGTCCACCAATCAAGTGTGAAATCACGTCACGCTGCTCCATCGCCCCACACGGGAGGCAGATGGAAGTTATTATGGAAATTAACTGTTTAATGAGTTGCATACAAATAGTTGTCGCTCTCTGTGTTCGCCCACCCGTCGCGTAAAATTACAGCAGTCCCTTGAAATACAAGTTTAATTCGTTCTTCGACCATGCTCACAACTCAAATTCATTTTTATGGTCATCATCTTTCCTCACTGAAATGAATGGACGTGCCATTAATCTGTTGTAGCCTCCTCAGAAATCACATTTTTGTAATTTGTTTTTAACTCATTCAAACCCAAAAACGTAGAAATACGTTGTTTTTTTTTGATAACTTTTTTTTATTTTTTATTGGAAGACATACAAATGACATAAACAATACATACATAGAAAATATGCTTCCGGATCTCTTTTCTTTTTTTCACCCTTCCCCCAAACCACAAGAAATACATTTTTTTAATACTTTGACAGTCACTCCCAAAAACGTATTTATACGTTTTTTGTTTTTTGTGTGTTTTTTTTAAATGTTTTTTATGCTAGAGCACACAGAAGCCTTTAATGCAGCTTCTGACCTGAATAAGTCACTTAATGCAATGGGAGTTATTACAAAAAAAATGGCCAGCAGGTGGTAGCAGAGTATAAAAGATCAGCCAGGGCCATGTTGCAACAAGCTCTTTTTCCCAATGCTTTCAACAGGTTTGTAAATAATGATGAAACTTAGCTATATTCTACTACTAATTGCTGCAAAACAAAAGCTACAAATATACTGTTTTTTCCTAATGAAAGAAGAGACTCTTGTCTTTCTTTTGGTGTGGGTTCCATGTGTTTATAGCAACAGAACAGAATATTCTATGAACCTTGCAAGATCAGTCAAAATCGAGTAAAACAGCCGGGAGCGATGGGGGTTGCTTCAGTGAAAATGGTTGCGAGTGAATGAGTAAAGGAGAAAAAAAATAGTATTATTTGTCTATACTATCATACTAAATTAAAAAAAAGAAACATACAGTAGTAACCTAGTTAAATTCAATTAAAAAGAAATACAGGACTGTCTCGGAAAATTAGAACATTCTGATAAAGTCCTTTATTTTCTGTAATGCAATTAAAAATAAGCAAAAATGCCATAAATTCTGGATTCATTACAAATCAACTGAAATATTGCAAGCCTTTTATTATTTTAATATTGCTGATTATGCCTTTTTCTTTTTTTACTTGGTCTGAGGAAATATTATAATTATTAGCTAATATTTTGAGATAGGATATCCGAGTTTTCTTCAGCTGCAAGCCATAATCAGCAATATTAAAATAATAAAAGGCTTGCAATATTTGCGTTGATTTGTAATGAATCCAGAATGTATGGCATTTTTGCCTTTTTTAATTGCATTCCAGAACAAAAAAAACGTTATCACAATATTATAATTTTCTGAGACAGTCCTGTACACCGTTTTTGCCACTCTTTATCTTTACCCATTTTGATGTGCACATTTTAGGCACACATTGGCAATCGCTAATGCTAAATGCTATGCTGGTTGACAGTTCAACAGCACTAAACACAATGCCCTCACTATTATCCAACCATTTTTTGCTATGTGCGGACAGCTATTGGAAGCTGGCTGTGCCGTTTACCTCTGCGCAAGTCAGTGGTCACGCATCATAACATCGGAAATATATATTGGAAAGCTCAGCTTGTCTGGCAAGTAGGCGACCGCAGTTGATGCAGGACTACATTTCCCATGATTCTTCAGGAAGCAGATGTACGAAGTTAACAATGGCCTTCATGGATGCACAGATTTGACTTAGACAGACTTAGACTTGACTTTATTGATCCCTTTGGAATGGCTCCCTCTGGGAAATTTACATGTCCAGCAGCAATGAGAACAGATAATAAAATAAAAAAATAATTCAATCAATCAATAAATAAGGTTATTACTAGTGTTGTTCCGATACCGTTTTTTTGGCTACCGATACCGATACCCAGCTTTGCAGTATCGGCCGATACCGATACCATACCGATACTTAAGGTTTTTTTTCCTCAACATGAAAAAGCTGTCCTGCCATTCGTTCAGAGCATTCAAGGGCCAATAGGATATCTTAGATCGGCACGCAGTGAACATGTCACATATCAGTGAATGTCTTGCACGAGCAAGACACAAGATGCTGCATCCAAAATCCTATATTAGCGTTGGAATTAATGGTATCGGCATGTTACTTGTGAGTAGTCACCGATACCGATACCACTGTTTTTATGCAGTATCGGCACCTCTGCCGATACCAGTATCGGTATCGGAACAACACTAGTTATTACACCAAAGATTGAATTCATAATTATAATAATAATAATAATAATAATAATAATAATAAAAATGAAAAATAAGAGGTTCCGGTAACGTCATCGGCAAGTATGGCTGCCTAGAGCGATAGCTCCCCTGAGAAACAACTGATTTCGCCCCATAACCAGTCAAGGAAGAAAGAAACTCGATTAAACTTACTTAAGAAAGTGGGGCGAATATGGGGAGAAAGGAAGCAAGCAAGAAAGGCACTGCAGAAGAGCCTGAAACCGGAGCATGCACTCCGGCACTGGAAGCTAAAGCTAATGTTAGCACTAGAGCGACGGATGACATGGGCCTCGCTAAAATCTTGGACGAGATACGCGACTTTCGTAAAGATGTGAAACAACAATTAGATGACATTAAAAGCGATCTGGCTAATGTCAGCCAAAGAATTACGGAAGTGGAAAGTTGCGTTGAAGTCATGGACGATCGCGTTCAGGTGGTGGAATCTACGCTTGGAAAGTTGCTAAAAGTGATTAGCCAGCATGAGAACAAGCTACTCGACCAAGAGGGGAGGTCCAGAAGAGAAAACCTCCGCATCTATAATGTCCCCGAGGGTGCTGAGGGTTCGTCAATGACAGATTTTGTGGAGAGAATGCTTCGTGATACTTTGGAGATCCCCCAAACAACATCGCTGGATATTGAAAGGGCGCACCGCGCACCGGTTCCGCGACCCTCGGATACGTCCGGTGACAAGCCACGATCCATAGTCATCAAATTCCTTCGGTACAAAACCAAAGAGGACGTAATACGTAAAGCTTGGGGAAAGGGAAGGATGTGTTGGAACGGAAGGCCAATCTATTTTGATCATGATTATCCATCGGCGATCCTGGAAAAGCGCAAGGATTACATTGAAGCGAAGCGAGTATTGAAGCAGAAGAAGATCCGCTTCCAGACACCGTTCCCGGCAAGGATGCGTGTATTCTACGAGGATGGGACCCGGCTGTATCAGTCTGCGGAGGAGGCGACGAGGGACATGAAGGAGAGAGGGCTGCCCGTCAACGTGGTCAAACCAAAGGAGAGCTTGACGGAGCTGCTGTCCCGTACAGCCTGGGAAGTTTCGAGAGGAGCGACTCAACGGGGAGCGGTGGAAGAGCGACAGCGGAGCATTAAGGAGAGATTGCAAGGCTTCAGGAGACAACCACAGAGCCGTCAGGAAGAACTTTGACTCAATTATTGGCGAACAAGTTGGAAATGTCGGTAAGCAGAGAACGTAGGGAGGGGAGAGAGAAAAGAAAGAAAGAAAAAAAAAAAAAAAAAAAAAAAAAACTGTGCCTGACTTGAGCTGTCCTTTTATCCCCCGATAAGTCTGAATATATTTATGGGAGACTTACAATACGTATTTTTTTTTCTCTAATTCTCCTATAGGCTGCCGAGAAGGCCCTCAATTAGTAGATAGGATGTGCCTTCTCCCACAGCTAGAAATTCAGTCTAGTTGTGTGCAGGGTCATTTGTTAAAGACCCCTACCTTGGGATCACAATATTTTGTTTTTGTGTTTGATTATGTTATACAGTTCTGGTTTGTTCAGGGAGTTGAAATATTGTTTTTCATTGCCAAGTTTATTGTCATGCTATTAATGCACAAAAAATGACCAGTGGGGAAGTAAAATTGGTTTCATTCAACGTCAATGGGCTATTGAACCCAGTAAAAAGAAGTAAAGTTTTGACTAAAATGAAAAGAGAACAGGCCCAAGTGGTATATTTGCAGGAAACCCACTTAAAAGATGATGAACATTTGAAGCTAAAAAGAATGGGATTTAATCAGCTGTTTTTCTCCTCTTATAAATCAGGCCACAGAAGAGGAACAGCAATCCTCATATCAAATAAGCTGAATTTTGATAAAGTATACGAAATGGCAGATAAGGAAGGAAGATTTGTGTTGGTAAGAGGTATGATAAATGGCAGTCCGATTACTCTCCTAAATGTCTATGCACCACCTGGTAGTAATTTTGATTTTTTTCTGAAAATTACAAATATTATGGTGACGAAAACGGAAGGTCTGCTGATCTGTGGGGGGGATCTGAATATACACTTACAACCAAGGTTAGATTCCTCCTCCAGTAAAAGTTATGACGCAAAGGTATTGTACAAGAAGGTGAATAAGCTTTTTCTGGAGGCGGGTCTCATTGATATTTGGAGGGAGTTTTTCCCTAATAGGAGGGACTACACGCATTTCTCCGCCCCTCATTGCTTATATACGAGAATTGATTACTTCCTCACATTTGGAAAAGACAAAGATAAGATAATTACGGTTGATATTGGTACAATGGACTTAAGTGATCATGCACCTGTATATTTATCTGTTGATTTGAACCTTCAACCCAAGAGCAACTCATGGAAATTTAATGCTAGCCTACTTAATGATCCTTTATTTAAGAGGAAAATTAGGGAAGAAATAAACCATTATATGGATATTAATGATAATGGAGAGGTTATCCCCCCTATTTTGTGGGATGCTTTGAAGGCTGTTTTGAGGGGGAAAATCATAGCAATATCTTCTTATAAAAAAAAAGAGAGAAATAAAACACTTCAAGAATTGCAAAATAAATTGAAGGAATTAGAAACACTACACAAGGTAAACCCTATACAGAATGTTCTACAAGAAATTAAAGTGATCAGAAATGAACTTGACAATTTGGCCACACAGGACATACAGAAAAAATTGATGTTCTTAAAACAACGATATTATGACGGTGGGTCTAAATCTATGAAAATATTAGCATGGAAGTTAAGGAAAAAAACAGCAGAAAATACTATTCATCAAATAAGGGACCCAAGGACGAAACAGATTAAATATAAATTGAGCGAAATACAAGATGCCTTTGAAGCATTCTACGAAACTTTGTACGCTAGAGTTCCAGGTGGTAGTGAAATACAAATTGATACATTTCTGGACTCTCTAAGGTTGCCTACCTTGACTGAAGAACAGAACAAAGTGATGACGGATGACATAACAGAAGGCGAGCTGAAAATGGCAATCAATAGACTGAAATTGGGCAAGTCCCCAGGTTTGGATGGCTACGGAGCAGACTGGTATAGAGAATTTAGTGATGTGCTAACTCCTATTTTGCTTCGTACAATGAACTGGACTTTGAAAAAAGCACAAACACCACCTAGTTGGAGAGAAGCGGTAATCTCGGCTATACCAAAAGAGGGAAGAGATAAGAGGGAATGTGCATCATATAGGCCAATATCGGTTCTTAATATTGATTACAGATTATTTACTTCAATAATGGCGAGACGATTAGAGAAGTTTCTACCTATGCTAATACATAACGACCAGACAGGTTTTATACGTCGTCGACAAACACTGGACAATATACGTAGGACGCTACATGTTGTGGATTATATACAAAAAAATAATATTGAAGCAATGGTAATTAGTGTGGATGCTGAAAAGGCATTTGATTCAGTGAATTGGGGCTTTCTTTACAAGGTTCTTCATAAATTTGGTTTTCATAATGATACGATAAAAATTATACGGGCGCTGTATACCAACCCAACAGCGAGGGTCAAAGTCAATGGTTATCTTTCTCACAGTTTTATTTTAGAGAGGGGCTCAAGGCAGGGGTGTGCATGGTCACCATTACTTTTTGCACTTTACCTAGAGCCATTAGCCCAACACATTAGACAGAACAGAGACATTCGAGGGATTGTCATCAATGGGATAGAACATAAATTGGCGTGTTATGCTGATGATATTTTGGTTTATTTGGGAAATCCAACTCAATCACTACCCAAGATTATGCAATCATTTGAGCAATTTGGTTTACTGTCTGGATATAAAATTAATGTGCAGAAAACTCAACTGCTTACATATAATTATGACCCCCCCACACATATTAAGGATAACTATCCTCTTGCATGGCAAACAAAATCTCTGAAATACTTGGGAATTATTTTGCCAAAAGAACTGAATAGACTGTCCGTGGTCAATTATCTACCTCTTCAAAATAGGCTCAAGGAAGATGTAGGAAGGTGGAACTTAATCCCCTTCTTTACTTTTAGTTCAAGAATTGAATCAATCAAGATGAACATACTTCCGAGATTCCTATACTTGTTCCAGACCCTGCCAACAGAATTGAGTCAAAATCAGTTCAATGAATGGGACAAAATGTTACTGAAGTATATATGGCAGAATAAGAGACCTCAAGTTCGTCTCAAAACCTTGCAGCTGTCTAAGGAGAAGGGGGGATGGGGACTACCATCACTCAGGGAATATTATTGTGCATCTCAAATGAAAGCAATGGTGTACTGGTGTGACCCGACATATGATGCACAGTGGAAGAGAATGGAAGAGGGTGTGGTTCCGATCCCCATACAAGCCATCCTTGCTGACAGACAAATTCAAAATTATATAGATGCTATAGACAATCCGTGGGTTAAATTAACCCTCAAAGTTTGGAAGATGACTTTAAAACGATATGATCTAGGTAAGGAAATTGTGGCTCTGAAATGGTGTGCATATGATTCAGATTTTATGCCCAACAAATCTGACATTGGATTTAAAAATTGGACAACAAGAGGGATAACGGCTCTATGTAAGATAATGAATGGTGGTCAGCTGCTTGGTTTTGAGGCACTCCGGCAAAACTATGGTCTTGAAAAACAAGATTTCTACCGATACCTACAGATGAGACATTATGTTGAAACAAAACTGAAGGAGGCGAGAGGTGTACAAGTGGATTTGATAGGCATGTTTAGAAAAGTTTATGATTCAAAAATTGAAGGCAAGATTATTTCAGGCATATATAAGGCTCTTTCTAATCTTAAACCATATTCTACATCTTATATTAAAAATAAGTGGGAAACAGAGGGGGAGCTTAACATTACGGAGGAGGAATGGACAATGATATGGAGGTATCAATGGAAATGCACCAGCTCGTTAAGCTGGAAAGAGTTTGGTTGGAAAGGGTTGATAAGATATTTTATCACACCTGAGCAAAAATCCCACTATGATAATAATCCCCCGACTTGTTGGAGAAATTGTGGCAATCGCAATGCAAACCACTACCACGTGTTCTGGAACTGCTCTTTTATTAAAGTCTATTGGGAGGAAATTCACAAGGCATTACAGAATATATTTAAACGTGTAATATTCTCTGAGATTAAATTTTTGTGGTTTGGACATATCCCTCAGGACTGGTTGAAAAAAGACAAACAATTGGTTAGCATTTTGTTGGTTGCTAGTAAAAAGGCTCTAACTAGGAAGTGGTTGACACAAGAAACCCCAACGCTAAATGAGTGGATTGACATCACTATGGATATTTACAAAATGGAAAAAATAACGGCATACGTCAATCATAGAAGTGGACAATTTATTTCCTGCTGGGAGAAGTGGATTCATTTTGTAAAACCCCTTAGGCTGGACTTTAATTTTGACAATGATTGAATGAGTCTGAAAAAGACATTACTCCCTATTTGTTTTTTGTTTTTTTGTTTTTTTTTGTTTTTTGTTTGTTTTTTCTTTTAATAGTTTTATAGCGACAACTTATTGAGTATAAGTATGTATAGGTGTTTCGTTTGGTATGTGATTCAGATCTGCATTACGAAGACAGATGTTTTGTACATATGGAGTGTGATTCAAACGTTTTGATTTCTGTTTATTTTCTGTGTTAAAGAATTCAATAAAAAGTTCATTACAAAAAAAAAAAAAATGAAAAATAAAATTCAATCAGTCAATAAATAAGGATATTACACATTAGCGAACAGCATTTGCTTCCAATAAGCAAGTCCTTGGTGAAGATGTCGCCGCAGTCACGCAGTGTCAGTTTTGTTTGTTTTTTTATTTTAATATTCTGATCTTTTCGCCACATTTGAAAAACATGCATGTTAGGTCTAAAGTGTCCGTATGCGTGATTGTGTGAATGCGTGTTTGTCAACCAGTCAACGGTGTACCCCGCCTCTCACCCAAAGTCAGCTTGGCTAAGCTTCAGATTACCCGCAAGCCTAATGAGGACAGTACACGGATGTTAAGAACGCATTCATAAGCCAGTCCCTTTGCTTTTATATCATGGAAAATAAAACACTTTTTTTTGGCTTGTTTTCAAACAGCTCATCAAAAAAAAAAAAAAAAAAAAAAAACGGGATGCAACAAATCATGCTGCTTGTGCAGTTGTCATGGTGACACATTCCCTCTCGGCGCAAGGAAGCCGAGGCCATTGAACAGAAAGTCTGTTGCGCAACAGTGTATTTCTTTGGGGTGTGTCGGCCTGCAGAAGTCACACTGTGCTTTCAAACCACGATGGGCGGTGAACGTCGGGGTCAGCACCGTGTCCGTACACAGCGGGAGCCAGAACCACACAAGTTCACGTGACGTTCGGGTCGTAAAACATAACAGTCAAGTGGGGTTGAGTACTTCTCGAGCGAGGCGTAGGTTCAAATCCCACTGAAGCTCATTAGTAGTAAAAGTCCCGAGCAAGTTGTCGATGTTTTCCATATGATTTCAGGACGATGGCAGAAATTCTGATCTCATGTGTTGGCGCATGTTGAACAGAGAGACTTGTGGATGTAGCTTCACTTCCCATAGCTGGGTTAGCTAACTAGCTAAGAATGAAACAACAGGGTCTAGTCGAGTCTTCAGTGCATGTTATTGGAATTTGGGAGGAAAACCTGGTGGGCCATATTTTTGTAGAAAGGGAGCCGACGGCACATCTTCATGTTTGGGAATTTGCGAGACGCGCCTCGATACGTCTCAATAGGTAAAAGTGAACTCAATTTCAGACAAGCTAAAAGCAGGTCTAAGTTGTGGCGCAGGAATGATGTAATGTGATTTTGGTGGGTTTGAGTGAGGCGCCAGTGTCGGCGCCAGTGTCAGTATGACACGATGCGAGGAGGTAGGACTCAGACGCAGAGTGTAAGTTGGCCAACAAGGCTGCAGCTTTAATCCAATGAACCAAAAACACCTCTCAAGGAGGGAAAAAAGGCAGAACAAAAAGAGCTCCAAACTGGAGAATAAACAAGGGCACTCAAAAACAGGGACAACTAAAGGCGCTCCGCTAGGGAGGAAAACAAGGGGCAAACTAAGGGCGCAAGACAAAGCAAGGCAAGACATCGAACAAGGACTGTGGAACAAGGACTGTGAGGACGCTTCCATGCACTGAGATGTGACACTTCGGCAACGGAGGGGAGAATGCAGGTGGCTTTTATGTCTGGGTTGATTGGGAGCAGGTGGAAACAATCATGGGCGTGGACCGGTGATTACTGTGCAGGAGGAAGGGCAAGTGACCTGAGGTGAGAGGGTGGTTAATGACTTCAAAATAAAACAGGAACCTGACTGTGAAATAAAAGCATGACCCGCCACTCTGGTGGCGGCGTGACACAGTACCAGATGTGATCGGGCTCAGTTGACGTAAAAATATGAAAGATGTAATTTAAATAATAAATAATACAGTGCAGTTTATGGTGTAAAATAGTTAAAAAAAAAAAAAAAAAAAACTTTGAAAAAGTTTTTTTAGACTTGGAATGGATTAAAATTATTTACATTAATTATAATGGGAAAAAAATTTCGGATTTCGAACAATTCGCTTTTGGAACAGCCTTCTGGAACGGATTATGTTCAAAAAACGAGGTTTGACTGTATGACAAAAGTGTAGGGCAATCCGTCTGAATCGTGAATAATTAGTTAGCATTATCATTCAAAGGGAGCGAGGGGAGCCGCTTCGATTAACTGGGAGTCGGCTGCATTCCCATATTGGTGCAAATGTTGACTTTTATCTCCGCTTGGCTAGGAACAGACTAAAGGACAAAAACTCAGAACATCAAGATCATGCTAACCACCCCAAAATACCTTCCATTGATTCATTTGGAGGGCTAGTTAAATTAAAAAATAGTGATAGCCACATGAAAAAAAAAAAACATGAGCAGATGCTGTCTCTTATCAGCACATATGCAGCACTTCCTTGACCCGTTTGAACCTCTCGACGTCCGACGAGAAGACAAGCGAGCGGAAGCGAAGACTGAGGCCGAACGTCGTCTTCGTGGCACGTTTCCTGTGGCGTGGACGCGTGCCAAATGAACGGCAACAAACATGTGGCGCACATTTGGAGGCCAAAAGACGCGAACGGAGACACGAACTGTATGCGGTCAGCGTTTTGCCTTGGCGGGCTTATTTTTAGCATCAAATCATCAAGCATCCAGACCTTGCATCAACAGTTTTGCTCTCCGCAAATGAGTCATTTCAACTATTCCCCCTTTTTTTTTTTTATATATATATATATATTTAGATTTGACATGGGAAAAGCTGGGACTTGACGACTGCTTGGTCACATGGACACTTTTAGATTCAAGTTGCAACTTTGCAACGATAATGATAGAATAATTGTTGAATTAAGAATAATTATTTAACAAGTGTGATTTGCAGAAGATGATTTGATTGATTTAACTATATTGTTTTATCATACATTTGCTAAGTTTTCATAATCATTCATATTAAATATAGTGTTTTTAGCGAGAGCAAAACTGCTCTTGAAGATCTGGAAATTATGCATCCGTTGGCAATCGAAAGTGCCCTTGCATGAAACGTGATGTTTATTGAGTTTCTGCAAAGTCATGATCGAACGTCAAAGAAGAACCTGGATGGAGAAGATAATCAGTATCTCTTTCGCTTCCCCTCCCTATTTTCATTTTGTGTGCCAGAAGATTCAAATAAAAAGAGAGGGGGCAGAGGGACTGTTTTGGAAGCATAGGGTTGAACTGTATGGCACAGTTCTCCTCTGCTCTCCTCGCTAGCGTGTTAAAAGGTATTACGGTGTCTTTCTCTCCTTTTTGTGTCTGTGTAAAATTATTATATAAGTGTCAGTATTGATGAACCTGACATTTCTTTGGTGCCGAAACCCGGGACCCAATATGCCTGATGTTTCCGGGAGCTGAGTCGACGTCCAGGTAAAGACCTCGGCCGTGGCATTATATCCCTTATTTTGGGAACCCTGGGCTTCGTCTCTGCGCCTGGGAGCCAAGGGTTGACGGGTAACCCAGGGAGAGAAGACATCTTTGGTGAGTACTTCACCTACTTTAAAACTGTGAGTCAGAGTAGACTTTAAAACTGTGAGTCAGAGTAGACTTTAAAACTGGTGGTGGTCAGAGAAGACCCTAAAACCCATAAAAAGAGCAGACTCTAAAACTGAAAGTCAGAGTAGACTTTAAAACTGGGAAGGGCGGCGGTGTCCTGTTGCGCATAGAAGCTCCGCAGTGTGAATGTGTACAGTGTGACTGGAGGTTCGCTACCTCATGTGAACAGGAAATTGAGTGACAAGCTGTCTGAGGAAGCAAAGGCAAGAATTCTCCGCCACTTGTGGTAGAAGCTTGAGAATTACCTCAGACGGGAAGTAATTGTCGCCCTGTTCAAGGTTGAAAAAGTCAACATAGTCACCCTAGGTGAACCGTTGACTCCAAAATGGGGAAATCAAACAGTAAGCAGGCGAAGATAAAGGATCCGAAACAAAAATTGGCATGTAAGGATTGGAAATTCGTGGAAAGTCAATGTCCTGTTAAAATAAAATATCTTAATAAATGGATAAACATGTATAATTTTGCTGGCCAGCTTAATACAATAAAAATACTCGAGTTACAAAATGGAATTAAAAACATGTGAAAATTAAATAAGAAGAGAATGTAAAATGATGGGTATGACGATACCGAATTTTGGATGTTTATGATAGAAAAGCGAAGAGGTCCATTACCATTTTAATTCTCCAAAACAATGGGAAAAGTGTTGCAATTATGCAAGGAATCAGTGAGATATCTAGGGCACAATTTGAGCAAAAGGGGATGAACAATTTTTGAAGACAGAAAAGTTGCTGTCCTGCAAGCTCCAAAGCCACTGAAAAAAAAAAAAAAGAAAAAAAAAGAAAAAGAAAAAATTCTGTGACATAAAACAGGTGTTAGTGCTGTTTTAGCACTGCCTGATTATTCAAAATTATTCGTTCAAATGGTAGATTGTAAGAGGTATTATATGACCTCTGTATTGGCAAAATAAAATAAAATAAAAAATATGGAGATAAATTAAGGCCAATAGCCTATTTCTCCTCTAAAATGGACAATGTGGCTTGCGCACTTCCTCATTGCGTCAGAGCAGTTGTGGCTGCAATTGTGCTTTTTCACCCTCTGACACACGCTGTGTCAGCCTTGTTGCTGCAATCTAATATGACTTTCTTATTACCCACAAACACTTATCTTGTATGGCCATCCTGCTTTCGCAACCGCACCTGACGATGGAAAGATGCACCGTTTTGAATCCAGCCACATTGATGCCACTCCCTTGTGATTGTCCCTTGCATGATTGTCAGGAGCTTGCGGAACAAACTACTAAATGTCGACCGGATTTAAAGGATCAGCCTTTAAAAGGTGGAGCAATTTTTATGTGGACGGCTCGTCAAAGAAAAATGATTTGGGGAAAACACAAACAGGATACGCTGTTGTAACGCAGAACACCGTGTTAAAAGCAGAGCCTCTGCCCTCGTATTATTCAGCGCAAGCAGCTGAATTAGTTGCGTTGACAATGGCGTGTAAATTGATGGCTGGAAAAGATGTTACCATTTACACTGACAGCCAGTATGCATTCTCTACATGTCACATTTTTGCTCAGTATTGGAAAAATAGGGGAATGATAACATCTGCAGGCAAACCGGTGACACACGCGGGGCTTCTGACTGAGTTGCTGAATGCAGTTCAGCTGCCAAGAAGGGTAGCAATATGTAAGTGTGCAGCACACACCACTGGCACAGATAGTGTCACCCTGGGGAATGCATTTGCTGATAAGCTGCTGTGAGGCATTTTTGGGGGTAGCAGACAACACAGTACAAGATGATATTTTGCAAAACAGCGTCTTACTTGAAATGCAACAGCAAAGTCCGGCGCAAGAAAAAAAAATGTGGGAAAATAAAGGGGAGACACTG
This sequence comes from Festucalex cinctus, assembly GCF_051991245.1. NCBI lineage: Eukaryota > Metazoa > Chordata > Actinopteri > Syngnathiformes > Syngnathidae > Festucalex > Festucalex cinctus. Next base: position 9,431,172 of record NC_135411.1, on the reverse strand, counting down.
ATAAATGGGATTTATATCAGTAATGAAAATAAACCAGTTTTTCACAAAAAAAATCTTTTTAGATGGGCTGCCACCTTAACGCATGGTAAAGTCCATCTGTCCACGGCCGGGATGACAAAAATGATTGAGAGACATCATGCGGCATATGGGTTTAATTTGTATTCAAAATATTTTTGAAGAAGCTCATCTGACTTGTTCAAAACATAATCCATAAGGGAATTCTAGGGCTAAGAGTGGCCAGTTTCCCCAGGCTACGTATCCATTTCAAAAGAATACATATAGATTTTATTGTGCTAAGCAAATGTGAAGGGGAAAAAAATATTGCTTGGTCATAATTGATGCCTTTTTAAAGTGGGTTGAAATTTTTCCAGCATCACACCCTGATGCACTAACGGTAGCCAAGGCATTATGTAAAGATATAATACCGTGATATGGTATTCCTGAAGCTATTTATAGTGATAATGGAACACATTTTGTAAACACAATTATTGACAAGATTGGCAAAATGTTCCATGTTACTTTAGAAACACCATTGCGCTTACCCACAGAGCGTGGACTCAATGTATAGACCTAGTAAAACTGTATGTGAATATAACTAGCGCGGCAGGTCTAACTCCATTTGAAACTCTTTTTTGGGAAACCGTATAAACTGTAAATATTTACTACACAGTGGTAGTTAAGACGATGAGGCTACTTTGGTAGAGTATATGCGCTAAAGATTTAGAAATGCCAGGGGGAGTTTTTGCTTCCCCCTCACAGGAAGAGCTGACTACGCCTGGAGATTGGGTCCTGGTGCGAGCCATAAAGAGGAAGCATTGGCATCAAGTGCTGATGACTACACCAACAGCTGTCAAAGATCGCAGAAAGAAAGACTTGGATACATCTCACACATTGTAAAAGGGTCATCTCATCTGAGAAACTCAGGGGGGACGGTGAGCCAAGTCTGGCATAAAGGTGGGTGCAGATTTTTAGTGTCTGAAAATACCTGAGGGCCAGTGAAGAATTTACAAGACGCCTGAACCATTGTAGGAGTTTCTCAGCTGACAATGACGTGTCGTAAGTGTCTGAAATGTGCCGCTGCGTGTTATGTCATTATAATGGTAACGATTTCTGCAGTGTTGTGTCTGCTTTATATCGGGCTGATTCTTATGTCACAGTTGATGGTTTACATTTCCGAGGGGGGGGGGCCGAATAAAGAAACTAGTACACCACTGCTATGCAGGCATATAGCGTAGCTAGTCGATCTAAGAGAGAACGTCTGAAAAAGCTAAGGTTAAAAATAAATAAATAAATAAATACAAAATAAAAATTACCATCACCATAAAAAGGTGACACTCGCTAAACCCGGACCAATGCGGACAGATAAATTGCCCAGGAACAAAAAATCTTTCCTCTTCCTGCATCCTTGATCAATTACGGGCTCCCACCGCGGACTAAAATGTACTGTCTTCCGGCTGTGCTACTATTATTCTTATATTTCTATGGTCTGATATCTTGCTAACCGAGACCAGATCTGTTAGGGTTGAAGAAGAGCATGGGTATAGTGCTTATAGGCAAGGCAAGTTTATTTGTATAGCACATTTCATACACAAGGCAACTCAATGTGCTTTACACAAGGAAAGACAACACATAAGCATCAAGAAACAGTAGTTAACATTCAGAGAAAAAAACAAAAACATACAATAACAATCTTAAAACATTATTCAACAAACTTTAAAACATTTAACATAAGGAAGTTTAAAATAAAAAAAATAGTCATGGCAAGGGGTATGTTTGGTATATATTGGCGAGATTTAAATTGTCAACACTGCTTGCTGAGACCAGTAGAGACCGATCAAGTTATACGACTGATTATTTTGCTAAAACTTTGCACCCTCTTATCAGACTGGTCCATGTGGCTGCGCTTGTGTCACTCCTCTTACCCGTGTCTGTCTTTCCAGCTACAGACCGAGACATCCGATTGGCTGTGACGAACCTGGAGTCTGGCTTCCAGCCTGTTGGGGGAGGGCTCCTCTTCCGGCCTGCTGGAGGGCGGGGGTCGCGGTTCCGACGTTCTGGAAGGCACTTGCTTGCCTGGGGGGACGGGGACCCGACCTACATTGACTCCATTGGCGTGCCACGGGGAGTACCGGATGAGTATAAGTTGGTTGACTAGATTGCAGCAGGGTGGGAGTCCATTCTTAATTGGATAACACCCAACAAGAATGGCGGTCGGATCAACTACATCCACTACAATGTTCAAAAACGGGGAAATTACACTGAGACTGGCTTTATTGCAATTCGAGAACAATTGGCTGCTACCTCACTCATGGCGTTCCAGAACCGCACTGCGGTCGATATGCTCCTTGCTGAAAAAGGTGGTGTCTGTGCTATGTTTGGCAGCCATTGCTGCACTTACGTGCCAAAAATACCGCCACGGAGGGCGCTCTTTCGAAGGCCATAGATGGCCTGCGCACCTTGAACCACAAGATGAAGGAGCACTCAGGTGTGGACACCTCTGCCTGTGCTGAGTGATGGGATAGCATGTTTGGCGAGTACAAAAATCTGGGTTTCACTATTCTGGATTCCATTGCCGCCTCAGTTGTTGTTCTTGCCATTTGGTGGTTGTTGAATGATCCCCTGCATTCGCCTTCTCCTCAACCGCCTTATCTCCGCCGCTATAACCCCTACAAATTCTAAATTCAATGACTTATTCCCTTTGTTGGTGAGACAGGATGAATCTCGGGTTAACACGGGCTTGCTGGATGACCTGGCCAACACTGGTGACGACCTTCTATCCTCTTACTGACCTGTTTCCTGCGCCACTTCTTATTTGCATTAATATTCCTGTCTATATGAATGTGTGTTAGGCAGGTGTTGATTTTCCTCTTTGCTGAAGAATTTATGATTTATTGGGGTAAAGCCATTGAGAGGTCTTTCTAATGATATTCTTTTTGGTAGCAAATGTAGGATAAAAAGGGGGGAATGATAGAATAATTGTTGAATTAAGAATAATTATTTAACAAGTGTGATTTGCAGAAGATGATTTGATTGATTTAACTATATTGTTTTATCATACATTTGCTAAGTTTTCATAATCATTCATATTAAATATAGTGTTTTTAGCGAGAGCAAAACTGCTCTTGAAGATCTGGAAATTATGCATCCGTTGGCAATCGAAAGTGCCCTTGCATGAAACGTGATGTTTATTGAGTTTCTGCAAAGTCATGATCGAACGTCAAAGAAGAACCTGGATGGAGAAGATAATCAGTATCTCTTTCGCTTCCCCTCCCTATTTTCATTTTGTGTGCCAGAAGATTCAAATAAAAAGAGAGGGGGCAGAGGGACTGTTTTGGAAGCATAGGGTTGAACTGTATGGCACAGTTCTCCTCTGCTCTCCTCGCTAGCGTGTTAAAAGGTATTACGGTGTCTTTCTCTCCTTTTTGTGTCTGTGTAAAATTATTATATAAGTGTCAGTATTGATGAACCTGACAGATAACTAGCACCCAGTTGAGCACAGACCTCCGCAAAGGCCAAAAAGCATTCATGTGTTCATGAGATTCAAGATTTTGATGATGATACTGTTTCATTTCAGTCCTCGCAAGTTGGGTTCCGGAAATCAAGTTTTGTTTTTTTTTCCCACCGCACTTGGATCTTGAGTCACTGCCTCACTTCAAGCGTATTATAACAAAAAGCTAAGATTAATGTTTTTAATGCCTAATTTATTAATTAACCTCCCCATAAAGGTTTACAATTGTCTTTGGATAACATTGGATGACAGCAAAGCACTACTTTTGTCTAAATGTGGCTCCTCAACTCATTTTAACATAGTTTGCACCAAGATTTCACAAGATGGTGGCAAAGCACTACTTTTGTTTAAATGAAACTCATTTCAGCATTGTTCACTATCACCAAGATGCCACAAGGTTGTTAGGTTGTTCAATCGATACCACTTCTTTTCAGACCGATACCAAGTACCGATACCGCTAATAATTTTAATGCATCAAATGTATTTATTATGAGCCAATAATATTGCCTGACATACTCGAAAATTCATCCTGCTGCTTTTATTATTAGTCATAGGGCTGCTCGATTATGATAAAAATAATAATCACGATTATTGTGGCCAATCTATCAAAAAATAGAAACAATATAATTATAAGTTCCTTTTGTGGCAAAAAATAATGTACAATAATAATAATAATAATAATAATAATAATAATAATAATAATAAGAAGAAGAAGAAGAAGAAGAAGAAGAAGAAGAAGAAGAAGAAGAAGAAGAAGAAGAAGAAGAAGAAGAAGAAGAAGAAGAAGAAGAAGAAGAAGAAGAAGAAGAAGAAGAAGAAGAAGAAGAAGAAGAAGAAGAAGAAGAAGAAGAAGAAGAAGAAGAAGAAGAAGAAGAAGAAGAAGAAGAAGAAGAAGAAGAAGAAGAAGAAGAAGAAGAAGAAGAAGAAGAAGAAGAAGAGAAGAAGAAGAAGAAGAAGAAGAAGAAGAAGAAGAAGAAGAAGAATTATTATTATTATTATTATTATTATTTTATTATTATTTTTTTTATGTTGGCGGAAAAACCTGAAGTTGGAGTGCAGCATTGCAGCACTGTCCAGTAGGATGATCTTTGATTATTACAATGATTATTATTAAAATTCTTACATGTAAAAAAAAAAAAAAATCTCTCTCTCTCTCTCTATATATATATATATATATATATATATATATATATATATATATATATATATATATATATATATATATATATATATATATATACATTTAAAATAAATTATTTGAAACACTATAATTATGCAAGTTCCTTTTGGATTAAACAAATTTTATTAAATTAGTTACTTTAATTTTATTTATTTTTTTAAAGGTGCAAATGTATAAATTTTAAAAACTCACAAATTAGTATTAATAATCTTTTTTTTTTTTTACAACTATGCCGATTTTGTAATTGTGGAGTGTAATAATTGAAACTGTAATTGAATTCCCATTCATTGCACAGCCCTAATTAGTCACATCATCGATAAGTGCAAGAGAACATGTAACAAGTTTGTTGTTGCTATAAAGTTTTGTGCAAGTTTGGATAATCCTCCAGACCTAATTTGAAAGTTAAGCCCCGAAGGTGATACAGTTCCGCGTTATTTAAGTGTCAGCAAACCTCAGAAGAGGCTCAGTTAAGCGAGGATTAACCTTTTGCTGCTTCTTTTCTTCTTTTTTGCGAGACTTTATTCCAGAAAATGACAATGAAACTGGAGATGTTTTGTTGTTGTTTTTAAATATCACAGTGGTTAACTTTGTGTACTCGTATGACAATTAAGATTAAAAAAATAAAATAAAAAAAAAACAAGCAACTACGCTGGGCAATTTCTTTGTGTACGCATGCTGACAAGATCGTCAACAAGCCCAGACAAGAGACACGAGATTCACTTTCAACTCCGACACAAACAGCCGTTGATCTCGCCGTCTCCTCGCGTTTGCGCTGACAATCTCCAATTAAGCTCCGCCGCTCTTATCTGCAAGTCTGGTAATGAGTTGCGCTCGCAATGCCGGGACATGGAAATCAGTGTCACGCTTGGAGTTTACATCTGGAGGAAAAAACACGGCTCGGATTGTGTACAGCTGCCTGGAAATCGCACATTTCAACTGTCCAAACTTTTTCATTTGAGGGCCACATACAGAAAATCTGAAGGACGCAAGGGCCACATAATGTTATGAAGAGAAATTGTGTTTAGTCCTAAAAATTGTACAAATAATTTATTTGTGCTTTTGCATATTTAGAAAAATTCTATAGTATATAAACCAATTTATTTGTAATATGGCAGTAGGGTTATTATAGTTATGGAATTTTTCATTTTAGTTAATTTTCATTAGTTTTCAGGGTGGTTCCGTTAGTTTTTATTAGTTTAGTGCTTTAAAAAATACTTAGTTTTAGTATTAGTATTCTTTTTTAATGTGTATTACTTGTGCGCAATATTTAAAAAAACAGCATGGGAGCGACATCATCTTTTGGTGCTTCTCTATTGGCTGCTGCTAGATGACGTCACTTCTGTGTGACATACTTTCAAATGTCATTATTCCGGTTTATATCAAAATAAATCTACTAAAAATCACATTTAAAATCATCCCCAAAGGCTCATGCATTAAATTAATTACAAAAGACTAAAACGAAGGACGTTTGCTCTAATTATTAGGGATGTTCAATCCCACTTTTTTCAGACCGATACCGATACACAGACCCTCAGTACTCACTGATACCGATACCAACTGCCGATACCAGTAGTACATTTTGACAAATAAAAAAAATCACTAAAAGATATTTTTAAACAAATATATTTCCTTTAATTTTGACAAAAAAAAAAAAACAGCACAGTCACTCTTCAATAGTCTTAACGCTCAAAATAAAACACAAAAATGCTCTTTTAGTTTAAGATTCACAATTTTGAAGTATTTCCAAACCGGTGAAGTTTTGGTGAAAAACTGCTGCAAGCTAGCGCCACTTACAGGCAAGGAGGACTCACTTAACGTCTTCCCCCTCTGCCATCGCTCGCTTGTACTCGTCTGCGGCGTCACGAGTACTCGAGTACTTGAAAAAAGGCTGGTATCGGCCCGATACCGATACCTGGTATCGGTACTCGCCCATCCCTAATTATTATAGTTATAGTTAATTTTGTAAACATAAAATGTAGTTTCAGTTAGTTTTTGTTTTTTAAAAAGCATTTTCGTTTTTTATTTTATTTCAGTAACAAGATTTTTTTTTTTTTATTTTAGTTTTATTTTTTTAGTTTTAGTTAACTAAAATAACCTTTGGCACCTTTTTTTTACCCTCCCTTCTTACTTTGACCATCTCCAAACATTTTTGTTTTGTTTATTTTATTTGAACTGAGTCAAATGCCATTTTAGCATATGTTCGCGGGCCACTGAAAAATGGACGGCGGGCCACAAATGGCCCCCGGGCTGTAGTTTGGACACCACTGCACTAGTCTCTCGCCATGCCTTTTATGTAGGTTTTGCTGCTTTAAGTACTTTCAGTTCCAAGGTTTTTTTTTGTTTTTTTTTTAAATCTGTTTAGAACCACCACCGAGTTGCTATTGTTTTCATCACCATTTAAGCAGGATGATGCAAATCCTGTTTCTATTTTATACATTTGGCCATGTACTAATTGCCATTCAAGTTGAAGTTTGACTTCGCACCGCAAGGTGAAAACAATCCGTTGATTCAAGGAACTCGTTGTGGAATGAAACGATTGAACATGTTTAATGAATGCTTCTTTTTAATTCAGCTGACATGAGTGAATTTGATGTAAAAAGAGTCTTTGTCTGCTGTGCCTCGGTGATGTGCAGAAGCAGGAACGCATAATAACACCTTTCACCCTTCAAGTTGTGATTGGGGCCTTTGTGTCTTTACGTTTACCAGCCGTGACATCACACATGACTGGTGTGTGCGTGTGTGTACGGTCGGGTGTCAAAACATACGGCCCGCGGGCCAAAACTGGCTCATCGGGGGGTCCGAGTTGGCCCTTGAGGACTGAACATAAACTGCAGTGACGACCACTTCAATGACCTTCTGAAATTTGACTGTTAGTAGTTGATAGGGATGTAACGACATCCAAACATCACAATACGATATTATCACGATATGAAGGTCACGATATGATAATTATCACAATATTGTGGGGGGGTTGGCGATATTTAAAAAAGGTCACAATAAAAAAAATAAAAATAAAAAAAAGAGGTCATGCTAAAAGAAGCACAATATTGTGCTTTTGTACATAACAGCATTACTTTACATTAAACCACCGACAATCTCTAATAACAATATTGAGGCACCGTATTCATTACAGACAAAATATTAACTTAATATCCCTTTAACTCATTCACTGCCAGCCCAGTAAAAATGGATCTTTGACGTAGGGCTGCTCGTTTATGGGAAAAATAATAATCATGATTATATTGGCAAAAGTTGAAATCACGATTATTCAAACGGTTATTTATGTTTTGGCACAAAACAAGAAAATTTTTAAGCGTTTAAAAATATTAGGACCAAATAAAAAAATAAAAAATAGAAACACTGTAATTAAGTTTTGGACCAAACATAATTTATAATAATTATATATATTTATTTATGTTGGCAAAAACATGAAAGTTGGAGTGCAGCATATTCACTGTGCAGTAAGGCAATATTATTTTTTATTTTTTATTTTTTTGGTACAAAACAAGAAAATTTTTGAACATAAAAAACAAATACAAAAAATATTAAGACAAAATTATTTGAAACACTATATTTATGTAAGTTCCTTTTGGATAAAAAAAAAGATCAAATTAGTTATTTTAAAATTTAAAAAAGGTGCAAATGTATAAATTTAAACAACACAATAGCCTTTTTAGTTTATGATTATGCTGATTTTGTAATTGTAGAGTGTAATAATTGAAATTAGAATTGAATTTCGATTAATTGCACCGCCCTACTTTGACGTGTATCGCTGTCAATGGCACTGAATGAGTTAATGATCCTCAAGTAAGTTGAAAAAAAAGGTTATTTGAGTTTTCTGTTGTTTTGGCACTATTGAGTGCAAGGGTGGTTCTAATCTAGAGGGATACAGGGCAAAATCCACCCCCCAAAATCTTGAGACAATTCACCAGTCTAACTACTTGTAGTATTTTTTTTCTCCTGCCTGAAAGCGAAGTCCATTTGCAGCTCCTCCTTCAGTGCCCAAATATGGTTGCCTTGCCAATAAAGGACTAAATTAGGGCTGGGTATTGCTGCCAACCTCACGATACGATACGTATCACGATACAGGGGTCATGATACGACACGTATCGCGATACATATGTATCCCAATTAGGGCTGGGTATTGCCGCCAACCTCACGATGCGATACGTATCACGATACAGGGGTCATGATACGATACGTATCGCGATACATATGTATCCCAATTAGGGCTGGGTATTGCCGCCAACCTCACGATACGATTCGTATCACGATACAGGGGTCATGATACGATACGTATCGCGATACATATGTCTCCCAATACATGATCTTCAAGGCGATACGTATTGCGATATTTTACATTAATTGACTTGCATTTTACAATAACTGTCATATGAAAAATGTTATTGTTTACAGTAGGTCTTGTGGTTTACCACCTAGCGTGCCTGCTCTAAATCTGCACCCGCTGCAGACCAGGGAGCAGTTTTCACCGGCACACCGGGAAAATTTATTAATAGGCATGAGCCGATATGACCAAAAATATCAAAGTATTAACTCTTTGACCGCCAAAAACGTTTAATAACGATCAGTAAAATCACGACGTTTGCCGCCATAAACGTTAAATTACGTCAACAAAGTTTTTTATTTTTTTTATTTATTTATTTATTTATTTTCTCAGTGCTACGTCTAAGTGCAGTGCTGCCTGGTAAATGGGTTGTGGAATAAAAAAATATCCACTAACTATAGCCAGCAGGTGGAAGCATTGTATCTCTTTTCGTGAATGATCAAAGCCTTTGTCATATCAAAGTTTTTTTGATAACGCGTGGCAGTAAAAGAGTTAAAGTCAACGAGCAGTATCGATTCTGACGCCTGCATATCGATACGTGTATTGTGATGAGGCCCGCAACGATATATTGCCGTATCGATTTTTTGAGCACACCCCTAATCCCAATACAATATCTTCAAGGCGATACGTATCGCGATATATTACATTAATTGACTTGCATATTACAATAACTGTCATATGAAAAATGTTTTTGTTTATAGTAGGTCTTGTGGTTTACCACCTAGCGTGCCTGCTCTAAATCTGCACGCGCTGCAGAGCAGGGAGCAGTTTTCAACGACACACTGGGAAAATTTATTAATAGGCATGAGCCGATATGACCAAAAATATCAAAGTATTAACTCTTTGACCGCCAAAAACTTTAATAACGATCAGTAAAATCACGACGTTTGCCGCCATAAACGTTAAATTACGTCAACAAAGTTTTTTATTTTTTTTATTTATTTATTTATTTATTTTCTCAGTGCTACGTCTAAGTGCAGTGCTGCCTGGTAAATGGGTTGTGGAATAAAAAAATATCCACTAACTATAGCCAGCAGGTGGAAGCATTGTATCTCTTTTCGTGAATGATCAAAGCCTTTGTCATATCAAAGTTTTTTTGATAACGCGTGGCAGTAAAAGAGTTAAAGTCAACGAGCAGTATCGAATCTGACGCCTGCATATCGATACGTGTATTGTGATGAGGCCCGCAACGATATATTGCCGTATCGATTTTTTGAGCACACCCCTAATCCCAATACAATATCTTCAAGGCGATACGTATCGCGATATATTACATTAATTGACTTGCATATTACAATAACTGTCATATGAAAAATGTTTTTGTTTATAGTAGGTCTTGTGGTTTACCACCTAGCGTGCCTGCTCTAAATCTGCACGCGCTGCAGAGCAGGGAGCAGTTTTCAACGACACACTGGGAAAATTTATTAATAGGCATGAGCCGATATGACCAAAAATATCAAAGTATTAACTCTTTGACCGCCAAAAACTTTAATAACGATCAGTAAAATCACGACGTTTGCCGCCATAAACGTTAAATTACGTCAACTAAGTTTTTTATTTATTTATTTATTTATTTATTTATTTTCTCAGTGCTACGTCTAAGTGCAGTGCTGCCTGGTAAATGGGTTGTGGAATAAAAAAATATCCACTAACTATAGCCAGCAGGTGGAAGCATTGTATCTCTTTTCGTGAATGATCAAAGCCTTTGTCATATCACGTGTGGCAGTAAAAGAGTTAAAGTCAACGAGCAATATCGATTCTGACGCCTGCGTATCGATACGTGTATCGTGATGAGGCCCGCAACGATATATTGCCGTATTGATTTTTTGAGCACACCCCTAGCCTAAATGATGTTTGATGCCCGACACATTACAAATGCTATCCCTAAGATGAAATCAGTCCTCCGCTAGTTATCGTCCTATCATTCCGGCGGATAAGAACATTTCCACCCGGGATGTGTTTATTAAACATTCGCGGGCTTGTACCGTTGCGGCCGGCGCGTTCAAAACAAGCCCGTCGCTGTGGGCGACCGTGCCGACCGGCCCGTCTCATTCTCTCTCTCTCTCTCGCTCGCTCTCTGCCACAGTGGAGTCAGTGTGCGGCTCCTAGCAGGGGTGCTGAGCAACAATCTCGCACAGCACTTACAGATGACATTTCCCAGCACAGAGCAGCGCACTGTCAGCCTCTGGCAACCGGCAATCAACAACAACAAAAACGCGGCGCGGGGATGCCCGCGCTGGAGCAAAAAAAACGTTACCAGCCTCGTCTGCACATGTCTCCGGCAGCTCGCCTTGTTGTTTTCGTTTTTAAAACAGGCAATCAACATTCCGACTCTTTTATCTCATTTAAAGTGCACAGCAGAGGAGAAAATGTGAGTTGAGGAGCATTCATCACCGGCGATAAGATAAGTTGCGCTGATGGTAATTATCCGCGAGGACAAGGCGGGAGGAGGAAAATCAATCTTCCTTCTTTTTTTCTTTTCTTTCGGAAAACAATGACAAGAAAGCCGTGTCCGCAACTAATTACGCTTGACTGAGAAATTGAACAGTTCGCTCATTCATTTTAAGTTAACAATGACTTAGGTTTCTGCGTTAACAGATTTATTTCCTCGCTTGATTGAACCTTGCTGCAGCATCTTGACGGAACTGAAATTGATCACGCTTTACTCCACGGAGACGTAGGATTTCCTCTATGAACGCAATTAATGATCGATTCATTGTTATAGAGAACAGTAAAGTTATTTTTATGGAAGTTGGAGGGCCACATCCTCTTTCTAGGGGCCATGCCAGGGCCTTGTATTCCTATGACAGCCCATCTGGCTCCTTCTCCTTCTGCCTTTTCCGTTTAATTGCCTTTTTTTTTTTTTTTGCAGTGCCACAAAGTTGAGCTGTCAAAGCTAAGTGATTAATCAACAAGTAATCAAACAGCTATTTTAATAGTCAAGTAATCGTTTGGAGCCATTTTTTTAATGCCAAATTGTTAAAATCCTCTGATTTCAACATATCAACAGTAATCGTTCACTGATTTCTGTAGTCATCCATGAAAGAAGACTAATTATCTTCTGTGTTTAATCAAAATAAGACATTTGCAAACATCGGTTTTTATTTTGGAAAACAATGACTGAACTGGTAACATAACATTAATCCCTCTTATTTTTAAAATCGCTATTAGGGATGTAACGATATCCAAACATTACGATACGATATCACCATATGAAGGCCACGATACGATAATTATCACAAACTCCTACTAAACAAAAAAAAAGCACAATATTGTGCTTTTGTACATTACAGCAATGCATATAAACAACCTACATTCTCTAATAACACTTAATTTTGAGGCACTTGCTAATGCAAGCACACTTTGAGTTCCTCAACATATCGACTCGGTTCACAAACGTATTATGTTCCCCTTCATCTGACCATTAGTGTGGATTATAAACATAGAAGGGACAAAACATGTCTTGTGAAAATTGAACTGCACTAAAAAACTAGCCACCAGAGGGTGCTAGAACTGCACAACTGGAACTCAACCTGACTTTTTTTTTTTTTAACAGAAGTGCTGCTTTTAATATCGTGACATGAAGACGACAATATATTGTGGCAGTTTTAATATTGCAATTAAGGGTGTTAAAAAAAATCGATTCTGCAATATATCGCAATATTACATTGCGCAATTCTTGAATCGATTCAATAGGCGGCTGAATCGATTTTTAAACTTACATTTTTAATGGAAAAATATTCAACAAATCTCGCGCGGCTGGAGGTGGGGTGGGCACATCTTCCCTCTCTGCGCATCTTCCCTCTCTGCGCTGCTGCCCGGTGCCGGTTTCCGGGGGGGGGTGGGGGGTTCTCGCGGGGGGCCGGGTTCGCGGGGGGGGGGGGGGTGGCGGCCGTCGGGGGGGGGCGGCTTGTTTGGGGGGGGTGGAGGTATGGGTGGGTGGGGGGTTGGGTGCTGGGGGTCGGGGTGTGTTCGGGGGTTTGGGGGTCGGGGGTGGTGGGGCCTGGGTCGTGGTGGATGGCGGGTTTGGGTGGGGTGCGGGGGGGTCGTGGGGGGATGGGGGCTGGGGACTGGTGGGGCGCTGTGGGGGCCCGCTGGGCCTCGTTCTGCGGCCTTGGGCTCGGGGGTGTGGGCCGGGGCTGGGGCGGGGGTGTTCCGGGTGTCTGGGTCGGCTCGCCGACCGGTGTCCGCTCGGGTGGCTTGGGGGTGGCCTTGGTGCTGCCGCGGCCTGGGGATTCCGGGGGGGGGGGGGGGGTGCTCGCTTTGCTGGACCGCGGTTGACGGCTTCTTTCTTCGGTGGTGGTCCTTATGCATGCCAGATCCGTCGCACCAGCATCTACTGAAACTCAACAGAAGTACCCTCTCCCTCCCACAGCCCCTTGAATCAGTTGGTGCTGGTGTCTGTGGTTCTCACTTTTCTTTATCTATCCTTCCCTCCTTCCTCTCTTTAGTTTTTCCTCTGGTCACTTGAGATCTTAATTTATTAGAAGTATGAGGTTTCTGGGGTTGGCATAAGACTCTGGTTTTGTAACCACGCAGGAGGGGTCTTGTTGGTGCTGGACTTCACCTTGATGGATTGGATGTACTGGCTTCTATGGATCTCACTCTGCCTTATCGATCCTTCCCTCCTTCCTCTCTTTAGTTTTTCCTCTGGGCTCTTGAGATCTCGCTAAATTTGCTGGAATTTAGAGGCTTCCGGGGTTGGCGTAAGACTTTGATTTTGTAATCATGGGGAAGGCAGGAAGTGTTTGGTCGGTGCTGGATGTCACTTTGATTTACCTTTCTTTTCTCTTTATTTCTTTTTTTTCTGACCTTTTCTCTGGTCTCCTGACCATTTAAATCTCACGACTCTGGCAAGATTCTGAAGTACCTGGTTAAGGCGAAGGGTAATGGGATATTTATAAGGTTTTAGGTGAATGAATGAGTATAAATTTATACGTATTTGCACGCACGCACACGCACGCACGCAAACGCACACACGCAAACATACACACAAAAAAAAAAAAAAAAAAAAAAAAAAAAAACAAGGAAAAATATTCAACAAAACATCTTACTTTGGGTTAGGATTCACACCTTGAGCATGGAAGAATGTTATATGAATGGAACGTTAAGCCTTAATATTTTATTTTAATGCTGTTCAAACATGAAACAGATTACAACCTGTATAAGACTGGTTTCAGATAAATAAATAATAAATTTTCATACAAATCTTACACTGTTCAAGTTTATTGATTAGTATTTTCTAAATTTGGATTTAAAAAAAAATCACAATAATCGACTTATAAATTCATATCGGGATTAATCGGTAACGAATCGAATCGTGACCTATGAATCGTGATACGGATCGAATCGTCAGGTACTAGGCAATTCACACCCCTAATTGCAATATTACGATATTGCCATTATGGTTAAATCCCTAATCGCTATACGAATACGAATTGCGAAATAAACACCAATCATTGGTTAATAAACAGTAACCAGGGCGAAAATGTTTTTGTAATACACTTTAATGCAAAATTAAAATGAATTTGATTAATCGATTCTAAAAATATTTGATCGCGACAGCACGAGCGCAAAAGGATATTATTTGCGCGGCGGCAGTCGTGAAGTTCGACGAGGTGACCTTGAGTGCAGCTCAGGCCCGACCGAGCGCCGGCGCCACAGCGGGGGAACATCCTCAGCCAAATGTCAGGCATCGGCCTCAATATTCAGGTGGCTCATAATTGGGAGGCATGAAGTGAAGCTTTCATGTTTTTACCGAGCTGTTTAATATGCCAGACTAGAAGCCACTCCAGAAGTGCTTATTTATGTCCTCCAGGCTGGAGACGGAGACACAAGTCGGAAAATAGTCAAAGCTTCCTTTTCCTCTGCCTGCTTTCACTATCTAACCTGGACTTGAGTTGAGCTCCATATCATTGATTGGAGAAAGGAGGTTTTCTTTAATGCATTATGGATTACACACATTTGAGGGAAGAAAGGCAGGGAGGGAAGAGCTTGAGCATTAATTATTTCACTGCAGCCCATGCAGCCATAAAATTTCCAAGTCTCGGGTTACTACTTGGTCCTTTGCACCCTTTTGATGTATTTGGTGACGTGACAAGTTTAATCGCAAGCACAGCACAGTCTTCACGCTCTTAAAGTTTACATTCTTGTTAAGCAAGGCTGGACTGCAGGTACTTAAGTGGCCCCCACTGTGTTTGGTTCCAAGGGTCACAAAGGTCACCAGCCCCAAAAGTCACATTTTGTTGGTGGGTACTATCCCCCCCCCCAAAAAAATGAGCCATTGTACTTCAAAAGCTGGTGGGCCTGTTTTATCAAATTTGAGGCATTAGAACACCTTGATTCACAAGTGCCCCGATTGACCGTTTTCACGATACACTATTCAATTTTTTATTTTATTTTTTGAGTAAAAAAAAATGTTTCTGAGTAAAATGTTTTTGATTTGAACCGAGTAGGGCATTATTGCGATTGCAAATTAACTCATTTGCTCCCAATAACGTGTAAATACGTTGTTTTTTTTAATGTTTTAATTGTCCCAAAGACGTATTTATACGTTTTTTTTTTGTTTTTTTATGCTAGAGCATACAGAAGGCTTTGATGCAGCCTCTCAACTGCAAAGAACGGTTGCAGAAATGATAGTTATTACACAAACGGCCAGCAGGTGGCAGCAGAGCAAAGGAGACCGAAAAAAGCTAAATTACTTCTCTCTTCTTATGCTAATTGCTGCAAAATGGAAACAGATACTTTGGAAACATACTTTTTTTCCTGATGAAAGAAGAGACTTTAATCTTTCTTTTTATGCGTTCCATGCTTTTATAGCGATAGAACACAATATTCTGTTGGCCTTGCAAAATCAGTCAAAATCCAGTAAAACAGCCGGGACCGAACGGGATTGCTTCTGTGAAAATGGCTGGGATTGAATTAGCTAAAAAGGTAAATGTCCATCATTTTAATTCTTTACTCTATTGTTTTTTGTACATTACGCACAACTCTCATTTATTGTGCAATAATCTAAATGTAACATGTATTTGTTACATGTTTTGATGCATTTTTATGCTTTATAAAGCATTTATGTCTGAATTTTGGGAGGCTTGGAACGGATTAGGGCATTTACATGGAAAATGCGTCTCTACTTACGAAATTTTCTACTTAAGAACTTTCTTCCAGAACCAATTAATTTCGTAAGTAGCGGTACCACTGTATATATTTCTTGCATCCCGGCATAGTAAGCATTACGCATCCCTCAGAAAAAAAAAATCGCCGCATGTCACCGGCCAGTGTTGACGAATGCCGAATATGATTCAGTGAATATGATTATCATTCGACCCCCACAGTCGCCGAATGGGATTTGGTGCAAGTCGCTCGTCAACTGCACACACACGCACCACCCACTGGCAAATATTTTCCCGGGCCAGAAAAAAAAAGGTTACAGTCCATCCCTGACCACCAGGTTTAGCAAGTTTTCTGGGAGAAAACATTACCGGAATGTTTTTGTCTTATAGGTGAGACTTCTGCTGAAACTCAACTCAACTTTATCCATGGCGCACTTTAAAAACAACCATCACTGCAAACAAACTACAAATTGCTGTACATGGAGTAAAAACACATTAATAAACGAATGTTAGAGACTTTTAGGTGTTTACTACGTCACAAAATTCTACCAAACATTTTCGCAAAAACATAAATCTGATTACATCAGTATTTCAACAAATCTGCCACATTATCACGTCAGCCTTTCAAGTTTCACAAAATAATGATTTGTAAATGTGGATTTCACTTCTTAACTCATTTACTCCCAATAACGTATAAATACGTTTTTTTAATGCTCTAAGTGTCCCAAAGACGTATTTATACGTTTTTTGTTTTTTGTTTGTTTGTTTTTTTAATGCTAGAGCATACAGAAGGCTTTGATGCAGCCTTTCAACTGCAAAGAACGGTTGCACAAATGGTAGTTATTACACAAACGGCCAGCAGGTGGCAGCAGAGCAAAGGAGATCAACCAGGGCTATCTAGAAAAAAAGCTCAATTACTTACAATTTTCAATAGATTTGCGAAAACTGATGAAACTTAGCTCTCTTCTAATGCTAATTGCTGCAAAACGGAAACAGATAGAAACATACTTTTTTTTCCTGATGAAAGAAGAGACTTTAATCTTTCTTTTGATCCATGCTTTTCTAGCAATAGAACACAATATTCTGTGGGCCTTGCAAAATCAGTCAAAATCCAGTAAAACGGGATTACTTCTGTGAAAATGGCTGGGAGCGAACGAGTTAAGCACTGAACTTATCAAGACACCTGAGCGTGCACTCATGGCCAACAACGAGGCACTTGAAAGCAACCAAGTCATCGGTAGCAACATCTTGGAGGGGGACAGGAAAAACTGGTTGACAATCCAAATAAAGTTGATGTCTGAAACATATTCTGCTGTGTATCATTCCTTTATTATGCATGCATGAGCCATTGGCTTGTCACTGCAATGACTTGTGCATCTTGGGAACATACCTGTACATTTGACTCTGTAAAAAAAAAGCCTCAAATAATAAACCAGAGGGTACTTTGGACCTTGAGAGACTCCACCCTGACAGCACATAACATCAAGCACTCTGTCCAGAAATTTTTCTGTACAGGAAACTCATAAGCATGCACCATCCGAGCCTGCCGTCTTTCCTGTCAGTGCATGTTCTCCACTGTACCTGCCATACCTCAAACGTGTGCGCGCGTGCGTGCGCGCGTCTCCACCGAATTCCAAAAAGAAGCGCACGTGTAATCATCTAAAAAGCTGCAAGCGAGGCTGACATGAGCATATACGGATGCATGACACAGTCGATGAGTAACACGGTGCTCTCACACTCAAGTGACCGGCTGCTCATTTATAATAAGCAACAATTCCCAGACTACTGCGAGCGTGCTTGCAACATTGCACAGTCCAACAAACGGTTATTTCCAAACTGTTGAACGCATTTCTGATGAGGCATCAAGCGACAAACTGATTCTTTTTGTGTTGAACAGCAAAAATACACAAAATAAATCTTGTATGTATGGATTGAACATGACTACAAGTTTCAAATGTGTATTTACTAATAGGTGCAGTTTTATCCATTAAATAAGAGGGTTTTTTTTGTAATTATTCTCGTCAGAGCGTGGTGCGTTCAATGACAGAGCCAAGGCTCGGAGGTGTTGCCACTCACCGGATATTTCGGACTGGGGAACGCCGTCCAAGGAGAATCCGTTGCCGCTATAAAAGTGCCTTATATCCGAACAACTCCTGGCTTTGCCGGCGCCTTTGTCACCGCCGGCTGTGGCCGTGAGCGAGCACAGCACCAGAGCTGCCACGATGAAGGAATCCATCCCGGCGCAATGTCAACTCAGTCAAGTGCAAAAAAAAAAAAAAAAAAAGGGGGTTAATCCGGAGCAATTAAGGACAAAATAGACTGAAGACAGTCGTCTCACGGTGCGGTTAATAATCTTCCCACTCCTTAAGGGCCGGCCGACGTCCGGTCAAAAAAGAAAATAAAAATACAAAAAATAGGTAAAACCGTGACACGCGGTGCGCTAAAACGCGCCACACTTTTGTTTTGGAGGTCCAGTTGCGAAGAGGAGCGAGACGAGGAGGTATATGAAATAACACAAGTCAGTCAGGTCGGAAATAATCCAGTGTAGAGCTTGCCGATGTGCCCAGCCTCATGCACAACACGTCTATACCGGCAATTAGGACGACCAGCCGGGAGGGTAGGAAGGACTCCGGCAGGGAGGGAGGTTGGGAAGGAGGCGTTTAGGAGGGGGGTCTGATCTCAACTGGGAGGTGCGCACAGTTAACGCTTCTCTGTCTGTGGGATGACTCAAATGCTATGACGCGCTGTGGGAACACAAGCAGAGGCATATTGAGTGATTGAAGAGGGGGGGAATCTACGGAGCCCCTAAGGTGACATGGTAGAAAAAAAACAAACAAACTTTGCCTTCCCTCGCAAATCATTTTGCGTTCCCTCGCAAAACATTTTTTTTTCTTTGCGAGGGAACGCAATCTTTGCGTTCGAACGCAAAGTTGTTTTGCGAGGGAACGCAAAGTTGCTTTTTTCGCTTACCATGTCACCTTAGCTGCGTCGTAAACACTTCCGGGTCATCTTCCGTGTGAACAAAAGCGACGTGGATGGAACGTTTCTAAACATGAAACAAAACAGTGGGAAAGCTTTCCCAAAGCGACTAGAATGGAGCATGTATTTTTCCACTGCTTTGTTTACACGTCGCTTTTGTTCACATGGAAGATGACCCGGAAGTGTTTACGGCGCAGCGAAGATGACATGGTAGGCGAAAAAAACAACTTTGCGTTCCCTCGCAAAACAACTTTGCGAGGGAATCCGTCTACCCATTAACATGCACCAAATAGGCTACTAGTTGCTATTTATTAGCCTATGTGTGTTTCGGATTGTGTTGCCAGAGGATACAAAATTCATATATCGTTCGAATATCCAAGTGTTATACCACCGCCACAAAAATTCTATTCGTTAGACTGGTTTATCATTATGCGCTAAGTGTTAGCATTAAGCTAGCAGTCTTAAAGGTTAAGCTACAGTAGGCCTATGTGGTCGTTTTAAAGGAACACTCGACTCATTAAACAATTCTCAGCAGTAAAAAGTCAATATTTTGTCTATGAATAATGTGGTAACTTCATTATTTTTCATGTACAATTAATACCTTTAAAAAAGTAATTATTCTACTTGCTGTTGACTGATGATGACATCACGTGTGCTGAGGAAGTAACGACCAAGCAAGGCTCAGTTTACTGACCAAACCCAGCAAAGGTGATGTCATCATCAGTCGACAGAAAGTAGAAAAAAATACTTTTTAAAAGTATTAATTGTACATAAAAAATAATGAAATTACCACATTAATTATTAGACAAAATGTAAACTTTTTACTGCTGATAATGGCTCAATGAGTCAAGTATCCCTTTAAGTAATTTACTCCAGGGAATTATTATAATTTTTTTTTCTGTTTATTTTGACAGTTATCTAAAACTGTGAGTGGCATTAAACAGCTTGAAGCTTCTTTTATGAAAACGAAATGTTCACTTTCTGCCAAACTGCTGCTTGAGTTCACTGCCAACACACAGCACTTGTATCTCAAGGTTTTATAGGGAAAGCAAACAAAACAAAATCTCTGGAACAAATACTCCTGTCTTGAAAAACTAGTAAATCAGGTCATTTGTATCTCAAGGTACCATTGTGTGTTTTAGGAACAAAATCTACTTGTCAAGGTTGAGGGAGGGTCTTAAGGTGGCAAAAAGCTAGAGGATCCAAGCGCATAATAATAATAATAATAATAATAATAATAATAATAATAATAATCATGCCAACAAGGAAAGTAGTATAAAATAAACCAAGCCTAAACAATTCTCAAAAAAAAAAACACACCACATGTACTGTACAAATATATATATATATATATATATATATATATATATATATATATATATATATATATATATATATATATATATATATATATATATATATAAATTATACTTGGGAAAAAAAAAAGAGTCTTGTAAAGTTCCACTGAGAAATGCTAAGTCCATTTTACAAGGACATCTGGTTAAAAAAAACAAAAAAAAAACGCACAACCTTCAGTCTGGGAGACAGCCACTCTACCACTTGAGCCATGCCACGCCTGCTGTGTGTTAGTGTATTGATGATGTCAGGTTGAATCCTTGTACCCCCAAGACCCGGTTTCGGTCTCATTTTGGACACACCAGAAATTCAGTATAAAGTGGCGAACAGCAAGAGTGGCACAGCTCAGGTGGTAGAGTGGCTGTCTCCCAAGCTGAGGGTCAGTCATGAGTTCATTCGTCAACGCTTGAGTAACTTTTTTAAAAATTTTTATTAATAAACTGGTAAATGTGCTCAAAACTCTCCTTATAAAATATACTTGGACTTTCCGAGTAAAGAAAAACTTTCGAAGTCTTTATTTCAAGTTAATCACAAAGTGACATGACAAAGTTCACATGACCAAGAGCAACATATAGAAACTGTGCACCAACAAGGAGTGAAAGAAGACATGGAACTAAATACAAGCAAACTGACGAAAGCCAGTGGTTGAAAGGAGCTGATAGGTTGACACCAGGAACCGGACTGACAAGAACAGGTGGGAAACAAAACCGAAACAGCAAGACCGGCCGACAAAATGGACACAGGAAAAACATGAAACAAAACTTCACCTAATCAATTCAACACATCACAACACAGACGATGACACTTACATTTTCTGCATTGGTCATGGAGGTTTTATTTTATATTTGTTAGTGTAAAAAGTTTTTCTTACCACTTGGTTTTGACGATCGCATTGCGTGTCATTGCTATTGAAAGAAACATCTGTCACTTTACAGCAGGCCGAGGCCGAGCGTGGCTCTAATGGCGCTGGAATGTTTACGAGGCGTTCTGACATCTTGATTTCCAGCCAGCCAGATGTCCCAGGTGAGCTGTAGGCGTGCCCCATCATCCCCCATCCCGCGCCCTCCCGCAGAACAGGTCAGCGCCGAGCTTCTTTCTCACTCTGCCCAACACGTACGCGCGGCCGCATCACTCCTCGCGGCGCAATTTAACGGCCGGCGAGTCCCGGCGTGCCTTTCACCTGTCACCTGCTGGTCCTCAGGAGTTTCCCCCGCTGTGGATTTGGCCTGACACGGCTCACCTTCGCTAATATGTTTCTTCTTGTGGGCTTCTCCTGTGTGCCAAGCACCTGTGTTATCTTGTGCGAGTCCACACAAAAGCTCCAGTCAGTTTCACCCAATTACAATACAGGCCAGAGACATTTAAGCACTTGGACTTGAATCACATTTCGAGGTGGAATTAAATTTCTAAAGTCTTTAGTTAGCTGGATTTGTCATAAGATTTATGCTTAATTGTCAGACTCACGTTAGCACGTCCGCCTCCCAGTTCTGAGGTCTCCGGTTCGAGTCCAGGCTCCGACCTTCCTGGGTGGAGTTTGCATGTTCTCCCCGTGGCTGTGTGGATCTTCTCCGGGTACTCCGGTCTCCTCCCACATTCCAAAGACATGCATGGCAGGTTAATCGGGCGCTCCGAATTGTTCCTATGTGTGCTTGTGAGTGTGGATGGTTGTTCGTCTCTGTGTGCCCTGCGATTGGCTGGCAACCAGTCCAGGGTGTCCCCCGCCTACTGCCCAGAGCCAGCTGAGATAGGCGCCAGCACCCCCCGCGACCCTTGTGAGGAATAAGCGGTCAAGAAAATGGATGGATGGATGGATGGATGGATGGATGGATGGATGGATGGATGGATGGATGTCTGACTCACTTAATTGAGGGCATCCTAGTATGTGCTGCTGAGGTTTACCATTTTAACCTTGGCTCCTTCCTGTGTGTTGTTTACATTTCTTCCTAATCCTTGTGTGTTTTTTTTCTCCGGATACTTCATCTCCCTCCCCATTACAAAACCAAGCATGTTAGGTTCATCCATCCAGCTATTTTCTTCCACTTATCCGGCACCGGGTCAGGGAAACCCAGACTCCCTTCTACTCAGCTGCTTCGACCGTTTCTTCCGGGGGGGTCTTGAGGTGTTCCGAGGACAGCTGGGAGACTCGCCATGGAGGCAATCCTCAACAAAGCCATCTCATCTTTTCAATGTGGAGGAGCAGTCTTGTCTGAGCTCTGTCCCGGATGACCAATGTTCTCACAGTATCTCTATGGGAGAGCGAGAAAACCCTGTGGAGGAAACTCATTTCTGTTTGCATTGGCGATATTGTTCTTTCAGTCACCATCCGCAGCTCTTAACTGCCAGTGAAGGTGGGAATGTCGACCGATTAATTGATGAACCAATGCAGAGTCCAGTTCACTGCAGTTGCTACACAAATCTACCAGTCAATCTCCCCCTCCATACTGTCCTCACTCTAAATACTCGTGAAATACTCCACCTGAGACAGGTTCACATCCCCCGACCCAGAGAGCCCGTTCTACCGTTTACTGAATGAGTACTCCAATTTGGAAGCACTGATTCTCAGTGTCTCTCAACCCTGGTCCTTGGGGCACACTATCCAGCCTGTCTTCCATGTCTCCCTACACCCAAACGCAGCCGATTCTGATGACAGCTTATCAGCAAGCTTTGGAGAAGCCTAATAACAATCCTTACATGCGTTGGAATCAGGAGACATGAAAAATAGACTGGATAGTGTGCCCTGAGGACCAGGGTTGAGAAACACTGCGTTAAAAAAAATTAATTGCTCCAGAGAGAGTTGAATATCATGGCATGATTAAACCAACAGAACCACAACATCCTCAAAAGGCTGAGATGTCAAAATGAGCCAACCAAACCTGACCCTGTCAACAGTTTAGCTGCACTTAGAAATTTTGTTCTGAATGAGTATGAACAGAATCAGAGTCCAATCCTAACTGGAAACGAATCCAAGCTACTGCCAGCAATGCGGACCAAACTCTTACACTTGTCAAGCAGGGGCTGAACAGTCCGTATCAGGGGGTCTGGTACCACATTGTCCCTTAGTTCCCCTCAAGATTTCCCAAGTGGTTCAGTCAAACATATTCTCCAACTTCACAAAGTACATGTTGGGCATAGTTGGGCAAAGTCTCATGCATACTCCAGGACCCTGCAAAGGGTGTCGAGAAGGTCAACTGTTCTAGCCAGGACAAAAACAAACTGATCCTCCTGAATAAGAGATTCATCTTTCTGGTGGAAACTCCTCTCCAGCACCACTAAAAACTGTAAACCTTTCCAGGTAAGCTGAGATGTGTGATCCCCATTTAGCTGGAACATACCCTAGATGGGATCAACACGGTTTGCGATCCAGAGGTACAGTCCCCGATGTCCTTATGATTTTGTAAATGTTTGCCAACCACAACATTCAGAGTCTTTAGGAACTCTAGACGGATTACATCCATTGTTGGGGCTTTGCAACCCAGGGGCTTTTTAACTACCTTGGCGCCCTCAACCCCAGAGATAGGAACACCTACCTTAGAGTCGCCAAACTGCTTCCTCATTGTAAGTGGTGTCAGTGGAATAGAGGAGTTCTTCTAGATATTCTTCCACCAACTCATAACATCCTGCTTCGAGGTTACCAGCACTCCTTCCCCACTATATACATAGTTAGGGGGGCACCCCTAAGGGTGAGGTGCACCTAGGTGCACTGCGTCCCAATCTAGAGATGGACCAGGTTCCTTGAAGCCGTGAGTAAGTCCATCTCCGTGGCCTCACCGACCTGTCCCACGCCCGAGTTTAATCCCCAGCGACCTCCAAGGCTGAATTCCACTTGGCCTGCCGGTACCCGTCAGCCGCCCCCGGACTCCCACAGACCAAAAAGAGCCGGGAGGATTCCTTCTTCTGCTTGACGGCAACACTAGCCGGCGGTTGTTAGGTTCAATGGTTCAATGAAGACTGTAAATTGCCCATTGGTGTGAACGTGAGTGTGAAAGGTTGTTTGCCTGCCACTCGCCAAAAGTCAGCTGGGATGAGCTCCAACTCATTCGCAACAGTAAATGAGGATAAGTGGCATCAAAATTGGATGGATTTAGAAAATTTGATTAAGTCAATACTAGATGAAACACATGCTGCAATCAATTTTTGTTTTGTTTCACAACACTAAATAAATCTTCATTTTACATTTGAACAAATTTTGTGATCTATTTTTGGTTCATGCACCGCCCCTCTGCCAAATTAGATACTTTTTTTGTGTAGTCTTGACAAATATGGTGAAAGATCAATAAAATGATTTCAAAGCAAGTTTCTCCATATTGTAGTGCATGAATATCAGTTCAAACATAAAATGACTTCAAAAGCATTTGAACTCTCCCTACGTGTTAAGCTTGACATTTCCTTTTCATACTCCATTAACAACTGCACTTTCATTCAGTGCGGAGAGAAGGGGAAGAAAAAAAAAAGAGTTTCTTTCGTCACGTCAGTGTGTGTGTGAAATGGAAGCAGACTGTATGACGATGCCACTCGCGTGGGAGATGCTTTTTATGGATTGCTTGTGGACGGAGACGCCAGCACGCATTATGGCTCTGACACATGGAGCTGCTCGCTTGTTGTCGGAAATAAGCATCAAGCGGCCGCACAAACACCAAAGTGAGAAGATGACAAATAAACACGTCATTATGCCACTAAGCGGCCACACCGTGCCGCAAAATAACATCACTGTTGGACAACAAATAGCCACAGAAAAAGTCACATGTGGGATGAAAGGAAATGTTTGCTTTCTCTCAATGTCGTTGACACAGAAATTACATATTATATGACATTTTGAAAAGAAAAAATACATATATTGTCACAAAGTATTATTACTAGGGGTGTCAGGCGATTACAATTTTTAATCGTAATTAATCGCATGACTTCAATAGTTAACTCGCGATTAATCGCAACTTTTATTTCTGTTCTAAATGAACAAGAATTTTTTTTTTAAAGTTATCATACTCATTAAAAAAGGAAAAAAAAACTAATAGAAATATGGCTGCATCTTTTAGCCATTGATACAGCAATTTAATTCATTCATAAAATTGAGTTAAAATTAAAAAGATGTATTGGGAAAAAAAAATCTTCTGCTACTAGATGGCATAATTATATTTCTTAAGATAATGGTGACAATTCAGTGAATTTTTCTTTTCATAATAAGAGCAATCTAATCTTTAACATGAATTAATTTAGGAAATTCTGCTCATTTTTTACTTGACCGCAGTCTCCACAAATATATGCATTATTAATAAATGCATTACTGCTAAATTTTGACTGGAAACGTTTGCTGCGTTGCGAGTGGAATTGTTACTTTCCAAGTAAGGGGCGGTCATTAATCGTGCGTTTAAAAGAATTAGTGGCATTAAAGGAACTTTAAATTAACTCAAAATTAATGCACTAATTTTGACACCTCTAATTATTACTATTATTGTTATTATTATTATTATTATTATTATTATTATTATTATTATTATTATTATTATAAAGACAATATTTAGCCACAGAAGGCCCATAACATGCCACAAAATAGCAACATTTTGCAACAAAAATGCTCTATTTTAAACAGGGGTGCAGCTACGTGGTGGCCAGAGATGGCCATGGCCACTGCTTGTCACTCTCTGGACAGCCACCCACCCACACATATATAGGGGAAAAATTTGAGATCTGTGATGTTTTTTTCTTTTTTTTTTTTTTTTCCCCATTTTCAAATGGATGCAGTATTCATAGACCTCTTTATATTCTGCCACAAGTTACGTACATTAACTGCATATTTAGAGGGATACTTGACTCATATTTTGTCTATAATTAATGTGCTAACTTCATTATTTTTCATGTACAATCAATACCTTTAAAAAGTAATTTTTCTACTTGCTGTCAACTGATGATGACATCACCTGTGCCAAGGAAGTAGGTAACAACCAATCATGGTTCAGTTTACTGACCAAACCCAGAAAACAAGTGAGCCATGATTGACCGTTACATGCTTCCTCAGCACAGGTGATGTCATCATCAGTCGACAGCAAGCAGAAAAATTACTTTTTAAAGGTATTAATTAGGGATGTTCGATACCACTTTTTTTTTCAGACCGATACCGATACTCAGACCCTCAGTACTCACCGATACCAGTAGTACATTTTGACAAAAAAAAAATCACTAAAATATATTTTTAAACAAATACATTTCCCTTAATTTTGACCAAAAAAAACCCAGCACAGTCACTCTTCAATAGTCTTAACGCTCAAAATAAAACCCAAAAAATGCTCTTTTAGTTTAAGACCAAACCGGTGAAGTTTTGGTGAAAAACTGCTGCAAGCTAGCGCCAGTTACAGGCAAGGAGGACTCACTTAACGTCTTCCCCTTCTGCCATCGCTCGCTTGTACTCGTCTGCGGCGTCACGAGTACTCGAGTACTTGAAAAAAGGCTGGTATCGGCCCCATACCGATACCTGGTATCGGTACTCGCCCATCCCTAGTCAGAACCATCAAAAAGCCCAAAACGGGTCACAATACTGCCTACGGGTTAAACACAATTTTGCAAATTAGCATATCTAACACATTTCACAAAACCACACTCACAAACTGCAAAACACTTCATATATCCGAATATTTGTATCATTTGTAGGTGAATGTGTGTTATGTGTATGTTGCACATGTGCTCATAGTTGAGCAACTGAATGGCCCTCCACTGTCTGCTGTGAAGATCTATATAATTAACGCTCAGCAGCACAGCAGCCATGTTTTCCTCCCATTGAAGTTTTATTGGACCTGACCATGAAAGGCTTTTCTAATGAGCACCAGGATGTCAGGGGAAGCTGGGGAGACCAGCGAGAGCGATAAAAAAAAAAGAAAAAAAGAAAAAAAGAGTGGGGGCCCAATGGCGGCAACGAGAAAGAACTTTACACGTTGTCTCTGTTGTGATGGATCAAGTCATGTTGTGGCCTTTTGCTGGGCTGTCAATTACAATGATGTATTTCACAACATGACCTACATTTTCAAAGTACGGTAATCACACCTCAGTCACCTTGCGGAATGAAAGAGGTCAAAGCCCTCCAGACTCAAGGTTGTTGATGCGACGCGACGCCCTGGTCTCCTCCTTGTTTGACATTTCTGGAGTTGAGACGCAGAACAAAAGCGAAGCATATTGACCAAACAAATAAACAGTGAGAAGGACATAAAAGACAACATTTTGAATGATTACCTAAAACCAAACAAGACTCATCAAAGAGGTAAACGAAAACTCACTAGAAAAAGTATGAATTCAAAAATAGCATGCAAAAACAAAGACACTGTCATGAACCTTTATTGATCCATATTCAGATATTTTACATCAGAAAAATATCGTACCCAAATCAAAATATACTGAAAGACCCTGTAAAGGGAATTTAGAAATTCTTACGCGATTGGCTGGCAACCAGTCCAGGGTGTCCCCCGCCTACTGCCCAGAGCCAGCTGAGATAGGCTCCAGCACCCCCCACGACCCTTGTGAGGAATAAGCGGTCAAGAAAATGGATGGATGGATTTTAAGGGCACTATTCATTAGTGGTGTTAAAAAAAAAACGATTCGGCGATATATCGCGATACTACATCGCGCGATTCTTGAATCGATTCAATTAAAAAAAATCGATTTTTTATTTATTTTTTAATTTTTTTAAGAGCTCAGAATTGTTCATTCGGTAGTCTTACCGATTCAACGTCTTATCATCATTGCCTTTTTTTTTTTGTGTGTGTGTGTGTGTGAATCGATTTTTAAACTTCCATTTTTAATGGAAAAATATTCAACAAAACGTCTGACTTCGGGTTAGGATTCGCACCTTGAGCATGGAAGAATGTTATATGAACGGAACATTAAGCCTTAATATTTTATTTTAATGCTGTTCAAACATGAAACAGATTACAACCTCTATAAGACTGAAATTTCAGATAAATAAATAATACATTTTCATATAAATCTTACACTCTACAAGCTTACTGATTAGTATTTTCTAAATTTGAATGAAAAAAAATCGCAACAATCGACTTATAAATTCGTATCGGGATTAATCGGTATCGAATCGAATCGTGACCTGTGAATCGTGATACGAATCGAATCGTCAGGTACTAGGCAATTCACACCCCTACTATTCATTCATATGCCACCATTTCCGTTTAACTGATATTTTGGGGGGCAGCACGGTGGCTGACTAGTTAGCACGTCCGCCTCCCAGTACTGAGGACTCGGGTTCGAGTCCAGGCTCCGGCCTTCCTGGGTGGAGTTTGCATGTTCTCCCCGTGCCTGCGTGGGTCTTCTCCGGGTACTCCGGTCTCCTCCCACATTCCAAAGACATGCATGGCGGGTTAATTGGGCGCTCCGAATTGTCTCTTAAGTGTGCTTGTGTTCGTCTCTGTGTGCCCTGCGATTGGCTGGCAACCAGTCCAGGGTGTACCCCGCCCACTGCCCATAGCCAGAGCTGAGATAGGCTTCAGCAACCCCCGCGACACTTGTTAGGAATAAGCGGTATAGAAAATGGATGGATGGATGTATGGATGCATGTCTTTCTGTCCAGCTTCTTCCAAAAATGGTTTTTGGTCGTAACAAAAATAGAGCCCAGTGAGACATGCACTTTGGCCCAGGCCCTACGTCCCACTAAATAAGAAATTTCGTTCGCATCAGTGTTACTTGCCAGAGGAGACTGAAGTGGACCATCACACCACAATTCCGTTCGTTATTGCGGCTTCACTCTATCACGGGGTTTTCATTTGTGGTCGCGTTTTTACATTTATTTATTTATTTTTTTGCTTTTTCTTTTCCTTCTAATTCGGACCAGCCCAAAAATGTTGATTTATTTTTTTTGATGGAAAATTTGTTTTACAAAAAACCGAGACCAAAACAATAGAGCTCATCGTCCCCAAAATCCCCGTCCCCTCATCGCGGGTACGTTCGACAATACGCTCCTCTGTTCCGAACCCCGTTATTCAGAGTGCTCCAAAAAATGGATTACCCGTGGCCAGTGCGTCAGGCCTCCCGCAGCACACGAGGACGATGAAACGTCCGCTATGCATTAAAGTATTTCTTTTTAATTTAAAACAAAATGTTGTGTCACATTGTAGCTGGTAGATTAATGTGCCTTTTGGTGCAGTAAATCCTTGTTGTGGAAACCAATGTTACGTTTAAAGTGTATCTAAGTTATTATATGCTAAAATACTTGACACTAATATGAACTTTAACTGAACTGCATTTTCTTTCAAACTGTACCAGACAGTGTGGCTGTGTTTAAAATAAGTCACACCATCTGAGGCAGAAGCGGAAACGAGAACGTTCATTGCTAGTGGAAAATCACATGCTTACTTGCACCTAGGCATGATCATGTAACGGCAATATCGTGATATTAAAACTGCCACAATATATCGTTGTCGTGATGTAGCACAATATGGTGGGGTTTTTTTTAGTATGAGCTCTTTTTTTTTTTTACAATATTATGACCTTTTATTGAATTGCCAACCTCCCCACAATATCGTCAGAATTATCGTATCGTGACCTTCATATCGTGATATCGTCATCGTGATGTTTGGACATCGTTACATCCCTACTTGCAACACACTTACATCCAAGCAG
Organism: Festucalex cinctus; assembly: GCF_051991245.1. Taxonomy (NCBI): domain Eukaryota; kingdom Metazoa; phylum Chordata; class Actinopteri; order Syngnathiformes; family Syngnathidae; genus Festucalex; species Festucalex cinctus. The sequence continues at coordinate 9,401,080 of NC_135411.1, read as the reverse complement.
ACAGATATGTTATTTTAAGATAATGCAGCGTTGCACTATTACGCTTTCCCCACCCCGTGCAGCGCTATTTTTTGTAACCAGATAGGAAACAGTCCCAATAAAAAGAGAGGACGCAAGAGAATTGCCAGAGCATCTTTGACAGCTTGTACCTGGCAACTCTGCTCTCCTCGCTGCGCAGTGAAAACGAATAAGTCTTGTCTTCTCATCCTTGTGTTGTCATTCTTATATGTTTTGGTGTGTCAACCTAACAACTACCCTTCTTCGTTTTCTAATTGGAAGACGAAGAAAAACTTCTTCCAAAAGTACAAAGGTTTACGCCGCCTGCATTGTCTTTTTAAAAGGTTAGATTTTTAGTGTAACAAGTGTTTGGGAGGGTGTAAAGTGGAAACCAGACGGAAATCTATACTTTGCAGAAATTTGCCTATGGTGGGGGATCGTGGAACGTAGTGAGAGAACACTGTACTGCACATGGATTGACATGCAGGTACTGTAATGGAAAAACTAGGACCCCGTATCAGGTTTTGAGGATCCACGTACAATCTACTCTACTGTGTTGATATTTTATAAACCACAAAAACATGGCGTGATTGTCACAGAAGTAGCAGTTGGCAACAAAAAGAATTGCCAGGCGACAATGAACACGAGTGGATATTTGGAGAGGCTGTTGTCCCATTCTATCAGAAAGAAACAACACCAAAGTGAACATTCCAGACTGGGCAAGAAGCAAAAGTGGATTCCTAAAGCAGGTAAGTCAAATCGTGGCTTTTCAAAGGCAAAATTGAACCTGCATTGCATTTGTTTGAAGCGCATGGCTCTGACTGCCTCACGCAGGGATGCTAAAAGCCAAAAATCACATTTAATGCTGACAAGAAGTGAAGGAGCAGCTTGATACAGATCGAACCACTAAGTGGATATTTCTTAGATATAAATGCAAGTGTGTGCCTGCTGCTCTCCGTGGCATCTCTGTCTTCTCCTTCAGCTTCAAGAAGTCTAACTCGTCAACCAATCACAATCACTTCTTCCTCTTCAGTGGCATTTAATGTCCACCAGTTCCCGTTTCCTCTCCCCCTCCCCGGTTGTTAGTCCACGGTAGAATTCGGTGCTTTTTTGCCATTTTGCAGAAAAGTCTCAAGTAAGCCTCAAGGTTTAAGATGCAAGTCTCAAGTCATAGTCAGGTCAACTTTTCCAATGCAGTCCTACCAGCCGTATCTCGTCTTCATAAAGAGAGAAGACCAATGAAGTCAGACAATATTATTGGCCAATTTATCAAAATTGAGTGCCTCCCTCAGGATGTTTCACTTGGCGACACTTCTTCCAGTAGACTACATACAGATGCAGGATTTTATTTTATTTTTTAATGAGCTGCCATGTTTCTGTAACAACCCACTTATTCCTTGATTGTTTCCTTATCTTTTTATGGTTTATTAATAGCGCTGAAGTGCGATATATTGTATGTGCTTCCTCAAAAGCCTCAGGCTCACCATCAGTGCTTGATGATTCTGCTTCACGATGAAGACCTGGCAAGGTTACCACAAAACACCGACAAATCTCCAACTACTCGATCCATTTAAATTGTGGGGGACAGTGCAAATCAGAGCAAAGTTTATTCACAAATCGAATATTAATGACAAATGCAGCCATTTGGGAGGCCAGCCATTTAAGATTGGAATCACTTAAAAAGGACATCCTGGGAATTTTCAACCCAAATTTCTGGCCTAACTGATATAAGGGACATCAAAGATGACTAAATAAATATATGAAAATGAATATACATATAAGTATAGATTTACACATCTTGTGTTGCCATGATTAGTGATTCCGTGTTGTCTTTCAGGGCGGCAGACTGACTGGTTAGCACATCCGCCTCCCAGTACTGAGGACTTGGGTTTGAGTCCAGGCTCTAGCCTTCCTGGGTGGAGTTTGCATGGGTCTTCTGGGTCTTCTCCGGGTACTCCGGGCTCCTCCCACATTCCAAAGACGTGCATGGCAGGTTGATTGGGCGCTCCGAATTGTCCCTATGTGTGCTTGTGAGTGTGGATGGTTGTTCGTCTCTGTGTGCCCTGCGATTGGCTGACAACCAGTTCAGGGTGTACCCCGCCCACTGCCCATAGCCAGCTGAGATAGGCTCCAGCAACCCCCACGACCCTTGTGAGGAGCAAGTGGTTCAGAAAATGGATGGATGGATGGATGGATGGATGGATGGATGGATGGATGGATGGATGTCTTTCTGTCCATCCTCTTCCAACCACTGACATGTTTTATCAATGTTAACCTTCGTTGGTGGTACATGCCATGCAGGGATTTGTCCTTCCATCCATGAGAGTCCATCTGGCTCCTTCTCCTTACTGGGCTTCTATGGCATGGGATACTCAACTTCCAAGTCCACGTCGAGTCTGAAATCTTTTAGTCAAACCACAAGCCTTCACAATAGTGACTACAGTTGTATGATTCCAAGCTGCAATAACTGATCTTTGCCATTTCGTTCAGCCTTCCACGAGTGCGCGTGCAATAATCTCTGTGGCATGCAGGCCACTGTCGCACGCGGCGACAGACAAAGGAGCATTTCCGATGACACATGTTGACAGACAGATGATAAAAATGAGAAATATTGAGTCAACCCGGGGAGCGGGCGGTTTGCTTTTGAAGCATGATAAGAAGAGAGAAAGGGGGTATAAATAAGCTGAGCACGGAGGGATACGACATTCAAAAGCGGGCCCAAATAAAAGTGGAGTGATAATGCTTGAATTCTCGGGGCGTCACAAAATGAGAAATAGGTTTTGTTGTGTCAAACTAATCAGAGCACAATTCCTGTTTTAAATTACTTTAGGATGGAGAGGAGAAAAGTTGGAGGATAAAAATCCATTTTTGGAGAGCCAACCACTCCTTCTGTTTCCACTTGCACAGTCAGCATGCAGCACTTCAAAATAGCACTGCTAGAACGCCACACCCAAGTGAAGACATCAGTCAGAACCCTCCATACAAACATACAACAACAACGTAGCAGAACAGTTCCCCTGCCAATTTAATTACAGGAGACTGAAGCTGGTTGCATAGTATGTATGTAAGTATGGAATCACTTGTTACATGAGTCTCAGCTTGTATAATAAAGTGATCGGAGATTTGACCGTTTGGCTAGCAACCACATACCACCCGGCAGGATCGTACATAAATTTAGTGGATAAAGGTTGGAGGATTACATTTTCAAGACCATCCATCCATCCATAAGGATATAAATAAAACAAAAAATGTAAACATAATACAAAAAAATAAAAAATGGTCACAAATAGGGATGTCACGATAAGGGCAATATCGTGATATTGCGATATTAAAACTGCCACAATATCGTCGTCGTCATGTTCACAATATTTAAAAGGAACACATTTGTTAAAAAAAAAAGTCAGGTTGATTTCCATTTGTGCAGTTCTAGCACCCTCTGGTGGCTAGTTTATTAGTGCTATTTAATTTTTATGAGGGATGTTTTGGCCTTCTATGTTTAAAATTATGCTAATTGCCAGATAAATGGGAACCTAATTTGCTTGTGAAGCGATCAATGTGTGCTTGCATTAGCAAGTAAGAGCCTCAATATTGTTATTAGAGATTGTAGGTGGTTTATATGCATTGCTGTTATGTACAAAAGCACAATATTATGCTTTTTTTTGTATGAGCTCTTTTTTACAATATTGTGACCTTTTTTAAATATCGCCAACGCCCCCACAATATCGTGATAATTATCGTATCGTGACCTTCATATCGTGATATCGTATCGTGATGTTTGGATATCGTTACATCCCTAGTCACAAAATAACCAACTTTCCACCAAGTAGTTTGTTTTGGTACATATTTGTGTGTTTTCATTATAAAGGATCCCTGAATTTCCAGCCCGTATGTATCATCCCACTTTTCCGCACCCTTTTGATGGTATAACACGCCATGTTTAGTTAATAAGGGCGCAACAACTGTTCTAGTACAGAGCAAGGCTAATTTGTCTCTGAAACTGAAAGGGGAGAACAAATAGACTTCGGGTGTATTGTCAGGCCAGTGGCTTTGTTGTTATTAAATCACATTAAAATGATTATCACACTTGTATGGTCTTGATTGCGAGAGCGATTTTTGCTGAGAACACCGGGAGAAGAAAAGGGATGAATGTAGGTCATCAAGCGACTGTTCTATACTGTATGTTTTCATCTCATCCAAATTGCCTGAGTTAATTTAAAAAAAAAAAAAAAAATGGTGTACATGAATTTACGATTTATGCCTTATGAATAGTGCCATCTATGAATTCTTACAGAGGCACTTTGCGAAAACTTGCACTAATAGGGGGAAAAACACATTTTGATTGAATGTTATTTTGCATATGTGACATATTTGAATTGTAAACAATTCAAAATAGCTTGAATGTTTGGCAAGTGCAACGTTGAAAAGCATGAAAAGTCAATTCCTGGTGCCGTTCTCAGCCCCCCCACCAAGACTCCGTCATTATTAAATTCCACTTCCATTTTGGAATAACACACATTCCTCCGGCATTCCTCGGCTAGTTTCCATGAAAGGAATCACACACTGTTTTAAATAAGACAGTTGCATTGTTAATTAAATGCAACTAAGTGAAGGTTGTCGTACTATATCCATACATAAAATGAACATAAACTTTTCACGAGCGTGTTTAAGTGGCATTCAGACAGAGGATTCTCTCAGCACCTGTCGTAAACGCAAATGTCATAAACATGACTTGTTGGCTGACAAACACACTTAGGTTGCCTTCGGGGTCTTTTTTATTGCGACATGGATTAACATATTACATTGCAATGGTTCCCGTGTGGACACTTTCGCTATGTTTATAAACAATGACCACTGGGATACTTTACAACTGCTACACAGATGCTAATCATTGCCTATGTTAGCATTAGCCTCAAGCTAGCATACTAAAGGCTTAGCTTGATGGGTGTTTAAATACATAACGTGTATTTGTCTTTGCTTTATCTTTAGTTAGACTGTAAACAAACAAGAGTGGTACAAAAAGAACAGCTTGAAGCCTTTTTTTTTTTTTTGAAAGAATATTCACAAAATTCTAAAATAATTACGCTAGTTAGCGATAGCCCTACTGCACACAGTTATATATGTGGTGTGCTCAACACTATAAAAGCAACACTGCTAATGTCGTGTTGCTCTCATTTGAAAAAAATAAAAAATTATTGCGACATGGATTAACATATTACATTGCAATGGTTCCCGTGTGGACACTTTCACTATGTTTATAAACAATGACCACTGGGATACTTTACAACTGCTACACAGATGCTAATCATTGCCTATGTTAGCATTAGCCTCAAGCTAGCATACTAAAGGCTTAGCTTGATGGGTGTTTAAATACATAACGTGTATTTGTCTTTGCTTTATCTTTAGTTAGACTGTAAACAAACAAGAGTGGTACAAAAAGAACAGCTTGAAGCCTTTTTTTTTTTTAAAGAATATTCACAAAATTCTAAAATAATTACGCTAGTTAGCGATAGCCCTACTGCACACAGTTATATATGTGGGTGTGCTCAACACTATAAAAGCAACACTGCTAATGTCGTGTTGCTCTCATTTGAAAAAAAAAAAAAATTATTGCGACATGGATTAACATATTACATTGCAATGGTTCCCGTGTGGACACTTTCACTATGTTTATAAACAATGACCACTGGGATACTTTACAACTGCTACACAGATGCTAATCATTGCCTATGTTAGCATTAGCCTCAACCTAGCATACTAAAGGCTTAGCTTGATGGGTGTTTAAATACATAACGTGTATTTGTCTTTGCTTTATCTTTAGTTAGACTGTAAACAAACAAGAGTGGTACAAAAAGAACAGCTTGAAGCCTTTTTTTTTTTTGAAAGAATATTCACAAAATTCTAAAATAATTACGCTAGTTAGCGATAGCCCTACTGCACACAGTTAATATGTGGTGTGCTCAACACTATAAAAGCAACACTGCTAATGTCGTGTTGCTCTCATTTGAAAAAAATAAATAAATAAATTATTGCGACATGGATTAACATATTACATTGCAATGGTTCCCGTGTGGACACTTTCACTATGTTTATAAACAATGACCACTGGGATACTTTACAACTGCTACACAGATGCTAATCATTGCCTATGTTAGCATTAGCCTCAAGCTAGCATACTAAAGGCTTAGCTAGATGGGTGTTTAAATACATAATGTGTATTTGTCTTTGCTTTATCTTTAGTTAGACTGTAAACAAACAAGAGTGGTACAAAAAGAACAGCTTGAAGCCTTTTTTTTTGAAAGAATATTCACTAAATTCTAAAATAATTACACTAGTTAGCGATAGCCCTACTGCACACAGTTATATATGTGGTGTGCTCAACACTATAAAAGCAACACTGCTAATGTCGTGTTGCTCTCATTTGAGAAAAAAAAATCTTTGAAGATAAATGCCAATGTCAATGTAATTTAATCGAGTTTTGCCAACAACATCAGAACGCGCTGAGATCTGACGGATGTTTTTGTCCGTAAAGGTCTGAAATGACTGTCATGGCTGCGTTATCTCACTCGATGCGTCCTATTTAAGATAACATCTTTTCATCCGTTGTGCCTTGTCACACTTTCAAATCGAAATGTGTCGTTAGCTTATTACCAACTGACAAAGTTTGCTCAAAAGAGGCATTTGTTTGCATTCATTTTTTGCTTTTTCGATTTGTCTTACTCTTCATTCTTTATTGCACTTAATTTCCATAGTTGGACTGGCCTCTGTTTGGATTAAAAATGTTTGTTGGGACTTACTGGTTCACTAGCCCTGGTTCGTCCTACAGTATTTTCTTCTTATCACGTCTGTTCCTCCCCGAGTCCACATAACCATAAAATCCACTTCATATGTAAAGTTATTGTTGGCATATGCTATTGTTGCTGTTATTGTTTTCTTTTTGTTCTTTCCCCTCTGCCTGTCTCCTCTCAAACCTTGCAATGTCAGGCTGTATTTCCAATAAATGTCCTTCTCAACACAAGCAACAATAAAAGTGTATCGAACTTTCCTGCTGTACAGCAAAACTGTTGCGGCATGATAAGGCAAACACTTGCGACAAACTGTGTGACTAAGCGGCCGAGCATGATGAGTTTAAAAAAAGAAAAAATATGAGTCACCGTGTCTATTAGAGTGCCGTGTACTATATGAGAAAATGCTGTAGTGCAAAGTCATTTGTATAAAGAAGAAAAAACTTTGTTTCTTAACTATTATGTATTTAACTCTGTTTTTATTTTATTTATTTATTTATTTATTTGCAGTTTTGGAAAGTTTTTTTTCCTGTCCTGTTTATGCAACTGACCCACTGCTCACATAATGCGCCACTTGGATGGGTACACTTTTTACCATAGCCATTAAGATTAAGGGCGGAGCTAGCGGTTGACGATTTGTGCGCAAGCCCAGAGTCAGATGCAAAATGATCACACTCATATATCAAGACACTTGTATCTCAAATCCCATTGAAATGAAAGGAAATTCGAGCTTGGACTTACACGAAAAATTCCATGTTTAACCATTGAAGTAACTAATCCCGAATTAACTTTCTTGAAAACACTGACTGGATGCGTCCAATGCGCTAATGCAGCCACGTCAACATGCACAAAGGTTTCCCTATTCAGTTTAAAATAACTTACTTTAACCTTACAGAACCCAGGGTGCTTTTTCACTTTTGGTAAAGTTTTAAATCCATCCGCGTTCTGTCATACCATGTAGCTAGCGCTAAGCTAGCTACATAGCTAGCTAGTATCTCTGGTCCAAAGTCCAAATTTGTGAACTCCCTTCTTGCTACAGTGGTGTCAGAGGCCAACAGCGATGTAACGACCAACTGACATTGCCCTTCCACTGCGAGGAAACCAATGTGAATTGATGGAAGCTGGATGTTGTAAGTGTGCTGCCGCCATCTAGTGGTGGGGGTCTAAAGTTTCCTCAAATCTCAAGATGAAAAAAACACACTAAATTACACACACTTTTTGTACAACTAAGTAATTATATAGTATACATGATTTAGTTATTCACTAAACAGAAGACTCCGTCTGATGGTGCTAATTTAGAATTTCGAAGTAAGACAACAGCGGCGGCGCGGGAATAGCACATTTGTGTTGTTGAGCCGCTAACGATAATGACAGAAGACGAAAGCGAGAGCGGGAGAGATTTGGGAAGGTGGAACGACACCAAAGGGATCCGCGGGACCGTCACAGCCGCGCTCATCCATCTCCAGGACACCAGCAAGTGCACGGCTTGCGACTTGACAAATAGAGCGAGTCTGACGGGGAATCGAACATGACATGATGACCGGCCTCGTGTGACTGGCGTCCACAAAGAAGCAGACACACACATTTTTTTACATTTTTTTTTACTTCTCGTGATGGGAATTGATTAGTGAGGCCGATGATGAGGAGGAAAGAAGCAAGTATCAATTTGATTTATTTATTTATTTATTTTTTTAGCTACTGCGGGCTTGACTTGACACTCTCTGTGTTGCTAAGACTCCACAGGGGATCTTTTAAGCAGAAATTCATTGTAATATTAAATCCCGATGACATTGTCATGATGACATTAGGAAATTTGCTAGAAAATTAACACACATTATGGATTTCCTAGCCATGTTGACAATTCTATTAGTACCCTTTCACTAAAGCAAAAGTTCCTGAACTAGCTTGAAATTGACCAAAGTATAAAAATGTCATTTCTGCACCTATCATTCAACAAATATGGCACCTGATCATTATGGATTGTGGCCTGTTTTACTGCAGCTTTTCTTCCTATCTTCTTGCATGGATGGGGTCTAGATTAAAACCCCTTATGGTAAATGTCATTGATTTTTGTGAAATGTGAGCCAGTGAAGCCGTTTGAGAATCTTTTGTGATGAAATGCTATATCAATGAGCTCGACTTGATTAGCCTATTCGTCTGTTTTCATTAATGGGTCATTCCAGAAAAGGAGGATATTTATTGTTCCCAGCTTCATCAAATTACACCACAAAATATGGAAGCATGCACATGTTGCGTCAATTGTAATTGTCCTGAGACCAAGGATAACTGTAGTTGTATTAAAAGTCATTTCAATTATTATTATTTTTTTTAAATAATTAATATATTGCTGGAGTTGGGCTGAAACCTCAGAAGTCACAATTCGGCAAATGTAAAAATAAAATAAAATAAAATAAAATAAAAAAATCTATATTGTTGTCCAGTCCACACTCCAAACGTGGGTGTCACTTTTACCAATTATTGACTAATCTAAAGTGTTTAAAATGTCTTTCTGTCTTTGATGATCCAATGTTAATTGTTGAAATTTTTTTTGGAGTGTCCTGAAAAGTGACTGATTTTGCCGGTACATCGATTTGGCCCGATGCCAGCGATATTTAACACATTGAGAACACCTGAAAGTCGTGACAAACTTGATGACCAACTTGCATAGAAAATTATAACAGATTAATCAGCTTTTTATTTGGTAGAAATCTGTTGATATTTTTCCTTGTAATTGTGGGAATGCTGAAGCATTCCCACATATGTTATTGTGATTTTTATTCTCCACACTTTTTGCCGCATAACAACTGCCACATAATACTTCCAATTTATACTGTTCATATTTCAACTAGCTTAAAAAATTAACGCCTCCCGGGATATATTTAGTCTGATTCCACATGATAGTATTTGCACAATTTAACATTTAATATCAACTTTTCCCCATTCATTTTCAATGGGACAGACATTGAACTTTTTATCAGTATCACTTTCCACGCCCACTTCCATACATCATCATTACCAGGTGCTCGGTGGCACAGTTGGTAAAGTGCATTGTCCAGTGACCACCCTGTCCAGGTCATCATTTCATAATTTATCTCTCAATTTACTTCATAAGCATTCTACATGGATTCAATTCTTAGCATTCAGCTTTCAGCATTCCCACACAATTTCTCCAGAAATTGAACTTAGTCTCTCTAGTTGTTGAAAGAACTTTTATTATAGACATATTTTAAATAAGTAGTACAGTGGACCCCTACATCCTCACGGTTCAACACCCGTAGATTCCCCTTTTCACAGTTTTTGCCTCAATATATATTTTTTTAAATATGTATACATTCTTTTGGGTGTGGAACACCGCTTTTCATGGAACACGCATATTGGAAGTTTATCACCATTTTCTTGAAGAAGTTTTTGGGGGTAAAACAAACAAACAAACAAAACAAAAAAAGCCATATATATTATTTCAATGGGCATCATTTATATGCAGGTTTTCAGTATTTACAGACCGGCCCGGTCCGCATGCCGGGTGTCCTCCGTAATGTAATGCTATGTTTGGAAGTTTTGTCTCTCAACACACACACAACCCTGTTATTAAAACCTTTTTAAGCCATCTCAAGTAAGCGAGGGTGAAAAAAGTGACATAGATGACATCATCAAGCCAAGAATTGTTTCTATTTTTTGCATTTGCACTCCGTTTACAGCAATGGAGTGTTTCATAAAACCAATTCATTTAAATTTGTCAGAAAATGTTTTTTGTTTTTTTTGTTTTTTTAAAAATACCTGTCTTGACCAGTTAGCATAGCACCTGAGCTAAAAAAGCTAGCAGCTAATCCTCAGTAAAAACTTTAACATTAGGAACAAACATTTTTTGCTCCCTTAACCCTAAAAGTTTGCCTTAGAGACTCGGTATTCATACGCCATTTTGTAAAAATACTTAATTCTCCTGAGACCACAAAACATGAAAAGGACAGACAGCCTATTAGCGTCAGTCGGTCGACAGTTTGCGCCGAGTAGACTCTTGCCGGAAAATGTACACGACGCGCGCGCGACTGCGCGACTTGGAGCGTGGATTAGACGTGTGTCGAGAAAATGAGGTGTGGACTTGGCTGAGCCGGTGAGACAGAAGCGCTGATGTGTACTGCCGTTTAAAATAGACCAGACAGACAGCTGAGCAGCTGTGACCTCACGTCGCCCCGACTCTCACTTACACTCGCTGACAGTAGTCTTGCCATGCGCACGCCAGAAGTGGCAAACGTACTCACGCTTTGGACTTAAAGACCCCGTCAAGTGAAACCATATATTTGTTTGTACTGTAAAGATATTACAGATGTTTTCGGAAAATTGTTGAAAATGTAAGCTAAGGCTGGGAAATATGTAGTACCGTATTTTCCGCACTATAAGGCGCACCGCATTATAAGGCGCTATAGTAGAGGCTGGGGTTACGTTATGCATCCATTAGATGGTGCTGCGCTAAAGGGAATGTCAGCTAGCTTGTGAGCTAACAGGTGTCCATGAAGCTGTTAGCTTTTTCGCTAGCCTTACCCAATTTTGAAGCCTCATTTTATATATGTGACGATCTAGGTAGTAAAAGTAAAACGTGGTTAGAAAAATAAATACCTGATACATATAGTTTATTATACTAATGAAGTTACTTCCCGGTTACTGATGAACACCTAGATACACAAACTACCATTAGATGTCTCAACCGACTACATAATTTACAACCTTTAATCGATTTGTGTCGCATTGAGAAAGATATTAAATGGAGGACACACTGCCTGAGGGTTTTGCTTTGGGGACAAAAGCAGTTCAATTCAGTTCAGCTCTGGCAAGGACGAGTGGAGATATCCTTGCGAGGGACACTTTTTGCCGTCGTTTGCTGCCGGCCAGACGGTCGCGGCACGAAATAGACTCCAGGGATCAAATGCAGTCTGCATGCTAGTGGAAGTCTGCAATTGCGGGACGGGTTGGATGAAATCACTGGTATTGGGGCAGATATTCGAAGGAGCGTGCGGCCACTGTCCGCTCTGCCAGGAAAGTGTCATTAGTTATTTGCGCTGATAGGTTGATGATAAAAACAGTGTGGGTGTGGTGGGGGCTTAAAGTGCCTCTGTCGCCTGAAGCGGAGCCATCACATTCTTTTCTTGAAACTGTTGACGGGAAAAAAAGACTCAGCCTGAACTGTTTAAAGCTACACTAAGCAATCATTGAAACTGAAACTACAGCATAAGTCCCATTCCAGGATTTTGGTTCATCACTACTTTATTTGGAATAAAATAATAATAATAATAATAATAATAATAATAATAATAATAATAATAATAATAAATCATACGAACGAAAGATAATGGAAATAATTGTATGAAGTAATCCCAACAGTTTATCTTCATTTAGTTAGCATTTGCATTAGCATGTGTGTTGATGTTCGATTTTTTTTTTTGTGTCCAATTGGATTTGTGCAGATGTACACTTAATTGATGAATAGTGTGTTAGCTACTAAATTAAGTTAACACACAAATGTAAAATGTGAGGCCACGTTTAGGAGCTAACCAATTGTGCTAGCTACAAGCTAGCTAGCAGCTAAAGCTAGCATGTAGCTACATTTACAATTATGTGATGTTTTGTTGTGTTGATTTGGATTACTAAAGTGTACTAATATTAATACTATACATTGAACGTAAGAGCAAAACAACAAAAAAATGTTTTGTGATTAAAAATGGTTACTATCGAATATTTAGCTAAAGCTAGCATGTAGCTATATTTACAATTATGTGATGTTATGTTGTGTTGATTTGGATTGCTATAGTGTACTAATATACTGTAAATAACACTTTATACTGTAGAAGGAGTGTAAGAGCAAAACAACAAGAATATCATTTTGTTACTAAAAATGGTTAGTGCTGTCACTATCGAATATTTTAAGAATCGATTAAACAATCGATTATTTAATCGAATGACTAAACAGATTCATTTTAATTTTGCATTATTAAAGAAAATATTTTGTACTTTGTATTTATGTAGTGATTTAAAAAAAAGAAAAAAGAAAAGTGGATCGATGTTGTACTATGTTACCGGTTTGGTCATTGTTTTCCAAGAAAACTGATGTTTGCAAATGTCTTATTTTGATTAAACTCAGAAGACAATCAGTCTTCTTTCATAAAGGACAACATAAATCAGTGAACAATTACCATTGATTTACTGAAATCAGAGTATTTGGACAATTTTGAAATAAAAAATGGCCCCAAACGATTACTTGATGATTAAAATGGTTGTCGATTAATTTGATAATCGATTACTTGTCAATTAATTGACTAATTTTGACGGTTCTAATGGTTACATGCGAATGTATGTAAAACAGTATGGGCGCTTTGCTACATCCCAAAATAGTTGTTTTCCCGACATTATAATATTTTGTGTTTACTGCTGCATTGATGCTGACAGCACAGACAGCTCGGCAAAATTTCCCAGGAACCGGCAGGTCAGCTCCATATCAGCTGAGCGAGCCGAGGGCCACTAGCGATGCCTCTTGTCAGTGAACAAACATGCTCCTGCACGTTCTATTTCGGCTGCAAATACGAACCGATATGTTTAGCACGAAAGCCTCACGGATGCAAATAGAAAAGGTCAGACAGTGCAGCCTGCCCTGCATACGCAATCGTGACTCCTCAGCTGTGGCGAGTAACGACAGTCGTGCTTCATTACCACCCATCCCTAAGTAGATTTTTCAGGTATCTTTTTGATGTCTTTTTATTTTTATGACCTAAACTGGAAAGCATATATCTGTACTTGCTAATTGTCAAAATAGGCAGGTTAGCCTGTCGCTAGCTAATTTAGCATTTTACTCAGTTTATACTAGCAAAGCCATGGGGACACATTTTGATAGCATAAAAATACTTAAACTATAACATGCAACATACATAACATTTTTCCCAAATTTGAGTACAAGCAGTATTTATAAGCTTTGACAGTAAAAAAAAATCTGGATTTTTTTTTTCTTAATTATACTTAAACTGCTCGTCAATAGCGCATATCAACACTATCCAATGAAAATCTCCAACTTTACTGTGAATTTCATAATTGGAGACACATGCTTTTCAGCGGACAGCAACGGTATGTAAGAACAAGCCAACATTGACAATTTTTGGAGACACCAGTTTCCCCTCTCCGACAGTTAAATGAGGGTGATGGACGATGGGATGTTGAAGGTTTTTATCGTGCTGACTGTTCTGCTCTACGATGGTGAGATGTGGGACACTCTATGAATGACAACTTAGGGACCTGGACAACTTTCATGTGAGGTGTCTTAAACCAGACGCATATAAACTGAACTAAATAGAAAAAGTTACCAAACCACTGCTCCTAAAACCCGGCGTTCTTAAAGGGGGTTGTTGTTATCTTATCAAGTATTACGTCAAAATTTCCTTCCAAGACACATTTCTTGGAACATTCCATTTCATTTGGAACCAGGGCTGGACTGGCCATCTGGCATACAGGACAGATGCCCGGTGGGCCGGTGTTTTTGTGGGGCCGATGTGGTGCTATTCAGTTATTATTATTATTATAAGAGATCGGCCCACAATTTAGAAGGAGCAGCCCATTCATCCATTTAAAATAAAAAGTGCAAACTGAACTAATAAACATCAGTGGTAGAGCGACATGGTAGCCAAGGGTGATCAGGAATCGGGCCGGACCGGCCGATTTTCTTTTGTACCAGTCCAGTCCTGTTTGGAACCTTCCAAATGTGTGATTCCATGGCTACCATGGGGGAGGTTACTGTATGGCAGTTCATGATAATGATAAGAATTTGTTAAATGAATTGATTTGTTAGTGCTGTCACTCTATCAAATTTTTTTTTTAAATCAATCATCCTATCAATTATTCCATCAATTCATTGAGTATTTCGGTTACATGCATTATTAAACACCAGCAAAATTAGCCTATGCTAAACAATTAGCAAACGTGATTAGCATTAGCGTGCTAGCAATTATCACTTAAGGTAAACAAACACTAACTACTATATTTATGTCACACATATATCTACATTACACATGTAATGGTGTCTTAAAAGTCACTTACAGATGGCACTTGAACAATAATCCATGAGTTTATGAGTGGAGCTCACTGATCTGAATATATGACTGGCGAGCCGATAGTCCAAGACTCTTGAAGTCACGAGGCCGCCATATTGCTCCTCCCAAGAAAGGTTTCTCGGCTTACGATCCTATACATTTACAGCATCGAAATCGGAGAACGTTTGAGGAGTTACTTAGTAGAAACAGCATGATTTATTATATTTTAAATATGTTAAACATAAACAACTGGACTTCAAACATTTTACAACTTGCCTTAAATACATGTATAAATTATATGCTTAGTGATGTTTGCAAGGAAACAAACAACAAACTATGCCTCTGCCAAATGTAATATTGGGAACTGAGTGATAAAAGAAAAGGGGGGTCTTCAAAGCACATACCGTCCATTTATAAAAAAAATTTTCACTTGTTAAAAAATAGTGACCACCCTGCCACAAACCACCCACCCTGCCTGCGAGCTGAATATGTCTAACCTGTACGTATACCGTACAGTTTATAGCCTGCTCGTGAGATGGGCTGAGCAAGATGGCCGCCCTGTGATTTCAACGGCTTGCATGCGCGTGTATGCGCTATCGGCTATCCAGTCACGTATTCAGATCGGTGGTATACGAGTGGAGCTGCCTGCTAGCTACAATAACGAGTTGTTGTAGTGATTACAACATAATTCACCCACGGAACGTTGGGACGAAGGGGGAGTTTGTTGGGATGAAAGGATGAAAGGATAAAAGAACAAAATGTTGGTAGGTCTGTGAGCCTCGCGCAGAGTGAGTTGTTGCTGTTGATGATGTCAATAAAACGCCAGTCTTTGGCTCTGGACTTCAACACTCCGCCTCCGACTCCCGTCACTACTCGCTACATTGGTGACCCCGACATCCGCCTCGTTGACGTTTCCGAGGCTGAGAATTTGATCGAATTGAGCGACATGGCGAACTCCGCTGATCTCAAGTTACCGGAGTTTTGGGAGTCGGCCGCGGCGACGTGGTTTGTACAAGCTGAAGCTCAGTTTGCCATCCGGGGAATTACGGACGATTCCACGCGCTACAACCACGTCGTGGCCGCGCTCGGGAGCTCCACGGCGGCCAGAGCTACGGCGCTAGCGAACACTACCATCTCCGAGCCACGTGCTCTGGCGGAGGAAGCTGACCGCTTTTTCCTGGCCACCCAGCGTCACAACCACGAGGTCTTGGCCTCTGCACGCGCCTTCCCAGTCCCGGCGGCCGCAACGGCACCTCATAAGGTACGCGCTGCCGTGGATGGCCGATCGGCCCCTGGCTTATGCTATTTTCACGCACGTTTTGGTACCAAGGCGAAGAGGTGCCGCGCCCCTTGCTCCTTTGTTGCGTCGGGAAACGGCGACGCCTCCACTCAGTTGCAGCTGTGAGTGGGGGCGCAGAGTGCCGGCTGCTGTTTATCATGGACACCCTCTCCAGACTCAAGTTCCTTTGTGACTCCGGCGCCCGCAGAAGCGTGTTGCCTGCCTCGGCTGAAGGTGCTGCCGGGGGCACTCACGGCCCGCACCTGTCAGCGGCCAACGATGCACCGATCCGGACCTACGGCACTAAGACAGAATGTGTCTTTGGTGTGCCCTCCATCCAATACCTCGGCCACCTCATCAACGAGGACGGCGCCACCCCGCTCCCGGCAAAAGTGGAAGCTGTTGCCGCTTTTCCTCGACCCCGGACGGCCCAGGGTCTTCGGGAGTTCCTCGGGATGCTGACTTTTTACCACAGGTTCTTCCGCCTCTTCCGCTTCATCCTGGAGGGCCGTGAGTTCACGGTCTTCGTCGATCACATGCCGCTCGCCTTCTCCATGTCGAAGTTGTCCGAGCCGTGGTCCGCGCGGCAACAGCGACAGTTGTCGTTCATATCTGGATACACCACGGACATCCGACATATCGCTGGCAAGGACGACGTGGTCGCGGATTGTCTGTCCAGGGCAGCCGTCAACACGGTACAGCTGGGCCTCGACTTTTCCCGGATGGCGGCCGACCAGGCTTCCGACCGTGACACCCAGTCGCTTCGGGGCTCCGACACCGGGTTGCAAGTTAAACCGGCTCATGTTGACCTGGCCGGACCCTTGGACGTGCCCCGCGCCCCCGCCGCGGCCGCCCCCCTGGGCTGCGCCTTGTGGACCGTGTGGGGTCCCTTCCAGTAGTTCCTGCATCCCCGCCAGTTGGTGCGCGGGACTGTTCTGGTGTTTCTGCTGTGTCCCTCCCGCCCTCGCTCCCTGGGTCCTGTACCCGCAGGGGTCGGGCATTTTTGCCGCCCCGTCATCCGGAGTTTGATTGTGGGTGAATTCTGGGGGGGCTTGTGTAGTGATTAGAACATAATTCACCCACGGAACGTTGGGACGAAGGGGGAGTTTGTTGGGATGAAAGGATGAAAGGATGAAAGGATAAAAGAACAAAATGTTGGTAGGTCTGTGAGCCTCGCGCAGAGTGAGTTGTTGTTGCTGTTAAACGATGAGAAGCTGATATCAATAAACCGCCGGTCTTTGGCTCCGGACTTCAACACTCTGCCTCCGACTCCCGTCACTGCTCGCTACATTGTAAGCTTACGACCGTGGATGGCTTCGGTTCAAATCTCCTGTGTTCCCTTTCAAGATGGCTTCCCCCTCTCAATCCATCCGTCCTCGCTTTCTCTCTACAGTCCTGACATCATTATCCCCCAAAAGAATGTCCTTTCCTCCTTGAGATGCAAATGAAGCGCTGTGTCTTCATTCAAAGTGCTGGCGTCGCTAGCTTGGCGCATTCCTCGCTACACTGGATTTCCTCGCCTTTGGCTCCTTCGCCGTCTGGTCCTGGTAATTTGACATACAAGTATTTTTTTTTGCTCTTTTCTGCTTAGTTGTGTGTCGCGGTGATCTTTCTCACAGTCCATTTGACATAGTTGGGATTTTCACATGTTCTGGAGGGATACAGACTGTTTTTAGCTACCAGATGGCTAACTAGCAAACTAGCAAATTAGCACTTCAATGCAAGAAGACACAAAGCAAGATAAGTTCTTTAAGTATGTACATTTATACACATGCGACAATATACGGCGGTGGGTGACGTGTGGAAGATGGGGAAAGAATTAAGCACTTATGAACAGAAAAAGAATTGGACACGTTTTCAACTTCCAAAAGATCATGTCGCTCTTTTACATCATTGAGCGCATCTTACACAACAAATTTGCATCTAGACAAAAGACAATCTATTTCCCTGTAACACGGAGAGCTCAATCTCAGACCAACATCAACCTCACACAGCTGAAATGTACATGTGCATTTTTATTTTTATTTTTTTTCCGCCCGTTTGAATACTGTATCGGCCGACCGTACATTCATGAACATCACACGTGTTTTCGCCTTCCAACAACAGCGGCGACATTTACACAAGAAAGGCAAGCGAGGATGGGAGTCGTCGTTACGAGGAGCGCAGCTTGCTTGTTCAGCTCCTTCCGCGTCGAGACAAATACGGATTTACTTGTAATCTATTGGATTTGTGAGGAACGTTCGGCATTAGGGGGAGTGGGTGGGGGGGGGGGGGGCATTACTGTTATCGTGACCGGTTGAAAGCAAAACATTTCTAGCATTAGAGCGGAACGCACAATGAAGTCATTAAGAAGGGCTAGCACAATGTCGACCACTGTGCTCAATCTGGCAATAGAAGCAGCAAACATTTGAAAATGTATTGGAACGCCATCGGGTTGGATGTGCACGACGTGGTGTGAACCATGATCAATTCATAAGTCAAATTTGCGGCACGGAAGAAAGAAATAAAACAAAAAGAAAAACAGAGACCAGAATCATACAAAGAAACAACAACAGTGACATCATAGATCAAATCTACTACATTCGGTCACTAAATAAGCAAAATACAACAATTGTAGATAGTAGCCAGTGGTGCAATGTGAAACTTAGTATATGACCTTCAATGACCTTTAATGTTTTTTTAATGTTTTTTTTTGTTTGTTTGTTTAATTGCCTGTTGTCTCTGCCATGTGCTGTTGATTTAAATCTGCATTCAGATAGAAAGTTACGGAAGCGTAATGCATTCACTTGGAAAAAAAAAAACTCCTGTTTTTTCTAAAAAAAAATTTGAGCTTTGTTTTTTTTAAGTATTTGTATTTTTTTCTGTTTTACTGAATATTTTCTATTTTATTATTATTTTTTTATGACAGAAAAAAACTATTCAGAAAATCAGAAAAAAAATTACTCCGAAAAACATTATTAAAAAAAACATAAAAATAAAAAAATAAATAAAAAATCCAAAAAACAGAAAAAAAAAAATAATTCCCAAAACCAGAGCACCGACTTCTGTTTTTCAGAGTATTTTTATTTTATTTATTTTTTTTACCTTTGAACTCCA
The DNA here is from genome assembly GCF_051991245.1 of Festucalex cinctus. NCBI lineage: Eukaryota > Metazoa > Chordata > Actinopteri > Syngnathiformes > Syngnathidae > Festucalex > Festucalex cinctus. Next base: position 9,381,860 of record NC_135411.1, on the reverse strand, counting down.
AGTGACTTGTTTCAGACCACTGACCTGTATATATGACTGGTTAGCTGATAGCCGATATACGCTAGTGCAAGCCGTTGAAGTCACACGGCGGCCATATTGTTACTCCCACCTCACTAGCAGACGACTGTATAAAGTTAACTATACGGTATACGTACAGATGAGACATATGCAGCTCGTCGGCAGTTAGTATAAGGCGGGAGGCGGGGTGGGTGTTTTGTTCGTTTTTTTTTGTTTTTTTTTCCTTGTTAAAAAAAACAATTAGTGACCACCCACAACCCCCCACCCCCATTTGTCTCATCTGAGCATTTACCGTATAGTTTATACAGTAGTCTGCTCGCGACGTGGGATTAACAAGATGGCCTCCCTGTGACTTCAACTGGCATGTATGGGCTATCGGCTATCCAGTCATATATACAGGTCAGTCTGCAACAAGTCATTTGGAGTTCAGAGGTCCAAAAAAACATTACTCTGAAAAACAGAAGTTGGTGCTCTGTTTTTCAGAATATTTTTTTTTATGACAGAAAAAAACTCTTCAGTAAAACAGGAAAAAAAATATTCAGAACAACAGAAAAAAAATACTCCAAAAAACAAAGCTCCCCCCCAAAAAAATTTGTCAGAAAAACAGGATTTTTTTATTTTTTTTCAAGTGAATGCAGTACGTTTCCATAGAAAGTAGTGTTAAATGTATCTTTAAGAACACAATTTATGGAAGATTAAAGTCCCTGTAAAGTGAAAATAAAAGTTTGTAAATTTGACACAACACTGCCAAAAAAAAAAACCAAGTATATCCAGAGTTTCTTTCAGGTATCAGCAAGTCTAATTTAATGCTTTAATTTTAATGCAACTTAAAACTAATTTAATGCCAATGACGTAGGTTTTCCATATTTAAAATAAAAGTGGAAAAATATAGTTACCAAATACAAATGTGGTTGTATGTTTTACTTCATTTAATCCACAAAGTTATTTGAAGTTAAAAAGATATACTAAACAGTTATAAGGAGTTTGAGTCATGGACAGAGTTGGGTAATTAGAAACCAGAAATTAAAAACCCTGACCTTTCTGGACCTGGATTCCCCGACCCTGGTGTTGAGGTAATTTTCTGCCACTAGATCCCATTTTTGTTTCATGTTGGACATTGGTGACAGAAGGTACTTTTTTTTGTTTTTTTTTCAAATTCAGAGCAATCGATATTTGGAACACAAAGCAACTTATGGACCCCAGGCCATTTTATTCATTGTAAAGTACAACTAGTCCCCAGTCGCCACAAATTGTTATATTTTCTATCACATTTATTATTGCTAAATTGTTATGATGACTCTTTTGCACAATGTATGTAAAATAAAGCATGAACAACAATGTTTTACATCAATTGTATAAAACTATTTTTGCCTCCGGATTGATGAAAGTATTTAATGCTTTTTAATGCCAATCAAGGCCTTAATTTCAGCAAAATCCATTTAATGACGTTTAATGACAAAAGCAAATGATGCTTCAAATTTGTGAAATAGCAAACCATTCCTTCTGTTGTCTATTGCTGTGGGCGTGGCCATTGAATGTGTTGAAAACCATGCCCCACTCACCTGTCAATCAAATGCAACTAGTACGACACTAAAAAATGGATGCTACGTTCAGCATCTTTTATGTCGACAGTTTTTTGTTTCCCCTATTCGGCGACAATAAGGCACTCTAAATCGACGACGCCAGCCCAAACTCCCATTTACACGCTGGCTGTCACTTTTCACTTTTTTTTTTTACGCACTCGCTCCTTTGCCTTCCGTTTCATAACATATGTACCAGGGGTGTCAAACATAAGGCCCGCGGGCTGGATCAGGCCCACAAAGGGGTTTAATCCGGCCCATGAGATGATTTTGTAAAGTTAAAAAAAAATAAAAAATGTAACGTCAGACTAATTAATCAGTCGGCCACAAACAAAATATATAAAATTTGGAACTTGTACGGGGAGAATCGTCCTGGATGTCATTATTTTACACACAACTTAAAGTTACGGTTTGTTTAATTATTATTAGTATTTTATTAATCATAGACCGAAAAACGTGTTAAATACGACACAAATTCAATTATTGGTAACACAAATAGATATGACAAGGATTAGTGTCCTTATAACGTCATTAACTGTGCCACGCAATGTATTCTGGGAACAATATATATGAAAAACATTTCCATTTGCATTTGTATTATTTTTTGGAACAATATGATTACAGTTGAGCTCCGTAATTTAGGGCTGTAGGGATGTCACGATCGTCGTCGTCATGTTCCCAATATTTAAAAGGAACACCTCCGTTCAAAAAGTCAGGTTGATTTCCATTTGTGCAGTTCTAGTACCCTCTAGTGGCTAGTTTATTAGTGCAATTTAATTTTCATTTGCGATGTTTTGGCCTTCTATGTTTAAAATTATGCTAATTGCCAGATAAAAGGGAACCTAATTTGCTTGTGAGGCGATCAATGTGTGCTTGCATTAGCAAGTAAGAGCCTCAATATTGTTTTAGAGATTGTAGGTGGTTTATATGCATTGCTGTTATGTACGAAAGCACAATATTGTGCTTTTTTTTTGGTATGAGCTCTTTTTTTACAATATTGTGACCTTTTTTAAATATCGCCAACGCCCCCACAGTATCGTGATAATTATGGTATCGTGACCTTCATATCGTGATAATATCATATCGTGATGTTTGGATATCGTTACATCCCAACACACAAATAGCGAAAATCTGCATATAATTGACGGCAATCGTTTTTAAGTTATATACCGTTATTTTACCGATGCGGCCCACTTGGTAATATATTTTCCTCCATGCGGCCCCTGAGCTAACATGAGTTTGACACCCCTGACATATACAGTCACGACCAACAACGAGGCACTCTAATGGTGACAAACTCGCTTCATCTCCACAGTTAAGCACTACACAGTTCTGTCTGTGTATTTTTTTTTTTAATTTTTATAAATGTTCTTCAAATTTGTAAAATATATTTACAAACATTTCTTAATTCACTTTACAGGGACTTTAAACGATTCCACTTAAATTAACTCATTCACTCCCAGCCATTTTCACATTTTGCAATCCCGTTCGCTCCCGGCTGTTTTACTGAATTTTGACTGATTTTGCAAGGCCCACAGAAAATTGTGCTCAATTGCTATAAAAGCATGGAAAAAAAGAAAGATTAAAGTCTCTTCTTTCATCAGGAAAAAAAAGTATGTTTCTATCTGTTTCCGTTTTGCAGCAATTAGCATTAGAAGAGATCTAAATTTCATCAGTTTTCACAAATCTATTTAAAATTGTAAGTAATTGAGCTTTTTTTCTAGATGGCCCTGGTTGATCTCCTTTGCTCTGCTGCCACCTGCTGGCTGTTTGTGTAATAACTACCATTTCTGCAACTGTTCTTTGCAGTTGAGAGGCTGCATCAAAGCCTTCTGTATGCTCTAGCATAAGAAAAACAAAAAAAACGTATAAATACGTCTTTGGGACACGTAAAACATTAAAAAAACGTATTTACACGTTATTGGGAGCAAATGAGTTAAAACAGTTTTTTTTTTTGCACTGATCCTGCTCAACATTTTTTGACCACATGCATTACTGTACATTCCCACAAGCCAACACACAAAAGAGGTTGCACGCTAAACATTCATGAAATCCAAATGACATACTGGCTTTTAAGTTTTGCATAGAAATCCCATCCGCGTACATTACAACAGCTCCTAAAGCTCCACCTAAGAGCTTCACGCTGACTCTCAAGCTCGTGTCAGATCATTCCAGCTATGTACAGTTACTCACTATAAACACCTAGTTGCATATTTGCGAGGGCGCTCACCTGCGCACGCGTTCCATTCTAATCCGAGCCGAGATACGCGCGCACCGCTTCGAGGCTATCAAATCTGCCGTCCTGGGTCGCACGCCTGGAACCCATTTATCAATCTAGCATGCATTTTCCATCATCCTCACACAGGAAATATGTTTTCAAATGAGTTCTTCTGCGGGGGCGGGAGGACGATGCAGTGGTTTTGCTGTGGCAAAAACGAAAAGTAGAAAACAAAAATCTGTAAATTGGGCAAAAATCCTTCGGACACAGACACAGTCTTTTAAGAGTGAACGATGTGTTTGCACGCGCGTCTCGGCCATTTTGTAGACACGAGAGGACGCGGCGGGGATTTCGTCGGGCGAGCTCCGGAACAAGACGGGGAGCATCGCCGTCGACAGTTGCACGCTCGTCCCGCCCGCCCGTCGTCCAACAAAGATGCTGAAAAGTGATGTGTGTGTGTCGGATGTTAAAGTCGCTTTGCAGTTTCTTTGTCGACGAGTCACGTGACATCAGAATAGGTTCCATCGTGAGCAAAGTGCAGCGAGGAGCAGCGCGAGGCCGCAGGGTCCTGGCCGGCCGCTCGGCGGGGAGCCCCCGACAACCCGAACGGAGGGGGGCTTGGCCGGGTTCTGCTTCGGAGCTTCCAATCCGGGGCCCGTGGTTCCAACTTCACTGGAGCCTTTTGTGTGTACTGTAAGATCAAAACATGAGAGAGAAACAAAGAGGCGATTATTCAACTTAAACAGTCGGGATTTAGGACCAGCGGGGTCACGCTTCGAGCAAAGCACCTGCTCTATAGTCATGGTAATAATTGCAAAATTGCCCTGCGATTGGCTGGCAACCAGTTCAGGGTGTACCCTGCCTACTGCTCAAAGCCAGCTGGGATAGGCTCCAGCACCTCCTGCGACTCTTTTGAGGAGCAAGTAGTTTGGAAAATGGATGGATAATTGCAAAAATATTGTGAAAAAAAATGACATTCTGGGACTGAAGTGGTTCGGATGTTGGATTTACAGTTATGAGGTTCTGTTTTTGAAACTCTTTTCCTGCATGGAATAATTTGCATGCTCTCCATATTGCATAAAAATTCATGTTAGGTGGAAATGTTTTTTTTTCTTTTCACTGCAAAAAACCCCCGAAATCTTAACTATGATAGAATTTCTTCAATCCATCCATCAATCCATTTTCTTGACCGCTTATTCCTCACAAGGGTCGCGGGGGCTGCTGGCGCCTATCTCAGCTGGCTCTGGGCAGTAGGCAGGGGACACCCTGGACTGGTTGCCAGCCAATCGCAGGGCACACAGAGACGAACAACCATCCACACTCACAAGCACACCTAGGGACGATTCGGAGCACCCAATTAACCTGCCGTGCATGTCTTTGGAATGTGGGAGGAGACCGGAGTACCCGGAGAAGACCCACGCGGGCACGGGGAGAACATGCAAACTCCACCCAGGAAGGCCGGAGCCTGGACTCGAACCGGAGTCCTCAGAAATGGGAGGCGGACGTGCTAACCACTCGGCCACCGTGCCGCCAGAATTTCTTCAATTTAACCTAAATTTGCCTACTTTGCTTTAACAAGTTATTTTTACTTAAAGGGATCTTTCGGCTTTTTTTTTTTTTTTTTTTTTTTTTTTTTTTTTTTTTTTTTTTTTTTTTTTTTTTTTGAAGAGCTCAGAATTGTTCATTCGGTAGTCTTACCGATTCAACGTCTTGTCATCATTGCTCTTTTCCTTTTTTTTTTTTTTTTTTTTTTTTTTTTTTTTTTTTTGTGTGTGTGTATGTGTGCGTGCGTTTGCGTGCGTGCGTTTGCGTGCGTGCGTGCGTTTGCGTGTGTGCGTTTGCGTGCGTTTGCGTGCGTGCGTGCAAATACGTATAAATTTATACTCATTCATTCACCTAAAACCTTATAAATATCCCATTACCCTTCGCCTTAACCAGGTACTTCAGAATCTTGCCAGAGTCGTGAGATTTAAATGGTCAGGAGACCAGAGAAAAGGTCAGAAAAAAAAGAAATAAAGAGAAAAGAAAGGTAAATCAAAGTGACATCCAGCACCGACCAAACACTTCCTGCCTTCCCCATGATTACAAAATCAAAGTCTTACGCCAACCCCGGAAGCCTCTAAATTCCAGCAAATTTAGCGAGATCTCAAGAGCCCAGAGGAAAAACTAAAGAGAGGAAGGAGGGAAGGATCGATAAGGCAGAGTGAGATCAATAGAAGCCAGTACATCCAATCCATCAAAGTGAAGTCCAGCACCAACAAGACCCCTCCTGCGTGGTTACAAAACCGGAGTCTTATGCCAACCCCAGAAACCTCATACTTCTAATAAATTAAGATCTCAAGTGACCAGAGGAAAAACTAAAGAGAGGAAGGAGGGAAGGATAGATAAAGAAAAGTGAGAACCACAGACACCAGCACCAACTGATTCAAGGGGCTGTGGGAGGGAGAGGGTACTTCTGTTGAGTTTCAGTAGATGCTGGTGCGACGGATCTGGCATGCATAAGGACCACCACCAAAGAGAGAAGCCGTCAACCGCGGTCCAGCAAAGCGAGCACCCCCCCCCCCCCCCCCCCACCCCCCCCGGAATCCCCAGGCCGCGGCAGCACCAAGGCCACCCCCAAGCCACCCGAGCGGACACCGGTCAGCGAGCCGACCCAGATACCCGGAACACCCCCGCCCCAGCCCCGGCCCACACCCCCGAGCCCAAGGCCGCAGAACGAGGCCCAGCGGGCCCCCACAGCGCCCCACCGGTCCCCAGCCCCCATCCCCCCACGACCCCCCCGCACCCCACCCAAACCCGCCATCCACCACGACCCAGGCCCCACCACCCCCGACCCCCAAACCCCCGAACACACCCCGACCCCCAGCACCCAACCCCCCACCCACCCATACCTCCACCCCCCCCCCAAACAAGCCGCCCCCCCCCGACGGCCGCCACCCCCCCCCCGCGAACCCGGCCCCCCGCGAGAACCCCCCACCCCCCCCCGGAAACCGGCACCGGGCAGCAGCGCAGAGAGGGAAGATGTGCCCACCCCACCTCCAGCCGCGCGAGATTTGCACCGCGGCGGGAGGGGGGAAGCAGAGGAGGAAGCACCAGGGGAGAAGGCGGGACACCAGAACACCGAACCCGGTGGGGAGAGGCCCCGGTCGTCACGCCAGAGTACAAGTGACACCTAACCCTGTTACTGAGTCCGCCAGCTCGCCGACTGGCGAGCTCTACCCTTACACCGTGAATGTGGCCCCACCCAGTGTATATACAAGTGTGTGCGTGTGGTGCATTAAAATTGGGAGCAGGTGAGTCGGAGCAGAGGGAAAAAATTTCCCCTACTCCGACACACCCGTATCCCCCCCCAAAAAATGAATATGTATATGTGTGGTGCATTAAAAAAGGGAATGGAGGGACAAAGTGGTGGGGCAGGGACACAAATGGGGGGGACCACAGCGCTGCCAGGCACTGCAGTCCATCCCCTCTGATGGCTCCCCGCCCCAACTCACCCCTCCCCTTGGACGTGAGGTGCATTAAAATTGGAGGGGAGTTGAAGGGTGAAGACGGTGTTTCCACCCTTCCCCACCCCACCAAGAAATGTGTTGTGTGCCCTATGTGTATATTTACAAAGTGTATAGTGCAAGCTAGTGAAGTGAGTAAGAGGAGCGACCAGCGGGGCCTCACCCAACCCGGCGGGTGTAGGTGGCACGCCCGCCCCCCAGCACCCCCACCCCCCGCCGCCCCCCACCTCATCCACCCGGCACCACAATGGGCGGACAGCCAGCGCAGCAGGGCTACCGGACAGCCCACCAGCCACCGGGGCCCGCCCGGGGCACCAGGAGTTATACCGGAGCGGGGCAGGCCCCAAACCCTCGCCCGGCCCCCGGAGCCCGACGCCCGGGCCGGGGAGGGAGCCCCAGGCCCAGGGAGAGGGAGGGGGAGGGGCCGCAGGGCAGACAGGGAAGGGGGGGGGGGGGCGGGGGAAGCGGGGAGAAGACGACAAGAAGGCGAAAGGGCGGCTGCAGGGCAGGAGGCGGGGGGGGAGAGGAGGAGGGAGGGCGACAAGGGAAAAGGGACCGGGAGGCAGAGGAGGATGGGCGGGAGGAGGCGAGGAGGGAGAGGCGACGGGGGGGAGGAAGGGGGAGGGGAGAGGGAACCACGGGGCACACCGGAGGCCCACCCACCCCGAACCGCGCCGCCGGGCACGGAGCAGCGGACCGCGCCGGGACGGCACCGCCCCGGGCACCAGGGGAAGCACCCCAACACCGCACCCCACAGGGGGCCCAGGGAGCGGCCAAGACGCAACCGCCACCGAGCAGACAACGGGGGGGGGGGGGGGGGGGGGGGCAGAACCACCCCCGCCCGACCACAGGGGACGGCGTCAAGAAAATTGACTAATTAGCATGCAGTAACACCAAGTGTTGATGCTTAGTGCCCACTAGAAATAGATCTTAAGGAGTTATTGAGTATAGTGTCGTATAGTGTGGTATGCTCGAGCCCACTAGCAGCAACTAGGTTCCTGACTATATAAAAATAAAAACAATCAGATACAAAATACCAAATACAGGAGCAGCGAAAACAGAAGTTGTAACGATGTGGTGGCTCTCGTTAACAGGCAGAATCTTGGCAGGATTAAGTTGCCAAATTGAGATTAAAATATTCTATGTACATAGACCATATTTGTTTAAATCTTGATACTTGATTTTTATTTATATATATATATCTTTCGGCTTTTTTAACATGAATCTCAATTTGATCCTCACCTCCCGTGTGTGCGATCAGCACTGACTTCTTTCTGACAGCGTTCGGTGACACCAGTTCTGGTTCGACGTTGGACGAGAGGAAAATAGTCCACCAAGCTGGCTGGGGTCTCGGAAATAAAGCGTTTTTCTTCTAAAAAACTATTTGTTTTCAAAAGCGTGATACATTTCCATCACAATACTCTTTTCTGAATAAAGTCAGACGCCATTACCGCCAGCCACTACTTTTCTGTTCGTTCGTTCGTATCACTGCGCGGCGCCCTGTAGAACGCTAACCGACGCACTGCAGCCAGCTAGCTGATACTTCCGCCGAAAAGGCAAACAACTTCAGTGCGTCGGTTAGCGTTCTACAGGGCGCCGCGCAGTGATACGAACGAACAGAAAAGTAGTGGCTGGCGGTAATGGCGTCTGACTTTATTCAGAAAAGAGTATTGTGATGGAAATGTATCACGCTTTTGAAAACAAATAGTTTTTAGAAGAAAAACGCTTTATTTCCGAGACCCCAGCCAGCTTGCTGGACTCTTTCCCTCTCGTCCAACGCCGAACCAGAACGCGTGTCACAGAACGCTGTCGGGGGTAAGTCAGTGCTGATCGCACACACGGGAGGTGAGGATCAAATTGAGATTCATGTTAAAAAAGCCGAACGATCCCTTTAAAATGAAAATGCCAGACAAGATCATTGTGCTTATTTTTAGACACTTTTTATTTAATTCGCTTATTTGATCAAACAGTCTTAGCCTTGAGTGTTTACAGCCAGTTGTAAGTTCCGTGAAGCTTAAAACAAGATGACAATTAACAGACATCAAAGGCCCTGAACTGGAGTTTCATAAAATGACTACAGTATTCTTATTTTAAGATTTTGCATCATCTAGAAATAAGATAAATGGAAAAATTACAAGTATGAAAATAATCAGACAAAAGTGCAAGTTTGTGGTTTCGTTATTCGTTCGGTCTCATTTTTCATCTTCCAATATTTTGAGAGTGCCTACCCAAAGACTTGGAAGTTGTTGGTTCAATCCCAACCTGAGTCATACCAAAGACAATAAAAAAACTGACCTGTTACTTCCATGCTTGACACTCAGGCAAAATTATCCAAGAGTGAAAAAATACATATGTATTTGTAAGAAAATAGTTCTATTTATTACAGCGTGGAAAAAGTCAATATAACTCGGGTTTTTTTTTTTTGTTTGTATAAAAAATACTATTTTCGAGACCGCTGTGGTTGATATGCGAATAGTATTATTTTTGTATTTTTCTTACAGGTAAATTTAAGTGAATTTTTCTTGTTCTGTTGACAGATAATTTTGCTTATTTGAAATAATAATTTTCTTATTTTACTATATTTTTTCTTCAAGGCGGGATCTTCCGTTTGCACTCAGGAAAATGCAGTATATAAATACAGTATGTATACCCCTTGAACTCCTTCTCAATCTACACCTCTGGGCTTTTGTTAATGTGTGGTGGTGATTTCTTCCGAAACCCCTTTTTCATTTGATGGCCACATACAGAAAATCAGAAGGACGCAAGGGCCACATAATATTATGAAGAGAAATTGTGTTTAGTCCTAAAAAATGTACAAATAGTTTTATTTTTGCTTTTGCATATTTAGAAAAATGCTACAGTATATAAACCAATTTATTTGTAATATGGCAGTAGGGTTAATATAGTTTTGGATTTTTTCATTTTAGTTTTTATTAGTTTTCAGGGTGGTTCTGTTAGTTTGTATTAGTTTAGTTCTTTAAAAAATGCTTAGTTTTTGTTTAGTTTGTTAGTTTCAGTATTAGTTTTATTTTATTTATTTATTTATTTATTTATTTTATGTGTATTACTTGTGTGCAATATTTAAAAAACACAGTGGGAACGACATCATCTTTTGATGCTTTTCTATTGGCTGCTGCTAGATGACGTCACTTGTGTGCGACATACTTTCAAAACGTCATTATTCCGGTTCATATAAAAATAAATCTACTAAAAATTACATGTAAATTCATCCCCAAAGGCTCATGCATTAAATTAATGACCAAAGACTAAAACGAATTATTCTATAGTTAAAATTAATTTTTAGTTCATTTAGTAAACATAAAATGTAGTTTCAGTTAGTTTTAGTTTTTTTAAAAAGCATTTTCGTTTTTATTTTATTTCGGTAACAATATTGTTTTTTTTCATTAGTTTTAGTGAACTAAAATAAACATTTAATGGCACCTGTTTTTCGATACTCTCCCTTCTTACTTTGACCATCTCCAAACATTTTTGTTTTGTTTATTTTATTTGAACTGAGTCAAATGCCATTTTTAGCATACGTCGCGGGCCACTGAAAAATGGACGGCGGGCCGCAAATGGCCCCCGGGACGTAGTTTGGACACCCCTGTCTTAATTTGATGAACATAAACAAGGTTAGTTGCTTTTAGATGAACTGATCAAGTGCTTGGCTAACAGGTTGTCTCAATTATTTTTTTTTCAGTCAAGAGAAAAATACTGCTTCATCACCAACACCCAACAAGGCTGCGCAAACATTGCGTAAGCCTTTGAATAGGGAGCGAAATATATCAAGGAGTGCCGATCCCAAAGGACGAGCGTGGAAAAACAAGCAACGACTGGATAAACGATTGCAGCGCGTCGTGTCGAGGGCCAAGTGTTAAACGAGTGTAATCTGCCACTGTTGGAAAACGAGGTCAAGTTTTCCGCTGATCCCTCTCGACGCGAACGAGACAAATCTCTCAAGATGGACGCAATTGTGAAGTAAATTGACTATACAGCCGTGACATCCGACTGTGTGTGGATGGATGGATGGTCTGCCCATGAAGAGACAGAAGCAACAAACCTGACTTGGATATCACACCAAATGAAGATTTGTTGTTTTTTTTCCTTCCATCATCTCCACACCTCTGTTGTGCATGTGAGATGAGGGCTCGGCCGTCTCAAAAGAGAGTGAATTGTTTCCAGCATACGTTGTTTTTTTTTATTTTTTTTATTGTCCCGCTCAACAATAGACAAAGACGCCGTTCATCCCAAATCTGATTGCGCTTATTGTTTTCCCCTGAAACCGGGGCTGCACATCATCAGCGCGCGGAAGAACAGCAAAGTTGAAATATGACAACACCAGTGCGAAATCTGCATGTTAACCAGCTGGCTCATTATGGAGACAATTCCGACCAGAACAAGCAATTACCTTGCAGACAATCATCCTGCCAACTAGTTGACGTGTTCATTTCCTAGTAGCGGATACAAAAAAAGCTGAACATAAACCAAAAACTGGAAGCTATAAATTTGGACTGTCCACATTTACACCAATGACATGGCCAGTGAAGACAGGAAAAAAAAAAAAAAGTTTGGGAGGATCCTCACTTTAATCTCAGAACTCTCATTTTAAAGGGATACTTGACTCTTTGAGCCATTTTCAGCAGCAAAAAAGTTAATATTTGGTCAAAAATTAATGTGGTAACGTCATTATTTTTCATGTACAATTAATACCTTTAAAAAGTAATTTTTCTACTTGCAGTCGACTGATGGTGACATCACCTGTGCTGAGGAAGTAGGTAACAGCCAATCATGGCTCAGTTTGCTGACCAAACCCAGAAAACAGGTGAGCCGTGATTGGTCGTTACCTACTTCCTCAGCACAGGTGATGTCATCATCAGTCGACAGCAAGTAGAAAATTACTTTTTAAAGGTATTCATTGTACATGAAGAATAATGACGTTATCAAATTCATTCTGGACAAAATATTAACTTTTCACTGCTGAAAATTGAGTCAAGTATCCCTTTAAAGTTAAAGTCAGAATTCTCACTTTAAAGTGAGAATTTTGACTTTATTCTCAGAATTCTCACTTTAAAGGCACGGTCTTCCGTTTTCACTCAGGAAAATGCACTATATAAATACAGGATGTATACACATGAACTCCTTCTCAATCTACACCTCTGGGCTTCTGTTAATGTGTGGTGGTGATTTTTTTTTTTCTAAACAACCCCAGCCTGTATTTTGCCATTTTGTGTTTGTTTTGTCAACAGTGGGACGTTTCCGTGGACAGACAGTTGTTGAACCCTCCAGCCAATCGCAGAGGGGGGTATTTGTGGTGGCGGGGGGCGTGTCGGCTGCATGACGTCCCTCCCGTGGCAACTTGACAGCACGCACGGATTCCCAAAAAAAAAATAGAAAACACAAACAAACAAACAAACAAAAAAATCCGAGTGATGTCACACAGCTGACAAATTCACCGGGCCCCATCTGTGACATGTCCCCCCCGCTCTACAATTGGCTGGAGGGGTGGGGGTTTAGGAAAAAAAAAATCACCACCACACATTAACAGAAGCCCAGAGGTGTAGAATGAGAAGAGGTTCATGGGTGTAAATCCTCTATTTATATAGTGCATTTTCCTGAGTGAAAACGGAAGACCCCGCCTTTAAAGTGAGAATAATAGTCGCACTAATAAAGTGAGAATTCTGACTTTAAAATGAGAATTCTGATAATAAAGTGAGAATCCTGCCAAACTTTATTTTTTCTCTCTTCACTGGCCCTAATCCTCTTCCGTATTCGACCAGTTCACCAACTGCCTGAGGTGGCAAACTGAACCTAATTAGACCGCTTTTATTACTGTTATGTCATCAGTGATTAAACCAGACTGATGATCAATTAACTTGACACCTGCACAAATGTAAAATTAAGAGGTGTATCTGAACAAATTAAGCCCCTGAAAATATGCAAAGGTGCAAAGGCAAACATCAGGCGAGCAGGTGGATAATGGAAAGTGATGTCGCCGTAATGACACAATGTTGGCAGATTGATCCGCGCTTGATCGGGCTGGCTCATGCGATAATGATGAAAACACGGCGAGGGAAAAAAAATGAAAAAGCAGAAGGCGGGCGGCAGATGATGTCGATGGTTAGTGGAGGGAAAACAGTATGTTTGGCTTCTTAGCACCAGATTGAATATCCATCATCAAGACAGATGGAATCGATCAATTCAAGGGTATGCAGTGGCAAACATGCATTTTTTTTATTTTTTTTTCATTTTGCATAATTCGCAGACCTGATATGAGAATGAATGAGGGGCGTTTGGTAAGCCATCTCACAAAAATTAGTACACCCCCAAACATTTCTGCAGCTATTTAATTATATCTTTTCACTTGCAATATTCTTTTTACTCCTCTAGATGGTGCTCTATAAGATAAAGGCAAGTGCAATGGGAATTGATTAAACCAAGAGTGTCATGTAGAGGAGTTAAAAAAAAAAAACACATCGCAAGTGTTTCATGAAGCCTCATTTACCCACCACTAGCTGTGAGCTAGCGAATCAGCGCACGAGACAAGAAATGGAAGTGACAAAGTACATAACCATTTGTGAAGCTAGCTAATGTTGATTTGTTGTTAGGGTTCGTGGTTGCAACATTCACTAAACGTTTGTCAACAGTTAAAGGAGAAGTCAACCCCCGCAAAAAAAATAATCTTTACAATAATATGTTCTATGCAGCCCCACTAATCTAAATATTGTCTGGTTAATATTGCGTTAGTGGATTATGAGCTAAGCAGCACAATCCAACAGTTTTTATCAATATCAGAGAGCGGCCATTTTGCCACTTGCTGTCGAGTGAAAATGACATCACAGTTGCTCAGGTCTCAGTTAACAGCCAATCAACAGCAAAATGATTAATCTCGTAATCTATTTATCTTTCTTTCCTTTGATCTTTCCTCTGGTCTCCTGACCTTCTGAACTTCACGACTGGCGAGACTCTGAAGTACCGGTTAAGGTGAAGGGTAATGGGATTTTTATTAGGTTTTAGGTCAGGGATGGGCAAACTCGGTCCTCGAGGGCCGGAGTCCTGCAGGTTTTGGAGGTTTCCCGCTTCCAACGCAAGCTGATTCCAATCACCAGGATCGTTATCAGGCTTATGCAGAGCTTGCTGATGAGCTGATCAGATATCAGCTTTGTTGGAGAAGGGAAACATGCAAAACCTGCAGGACTCCGGTCCTCGAGGACAGAGTTTCCAGCAAGTCCTTCCGCTGCGCATGCCTCTCTCTGAATTTAAAGGGAATGAGCTGGGAGCCGCTTCGATTGGCCTACAGTCAGCTGCGTTCCCTCCCACAATGGCGCATAATGAAGCAAATACCCTACTTGTATTTGCGCTAGTCTAGCAAAATACCAAAAGAAACTAAACTTCACCCATGCGCACAGTTAGACTTTGCTTTGCACTAGACTTCCACTGGGCACAAAATTAGGGTCCTAAGAGTTATGACCTGGTGACTGTTTTAAATTGTAGGAAGAAAATACACATTACGTCTTAAATAAAAGTTGTCAAACAAACAACGCTGTCTAATTCCCTACTCAGCAAAACAACCCTTCTTCTTGGATTCTAAACCTTGTGAAAAGGAACAAAAAACCCATCAAACTTATTCGGACCCCATGAAAACCAAGTAGAGGTGCAAAATGGCCCTCGTTTTATCCTCTGACCACGAATGCCTCTCCAGATGGACAGGCTGTGGTTTGGGATTTTTGGAGACGACATTTCCCATTGGCCAAAGAGCAACAACAGCTGCTTGGAACATGCCTGGTCACTGCACCGAGGACAAGCTGCACCGGGCTTGCTTGCTTGAGCCAAAGACAGAAAGGATGGATGGGGGAGAATAAGGAGGGCGAGGAAGGGGGTTGAACGGTGAACGGGATAGCTAACACAACCATGTCTCCCAAGAAATTCTGGGGGGGGGGGGGGGTAAAATAATTGCGCGATAACCCGGAGAGACACCACATTTTTCTACTCTCCACCACTTTTTAGCTGTCTTTTTTTTTTTTTTTTATCTTCCATCTAAAGTTCCATAGAAGAGTTTTATCTTAGATGGTTCTCCACTCATTTGCTCCCAGTAACTTATAAATACATTTAAAAAACAACAACATGTTTTTAGTGTCCCAAAGACGTATTTATACGTTTTTTTGTTTTGTTTTGTTTTTATGCGAGAGCATACAGAAGGCTTTGATGCAACCTCTCAGCTGCAAAGTACGTTTGAAGAAATGGTAGCTATTACACAGACGGCCAGCAGGGGGAAGCAGAGCAAACGAGATCAACCAGGGCCATGTTGGAAAAAAAGCTCAATTACTCACAATTCTAAATAGATTTGTGAAAATTGATTAAACTTAAGCTATATTCTAATGCTAATTGCTGCAAAACGGAAACAGATAGAAATATACTTTTTTTTTCCCTGATGAAAGAAGAGACTTTAATCTTTCTTTTGATATGTTCCATGTTTTTACAGCAATAGAACACAATATTCTGTGGGCCTTGCAAAATCAGTCAATATCCAGTAAAACTGCCGGGAGCGAACTGGATTCTTGGCCTATCTATGCTGCAGGGAATTTAGTGCGCTCAACGCTTGACATGTGGCTGTTGTGATGGTACGTCGGGTGATTTATTTTTATTTTTTTTAATCCTTCATACACTAAAAACAGAATTGTTGAACCAACTTAAATAATTGTTTTCAATTGCTAACTCACAATTCAATTAAGTTAATCCAAAGTGAATAAGTTTAATTATCAGTTCATTAAACTAATATGCTCACTTTAGTATATATAATTTTAATTTTAGCTTAAGTTTAATTAATTATTATTATTATATATATAATTAATTAAACTTAAATATTCACTTTGGATGAACTTAATTCAATTTGTGTTGCCAGTTGAAGCAATTATTTAAGTTGGTGTACTATGTTGAGCAAAAAAAATAAAATAAAATAAAACGGTCAGACGAATATGTGCAATATGAATTCACATGTAGTGTAAAATGGAATGTATGGTGTTCCACAGGGTTCAATTCTGGGGCCTCTGCTGTTGTCATCGTATCTGCTGGCCCTGGGTTCCATCTTCTTTACATTTCATTTGTTCATTTATCTTTAGAAAACAGCGGCTTCAAGTTGCCGTGCGTCTTAGAACAAATCAAATGCAAAAAATGAAAAAAGAAGCTCAGGCCAATGTTCTATTTATGCGAGTTGTGTAAGCCTTACGGGGCTCTTGGTTGAACAATAGCTGAGGAATGGCGCTACTACTCCACAGCTTAGCAAGTGCAGCTGTTCCAAAGTGAACACTTGCAGGCATAAAAACACAAATAGCAGCATCAGTCGAGGTCTTTCTTTTGTACGCATCGCTGATTTAACATGTGCTTGAAAATTGTCAGTGTTGCACATTTCGGTTCCAACTTGAAGTGAATTTTTAAGAGCGCGGACCTCGCTTAAAGCCAATGCTAAACATTTGTTTTATGGACTGACATTTTTTTTTAATTTTATTTACTCCTGATCCATCCTTTCACACGCTACTTCCTGAAATTTGATCCAGGAAACTTTGTAGAAACTTTACAAGGTGACTCACCCAGCAAAGGATTTTATAGCACGTGTGACAGCTTTCATCCCCGCGTACGATCATCAAGCCCGAAATAAGGTTGGAGCTTTGATCGATAGCACATTGTGGGAATGCGGCGGATGACAATAACGTTGCTCCACCTCCATCATACTCCGCATATTCTACTCTCTCCCGCCTCACTCCCCCTTACTTGACCTTGAAGGTCTTCTCCCTCCGACCGGTTTGATGGGAAACGGATGCAAAAGAGAAGCAAAGGAGTTTGCGCTTCTTCTACAAGCTCGCTGCATCGTGTTTTATGAAGATAAAAGAACTTGTAGCATTTGAACAGGCAGATTCAAACTCAGCTCAGCTATTACCTCAGAATGCAAACAAATGTGTGTGTCTCTTCGAAGCAGTGAATCCTTATTTGGTGTGTGACTAAATTTATGCAGCAGCATCATTGAGCCTGTAAATTTATTTGCCTTTCGTCCGACTATCTCTTCTGCTCAAGCATCACAATGCGTGTGACCTTTCTGAAATGTTTGCTTGTGAGGCCGGCTGAAGAGAAAAGAGGCAGAGCGGTGTAAGGTTTCTCGCCTCCTTTTAAGTGTATGCACGTCTTAAAAAGTCGGAGCATCTGGCCCGAGACTCGGCAAACTGAATGTCAAGGGAGGCTGTTTTGACTAAGGCAGTTTACACACACTGGACACAAAGCAGGCCATCAATGTCAATGTTGGAAGTCCCTTCCTCAACGACATTAGACCATTTGTTTCTTTTTCTTAAGCCATTTATTAAAGGCGTGGTCTTCTGTTTTGACTCAGGAAAATGCACCATATAAATACAGGATATATACACGTGAACTCCTTCTCAGTCTACACCGCTGGGCTTCTGTTAATGTGTGGTGGTGATTTTTTTTCCTAAACCCCCACCTCCCCTAGCCTGTATTTTGCCATTTTGTGTTTGTTTTGTCAACAGTGGGACGTTTCTGTGGACAGACTCACTCACTCACTCACTCACTCACTCACTCACTCACTCACTCACTCACTCACTCACTCACTCACTCACTCACTCACACAAGCTTCTGTGAGTGAGTGTAGTGAGTGAGTGTAAAATTAATAATCCGTGCGTGCTGTCAAGTTGCCACGTGAGTGACGTCATGCAGCTGACAAATTCGCCCGGCCCCGTCTGCAGACAGTGAGTGAATATAACCCCACCCCCACCCCCGCTCTGCGATTGGCTGAAAGGGTAAACAACTGTCTGTCCACAGAAACGTTCCCACTGTTGACAAAACAAACCCAAAATGGCGAAATATAGGCTGGGGGGGGGGGGGTTTAGGAAAAAATCACCACCACACATTAACAGAAGCCCAGAGGTGTAGACTGAGAAGGAGTTTATGGGTATATATATATATATATCCTGTATTTACATTTTCCTGAGTGAAAACGGAAGACCATGCCTTTCAGATTAACTCACAATGGGGAAATCTACAATAATCTGGTTCTGTATAAAATAATCTGAAAACGTGTTAAAAATGGACTACTGACAGGTGGTCCATGAATTACTTGCAAATTAATAAAATCTTGTCGTAAAATCTAGTGAATTATTATTATCGCTGGGGTTACGTTCTAAAAAATACCCGCAATAGGTGAAATCCACAAAGTAGTCAGCTTTACTTTTTAAACTTGTATTTTTTAAGACTGTAAAACCTCTCACCATGCACATACAACTTTTCTCTGGCATGAGAACATTTCCTCACGTTTCCCTCATGTAAACAATCTCAATGTTGAAACCTTCCTAGATTGCTCACTAGAAATAGTAAAAGGCCCCAATTTGGGCATCTTTGCAGATCAGCTATTATGTATTTGTGACTGTAACGTTCACCAAAATATAACAACACAAACGAAATTTGTGCACTTAAAATTTGTGTCTCCTAGAATGTTGGATCTGGTTCCCGAAGCGACATCGGACCGGTCGGCCCACAGGCACTGGATGGGCCACTCAAGGAGTAAAAGGGGCCACCGATGGTGCACACATCCAAGCCAGCGGCTCACCTAGCAACGGGCATCGCTGCACGGCAACTCCAGAGCAGGGGTCATCGCGGCGGAATCTGCTCAACTGCTGTATTCGACTATTGGACTCTTTGGCAGGATTAAGATTTACTCCCTTATGCAAACACAGTAACACATCGAGAAACAAAAAGCAAAAGAGGCCCTGGGTTTTGGCTGTGACCCCCACCAGTCAATACAACAGATTCGAAGGGCAAAAGAAATCTGACAATATTTACTGTCGAGAAGCTGAATTCTGAATTTTAGGGCTGGAAACAGTAAAGTGATTATCAAAATTAACTACTGATTACTTAGGTCATCGTTTCATCATGGCATCGCTAAGCCACTTAACTCATTTACTCCCAGTAACGTATAAATGTTTTTTTTTTATGTTCTAAGTGTCCCAAAGACGTATTTATACGTTTTTTTTGTTTTTGTTTTTTTATGCTAGAGCATACAGAAGGCTTTGATGCAGCCTCTCAACTGCAAAGAACGGTTGCAGAAATGGTAGTTATTACACAAATGGCCAGCAGGTGGCAGCAGAGCAAAGGAGATCAACCAGGGCCATCTAGAAAAAAAAGCTCAATTACTTAGAATTTTAAATAGATTTGTGAAAACTGATGAAACTTGGCTCTCTTCTAATGCTAATTGCTGCAAAACGGAAACAAATAGAAACATACTTTTTTTCCTGAAGAAAGAAGAGACTTTAATCTTTCTTTTGACAGGTTCCAAGCTTTTATAGCAATAGAACACAATATTCTGCGGGCCTTGCAAAATCAGTCAAAATCCAGTAAAAACAGCCGGGAGTGAACGGGACTGCTTCTGTGAAAATGGCTGGGAGTGAATGAGTTAAATTGCATCTTCCAAACGCTTACAAGGAAAACACATTTCATTCCCCTCCAGCGCACCAATTTGAATGATATGACGAGCATACACACCTCACAAAACACCCACTCAAATGCCATATGCCCAAAGTGCTTTGGCAGGTGCTAGTCTGTCCTTTCAGACAGACATGCGTGAAGGATACCGCTATAAAAGCAGCTCGACTTTAGTGAGTCTCGATGGTCATGAGGGTGCCGTCTGCTCCCGTAATACAGCAGAAGAGCGTACACTTGAGGTGCGAAGGTGCAAATGGCGCGAAGTCCCCGTGTGACAGGCCTCCGATGAATTCAACTGATTTAACTTATTTCCCTTTTCATCTTCAAAGTGTTCACAAATCACGAGGGTTGGAGGGGAAAAAAAAAAAAAAAAGTTGTGCTGTGATGTTATAAATGTTTGATTTCAAGGGGGGTGTGTTGGATACTTTGATGTCATCTCTTGCATAACTGACTGAGTTTTCAAATCAAATCAAATCTCAAACCAACCTCCATATGAGATACGCGAGGACTTTTGCATGGTGAGTCATACAGGGAACTCTGCGGGGCTCCACTGGGAACGGTGCTCGCTCCTCCTCACCTTTGGAACTGCAGACGTGCGCAATACAACCACCAAGCACCTGCAAAAGTTCTCTAATGACGAGATAAAAGTCGTATTTTCCGACTGGCGGCATGGGACTCGCCTACAAATCAATTAAGCAACGATATAATGGCTGATCTCAACAGTCTCTAGACACAAGCGAACATCGGGGGTGCTGGCATTGAAATTGTAACATCCTCAATTGGATAGGGCAGGACACTTCGGTCTTTTGGAGAACTGGGGCCTGTTTTGACTGATCTTTCAAGATCCACTGAATACTCTGTTCTGTGACAACATACTCTGTAAAGCACCAAAGCTATCGAAAGAAAATGGCAAATCTCTTCTTTCACGAGATTAAACAAGTTTCTAGTTTTTTTTCCATTCTTTAACTCATTTGCTCCCAATAACGTGTAAATACGTTTTTTTATGTTTTAAGTGTCCCAAAGACGTATTTATACGTTTTTTTTTTTTGGTTTTTTTTTTATGCTAGAGCATACAGAAGGCTTTGATGCAGTAGGCAGTAGGCGGGGTACACCCTGGACTGGTTGCCAGCCAATCGCAGGGCACACAGAGACGAACAACCATCCACACTCACAAGCACACCTAGGGACAATTCGGAGCGCCCAATTAACCTGCCATGCATGTCTTTGGAACGTGGGAGGAGACCGGAGTACCCGGAGAAGACCCACACGGGCACGGGGAGAACATGCAAACTCCACCCACCCAGGAAGGCCGGAGCCTGGACTCGAACCGGAGTCCTCAGAACTGGGAAGCGGACGTGCTAACCACACGACCACCACTCGACCACCACCCTAATGAGGTACATACTCTGTTTAATTATAACTGTACATATTTTTAAATTAGGAGTGTAACAAAAAAAACGTTTTGAAACGTAAAATTGTTTTTGTTTTGTTTTGTTTTTTTAATTGCAAAGATGCAAGTGCGTCGAATCGAACCGAATAGTTCCACTTTGAAATATATCAAGGTATCGTATGCATTGAATCGTCTTTTTTTAAATAGCACATTTAAAATTATTTGATTGACAAATGATTTCTGCTTCAATGTACAGATATGCACAACATTGTCACGATCTACTCTAGTCTGCTTTGCGAGACAAAATGACAAATCGAGACATTAAAGATTCTTTTTTTTTTTTTTTTTTTTAAACATTTATTCATTTTGTATTGTAAGTGCGTTTTTCCACAAAAACAGCATGTGGGCTGCAACTGCCTTTTCCTCTTCTTCTTCATTTCTAATTGAAATAAAATCGATTTTTGGATATTCATATCGATTCGATTCGATTAATAAATGAGAATCTCGATTCTTTTATGAATCGACTTTTTGGCACATCCCTACACACTTGAATTTCAGAGACAAGGCTGGGTGAGACCCTCTCGCACGCTGACCCGTTGAAAAACATACTCGACAAATATATTCGTCGGTTGCAGGAAAGTACGAGATTCCAGTTGACGAATACAAAATTGATTAAAGGCTGCTTAAGTTTAGCTCTAATTGTGGCATTAATCACAGATTAAATAGGAGGGCTTAATGACCTTTCAATCATTTAATGGAGTGACTTGTGTAGCACAACTTTAATGTGAACACGTTTAAGATAGAAGTCAATGCAACAAGTCAATACTTAACTTGGCTCATTGCTGCCAGATTCCATTATTCGACCACCCATGCAGCACTAATGTAGAACTAACTCAAGCATTCATTTAGGCCAATTCAGAGTTTTAAAGAAGTTCCCTCGCTGACTTTGAGGAAGACAATTCCACCTTAACATGTTTTCACTCATTCGCACTCACCTCGTCTGGATTGGAGTCGAACAGGCTGAGACACGGTTCAAGTTCATCCCCGATTATCCATCTACCGTGTTTTTCAATATCAATGGAATGTCTGCTTTTATTTGTTCAGTATTACGTTACAAGAGTAACAAAAGCTTGTGTGGAGCTTGGGCCGCGCTCAACGGACTCAATGGGGTCACTCGTTCTTCAGCCTCCCCATCCCGAAAGCCCTGCAGCCAATTCAGAGTGTGGGCATTAATAACAAGAGCGCAAAAAGAAACTAGGACCATCGCTGAGTAGCTGCAGCTGCTCAAGTCTCAGAGGAGAAAATATTTCACAGTTGAAAAGTTTAGTCTATGCCTGACAAGTGGCGAAGTGTAACGTCAGAGTTCCGCAGACAATAAAATTCAAGTTCAATCCACGAAAGTCACACGATGTTTACGAGGCTAGAAAGCAACCTAACCATCTTCAAAATGGCTCTTCCTCTTGTAATGCAATATTCTTTGCTAAATGAGGACATTCATTGCCGCACATTTTCAGAGCACTACCTTCTGAGCACCTCTTGTTACTACGCCATAAACCATTCCGAGTCCTGACTCCGTATCAATTTCACAAATCTATCAGGTAGTAACTCTTAACACTTCCTCTGTTTTATTACCTGTAACTTGCCACTGAGATTCTTGGTGTGTCCAGACCAGAGACCCCAAGGAGTGCTGTGGGGGCTCAATCATAAAGGCTTCACTGACACTGCTTAGAAAGGAAATGATGATGCTGGCTAATGAGAACCATTATGCTTTGATGACTGTGCACCGAGGGAGCCCTTCCAGCTAAAATCCTCTCTCAGTGCCGTAAAAACCACAGGGCAGAGTGTGCCAAGCCGTGACAAAAAAAAAGGCAAGACGGAAGCTGATATAAAAAACAATGGAAGTACCGGACAAAAACTGGGATGGAGTAATTACGGTAAGATATAGCAGGTACTGCAGTGGTGCCCAAGTCCGGTCCTCGAGAGCCCCTATCTAGCCTGTTTACCATGTCTCCCTAATTCAGCACAGCTGAATCTAATGACAGCTAATCAGCAAGCTTGGCAGAAGCCTGATAACGATCCTGATCACGAATCAGGTGTGTTAGTGGAGAGAAACATGGGGAAACAGGCTGGATAGGGGCTCTCGAGGACCGAACTTGGGCACCCCTGAGGTACCGCAAACTCTCATTCATAAGACCGGGAGACTCGGACCACAAGTAATACCCAAGTCAAGAAGTGAATGACTCCGCCCACACCCACCTGCGGACCAGACCCTCTTCCTTCCCAAGCTAAGCTGTCTTTGTTTCTTCTTCGAGCTCACGCTAGCCTGGAGCATCAACTCTTAGACCCTTAAGCTCTACATGAAAGGTTAAGGGAAATGGCAATCATAACTGTAATATCCATATCAGGATACAGCCAATACATCTGCTGGCCAGCTGACGCCGAAGCACACCATTCCCATGGGTTTAGGCTCAGCTGGACCTGGAATAAGTAGATTGGTTCTTCCCACCCCAGCGGGGTATGCAAGAGCTAAATCCCCACGGCAAGCTTTGTAACCCCGCTTGACGGGAAGAACTCATTTTGCCCTTTATGATCACTACCATCTTCTAATGGAAGTGACAGTTTAATCAAATCATTTTTTTTTGTATCCCTTTGTTACTTCATTCAGTCCTTTCCTAGACCCCATTTAATCTTTAGTGCCATTCTGAACAGGAGCGGAGGCGGGTGTGTTCTAAGTTAGCAATGTCAGCAAGGAAATGCTTCCTTTTGAAAATACTTCCTGCCATCTAGTGATCCCACGTTTATACAAACAACGATAAGGTAGGGGTGCCTACCGCCGGAAGACGGCCGGGATAGCCTCCGGTTCAGAAAATGGATAAATGGGTAGGATATTACTTTGTATTTTTTACCGCCGCGTCCTGGTTCATCAGTTAAGGAGCTTCTTTGATTGGCTACTTTCCACATCACGGTCTGTGGAATCAACTGGATCGGGAAACGTTGGCTTTACCCCACACACAAAGACTTTTGGTTGTAAATATTGAACACAATCATGTACGATTGACTGCCACGACTCGTTCTGGGCATTATTGGGACAAATCCATTCTTAACACACCTCAAACAAGGATAAGCTTATATGACAATCTTATAAGATATAAAATTGTCGGTGGTCTGATATCCTTGGTTGGGAAGGGACAAAATTGAGACACAAACATTTCCTCGTATGTGTGCCTGGCCTTAGTAAAGCCTGGTTCACACGACAGGAGAATTGGCCCGATTTTAGCCCCGAATTTCCCCTCCCGACAATCGTAAGGACGCGCCGAGACGCAAGCGATAATCTTCACAGATAATCCTGCCGATATCGGAGCTCGGAAAGACCCCCGACTTGAAATCGGGCATATCCAACATGTTGGATTTTTTTGGCCCGACTTCGCTCCGCGCGGCAGATTGACGGTGACGCGCAGCCAATCAGAAAGCGAGCCAGCGAGGAAGCCGGTGGGGAATCCAAAATCAAAACAGTCATGAATCAGCAGAAAGTCCGTGCTCGCGCTATTACACTCTTTTTAGTTTATTTTTTTTTTTTAATTAATTACTTGTATTTTTTTTTTTCTACACGCATGCACACATTGTCCACAAATAAACGTGGTCTCCAGGTGGGACGCCACCAGCACCGAACCGAGGGCAAGCGATGCCTCGCCAGTGCCCATTTACACACCTTTAAACAACACCTTTTCTTTTTATTCCGCTTTTTCGGCTGAAAACCAGGATCGACTCATGTCGACGACTCGGAAGCCACGTTTAATCTCGAGAGGTTTTGCGAGACTTCCCGTCACCTTCTTGAATGAACCCGGCTCGTTGTGGGGTGTGTTGATTGTGCGGTGTGGCCGCACACCACGCACGTTACGTTCAAAACTGGAACTCCCGTGATTTTTTTTCTCTTCACGTGTGGTGTCTGTCAAAGATTGGAAATCGGCCGACAATTTTAAAATCTTGCCGTGTGAACCAGGCTTAAGCGATTCCCGTCTCGGGCTTTTAGCTCAGCGGCAAAAGCATTCAGAGCACTCAACTCCCAGCTGGTGACGGTGGCTTGGACGACGCAGGATCACCACCATAACACGTATCCTCCCATAAATGCGCAATCGATTTAACTCAGTCAAGGTCTAAACATACCGCAGTCGTGTTCAAGATACGCCCATTTAAAATATAACAAAGTTTTGGCATTTGTGGGTTTTGTTCCATTTAAAGCAGTGGTGTCCAAACTACGGCCCGGGGGCCATTTGCGGCCCGCCATCCATTTTTCAGTGGCCCGCGACATATGCTAAAAATGGCATTTGACTCAGTTCAAATAAAATAAACAAAACAAAAATGTTTGGAGATGGTCAAAGTAAGAAGGGAGGGTATTGAAAAACTGGTGCCATTAAAAGTTTATTTTAGTTCACTAAAACTTGTGAAAAAACTTTAAAAAAAAAAAAAAAAAGAAAAAAACAATATTGTTACCGAAATAAAATAAAAATGAAAATGCTTTCTAAAAAAAACGAAAACTAACTGAAACTACATTTTATGTTTACAAAACAAACTAAAAAATAATTTTAATCATAGAATAAATGTCCTTTGTTTTAGTCTTTGGTAATTAATTTAATGCATGAGCCTTTGTGGATGATTTTAAATGTGATTTTTAGTAGATTTATTTTGATATAAGCCAGAATAATGACGTTTGAAAGTATATCACACAGAAGTGACTTCATCTAGCAGCAGCCAATAGAAAAGCACCAAAAGATCATGTTGCTCCCATGGTGTTTTTTAAATATTGCGCACAAGTAGTACACATTGAAAAAAAAACAACCTAATACTAATACTGAAACTAACAAACTAAACTAAAACTAAGCATTTTTTTTAAAGAACTAAACTAATAAAAACTAACAGAACCACCCTGAAAACTAATAAAAAGCTTAAATGAAAAATTCCAAAACTATAATAACCCTACTGTCATATTACAAATAAATTGGTTTATATACTGTAGCATTTTTCTAAATATGCAAAAGCACAAATAAATGATTTGTACAATTTTTAGGATTAAACACAATTTCTCTTCATAACATTATGTGGCCCTTGCGTGCTTCTGATTTTCTGTATGTGCCCCTCAAATGAAAAGTTTGGACATTCCTGGTATAAAGCATTTGATGAATAATGCCAGGTGTCCCTCGATCAATAAACCCGTGTGACTCGTTTGATAACGACACAATAAAACGGGTGAAAACATACATTTTCATTTCCGCCTTGTCATAATATAACTATTCTTTATGAAAGAGCAATCAATCACAGCAAACAATTCCAGTTGCTCCGAGCGTGAACGCCGAACTTCACAGTGTGCAAGCAAAAGTCTTCACAGTCATGATGAGCTCACCAACTGACAGATGGTGTTTGTTACTAAAAGAGAATTGTACTTCTTCGGCTGCACGATTCGCAGTGCCTTGATTTATTTATTTATTTATTTGCTTCACGTCTCTTCAGCCCCTTTCACAGGATGTGTTTGTCCGTGCGTTAATCGTTCACCGTCTGCGGAGAATAATTTCAGTTGAACTCTTTGACCGCCAAAAACGTTTAATAACGATCAGTAACATCACGACGTATATTGCCATAAACGTAAAATAACGTCAACAAATTTTAAAAAATCTTTTTCTTAGTGCAACGTCTAAGTGCAGCGCTGTCTGGTCAATGGGTTGTGGAATCTAAAACACTCTAAACTATGGCCAGCAGATGGAAGCATTGTATCTCTTTTCGTCAATGATCGAAGCCTCCGTCATATCAAAGTTTTCTTTGATAACGTGTGGTAGTAAAAGAGTTAATTTCATTCAAATGTAACTTTTTTTTTTTTTCAGGTCTGTTTTTGGTAAAAACTGCAGTGAAGACCGATGTGAATGCTGACAGGTGCTCAGTGGAGGAATTTATAGAAGTGTTTCACTTTTAATCCAAATCTGTTATTACTTGGGGATGAGGGGGGTAATTTAACATGCCCCTGTGAGTCACTTACCAATTAAAACATTAACTCATTCACTGCCAGTCCCGAAAAAAAAAAAAAATCTTTGACGTCTAAAGCCGTCTATGGCAGTGAATGTGTTAATGAGCTCGCCACAAATAAATAGTTCAATCATTGTAGTCTCTCGGCCGGCAGAATCAAAAAGCCATAGGCAGACCACAGAAAGCACCGCGGAAGAGAGCCTGATAGCCTGCAGGGGTGAGGAAAGCTATGGTTCACTGCAGATTCACTGATTTATTCTCCTGGCTTGGCCATGACAGCTCTTAATGTGCAGGCCTTGTTTAGTTGGCACATAAAGTACACTAACATGTCTCCAGGCAAGGGTAGGTTGTGAATCATGATTAAGAAGGCAGGGCATCATGCAATGTGACTGTACGTGCAAATTGGGCAAGTGAAAATAATGGAGTTCCCCCATTTTGGCCTTCAAAGTTTTCCAAAGTGTTTGTTTGTAATTGTTGGAATGCTAAGAGGCAAATGTTCACATTCGTGCTTGGCTTCATCTTTTTTTATTCTTGCTGTTGCTTTTATTGCATCTAACAAGAGTTGTTGAGGGCCTTACTGTGTTTCATTTACCGTATTTTCCGCACTATAAGGCGCACCTAAAAGCCTTCAATTTTTTCAAAAGCTGACCATGCGCCTTATAATCCAGTGCGCCTTATATATGGATCAATATTGAGCCGCAACAGGTCTCGCTGTCAAGACGCTATCGTTGACCCTGCACGATCGGTGACACGCATGCGCAGAAGATCCCGCCATCTTGGATCGCTAGCTAATACTAATACTTTACCTCAGAAAAAATAATAAAACAGCTGTTTATTCATTTTGGAGTTGTCAGAAAGCTGGTTTGTAATCTATTAAGAAAGTTTGACTGACCTTTCTGACTGTTTTGTTAACATTCCCTTTAGCGCAGCACCATCTAATGGATGCGTAACGTAACCCCAGCCTCTACTGTAGCGCCTTATATATGGAAAAACTTTTTAAATTTGTCATTCATTGAAGGTGTGCCTTATAATGCGGTGCGCCTTATATATGGAAAAAGTTTGAAAATGAGTCATTCATTGAAGGTGTGCCTTATAATGCGGTGCGCCTTATAGTGCGGAAAATACGGTATTTATCTCAGCC
This sequence comes from Festucalex cinctus, assembly GCF_051991245.1. NCBI lineage: Eukaryota > Metazoa > Chordata > Actinopteri > Syngnathiformes > Syngnathidae > Festucalex > Festucalex cinctus. The sequence continues at coordinate 9,353,518 of NC_135411.1, read as the reverse complement.
TTAACACAAATTCTCCAGAAAAAGTGTCTCCGCATTACCACCTAATCATATCACATATGTTCATTTAAATGTCCATCCATCCATTTTTTTGACCGCTTATTCCTCACAAGGGTCGCGGGGGGTGCTGGAGACTATCTCAGCTGGCTCTGGGCAGTAGGCAGGGTACACCCTGGACTAGTTGCCAGCCAATCGCACTTTAATTAAATGTGTTTAACTCATTTGCTCCCAATAACGTATAAATATGTTTTTTTTAATGTTCTAAGTGTCCCAAAGACGTATTTATACGTTTTTTCTTTGTTTGTTTGTTTTATGCTAGAGCATACAGAAGGCTTGGATGCAGCCTCTCAACTGCAAAGAACGGTTGCAGAAATGGCAGTTATTACACAAACGGCCAGCAGGTGGCAGCAGAGCAAAGGAGATCAACCAGGGCCATCTATAAAAAAAAAGCTCAATTACTTACAATTTTAAATAGATTTGTGAAAACTGATGAAACTTAGCTCTCTTCTAATGCTAATTGCTGCAAAACGGAAACAGATAGAAACATACTTTTTTTTTCCAATGAAAGAAGAGACTTTAATCTTTCTTTTGCTTTTATAGTAATTGAACACAATATTCTGTGGGCCTTGCATTGCAATGGCATTGCAATACATTTCAAAGGGAAAAGATGATTTGAGATATGAATTTGAGTCGAAAAGCATGGTTATGAACACATTTAATTTTATTATTATGTCTTGCAGGTGTGCTTGTGCCACCAGAAAGGCGCTTATATACTGTACTGTATGTATTTATAGAACTGAATTATTTTATTTCATGACTTTTTAAGCGTGGTAAATTGTCACAGTATGCAGGTCATCGATTCATTATTTCTAGAATTTCCATTGTATCAGTGGTCTACTGCACTATGAAAAGAAGTACGGTACATAATGTACAGGGTGCAAATTCCATTTTTTATAGCAAACACATTCTTCGCAGTCAAGATGGCACGCTGAAATCCGAGTGTGGACAATGTTATGGGTGACAACACATACCACAGCGTTTTTATTGATATTGATTCAGCCGCATTTATTACAGCCAAGCGTGGATGAAGAGAGGGCGCAGTGGGAGGCTGAAGCTGCGGGCGCGTTATGAGCCACGTGAGATATGGCCATCGAGTGCAATCCCAACTTGAGCTGCACACGGCAAACAGTTTCTGCTGGTGCCTTTTGCTCAAAACAGTCAACACTTTGTGGAAAGAGCTTTCGGGATGAGCCATATTTGGCGAATTTCACTTTTTAAAAAAAAAAATCTATCCCAGTGGTGTCCAAACTACGGCCCGGGGGCCATTTGCGGCCCGTCGTCCATTTTTCAGTGGCCCGCGACATATGCTAAAAATGGCATTTCAAATAAAATAAACAAAACAAAAATGTTTGGAGATGGTCAAAGTAAGAAGGGAGGGTATCGAAAAATAGGTTATTTTAGTTAACTAAAACTAATGAAAAACTAAAACTAAAATAAAAAAAAACAATATTGTTACCGAAATACAATAAAAACAAAAATGTTTTTTAAAAACCGAAAACTAACTGAAACTACATTTTATGTTTACAAAACTAACTAAAACTACCTATAATTATAGCAAACGTCCTTCGTTTTAGTCTTTGGTAATTAATTTAATGCATGAACTTTTGGGAGTGATTTTAAATGTGATTTTTAATAGATTTATTTTGATACAAAATGGAATAATGACGTTTGAAAGTATGTCACACAGAAGTAATGTCATCTAGCAGCAGCCAATAGAAAAGCACCAAAAGATGATGTCGCTCCCACTGTGTTTTTTAAATATTGTGCACAAGTAATACACATTAAAAAAAATAAAATAAAATACTTAAAAAATACTGAAACTAACAAACTAAACCAAAACTCAGCAATTTTTAACACATTCACTGCCATTGACGGAAAAAGACGTCAAATGATGCATTTTTGCTGAGCTGGCAGTGAATGTGTTAAAGAACTAAACTAATAAAAACTAACAGTACCACCCTGAAAACTAATAAAAACTAACAAATGAAAAATTCCAAAACTATAATAAACCTACTGCCATATTACAAATAAATTGGTTTATATACTGTAGCATTTTTCTAAATATGCAAAAGCACACATAAATTATTTGTACAATGTTTAGGACTAAACACAATTTCTCTTCATAACTTCATGTGGCCCTTGCGTCCTTCTGATTTTCTGTATGTGGCCCTCAAGTGAAAAAGTTTGGACACCCCTGATCTATACCTTTGGTCAAGTTCCATTTCTGCAACCGTTCTTTGCAGTTGAGAGGCTGCATCAAAGCCTTCTGTATGCTCTAGCATAAAAAAACAACAACAACAAAAAACGTAAAAATACGTCTTTGGGACACTTAGAACATTAAAAAAACATATTTACACGTTATTGGGAGCAAATGAGTTAACATTGTGAGACTTTGTTTTCCCACATTATGCTCCAATATCGCTCACGTATCCCGTTGTGAGGTCAAATTCATATCTGCATGGAGTCTGGTTATGCCACAACAAACCTAAACATGTGCAGCTTTACATAACAACCTTGTTGTATTCTTTATTGGAGTCAATAGACACAACGCAAACTATCGGCACGCAAAACGCGTGAAATCCATTTGCTCAGTATGCAGGAGGTCCAACAATGTGAGACACACGTTTCGCCATCTCCTCAGCGAGACTTCCGACATTTCTATCGCATCCAAGTGATAAAAGAGACAGTGAGTCTGCTCTCTGTAGATTAGTGATGTTCATTAGCTTGCTAATGAAGTCTCTCTTGCCAGAACAATGGGCGGCCATGCCCCCTTTTAACATGGACCTCGGGAGTTTGTCACAGCAAACAGATGGAAAGGAAAATGATTCTCCAATCATGAAAAAAAAAAAAAAACACAACCTTTTGACCTCAAACTCTTTTAAAAGATGAACGACGGTATTTCAGTCAAGTATTAGATTAAAAACAAGGGAAAAAGAAATTGTCTTGAGCAGAATGCCTTGTAAAAGACAGATCGTACTGATATACAAAGTTGGTTAAAAATGACTTTGAGTTGCAGAACAACCAAGCCTTGATTTTAGTACCGTATTTTTCGGATTATAAGTCACAGTTTTTTTCATAGTTTGGCCGGGGGTGCGACTTATGTGTGAAATTAACACATTATTATCTCATTTCACATGTTATTTTCACACTAAACCGCAAGAGGGCGCTCTGGGCCTGTGTTGATAAGTTCAACATTGCCGTAGAAGAGCATCGTCTACCTCCCAAGTTGGGGGAGTTGTTTGCTCCCAATATTGTGCAAATAGGTTTTTTTTTTTTATGTTTTAAGTGTCCCAAAGACGTATTTATACGTTGTTGTTGTTGTTTTTTATGCTAGAGCATACAGAAGGCTTTAATGCAGCCTCTCAACTGCAAAGAACGGTTGCAGAAATGGTAGTTATTACACAAACGGCCAGCAGGTGGCAGCAGAGCAAAGGAGATCAACCAGGGCCATCTAGAAAAAAAGCTAAATTACTTTGAATTTTAAATAATTTGTGAAAACTGATGAAACTTACCTCTCTTCTAATGCTAATCACTGCAAAACGGAAACAGATAGAAACATATTTTTTTTCCTGATAAAAGAAGAGACTTTAATCTTTCTTTTGATAGGTTCCATGCTTTTATAGCAATTGAACACAATATTCTGTGGGTCTTGCAAAATCAGTCAAAATCCAGTAAAAAAAGCCGGGAGCGAACGGGATTGCTTCTGTGAAAATGGCTGGGAGTGAATGAGTTAAAAGTGACACCGAGGGTGAAGATTTCATTGGATTTAGTGATTTGGAGTGAAACTGATAGTTTTGTAAACTTGTTAGCATGTTCTTTATGCTAGAGTTATATGAATAACTTGTAGTGATGGGAACATAATTCACCCACGGAACGTTGGGACGAAGGGAGAGTTCCGGGTGGGAAGGTTTTGTTATGTGGAAAAGGGGAGTTAGCCTGTTAGCTTCTAGCTGAGTGGGGAGTTGCTGTTAAGACCTCAGAAACTGATGTCAATATAACGCCAGCCTTTGGCTCCGTGCTTCAACACTCCTCAAATCTTAATATGTTACGTCGTTACTGACATTACCAGGCATGTCAGTCATGTAACGTTAGTATACCGTACGCTTATTCAGCCTGATATTCTCTCTTTTATTTTTATTTTAAATTGCCTTTCAAGATGACTTGTATGTTTTTGGTGTTGGATTTTACCAAATAAATTTCCCCCAAAAATGCGACTTATACTCCAGTGCGACTTATATATGTTTTTTCCTTCTTAATTATGCATTTTTTGGCTGGTTCGACTTACAACCCGGAGCGACGTATAATCTGAAAAATATGGTACATAGTCAGAAATATAAAAATGTCAATAACATTTCCATAAAGTATCATTTTATTACTAGTCAGTAAAATAAACTAAATGCTCACTGATTGGTCTCCGGGCCTCGCCAAGCTATTGATTTTAACTTAACGCACACAGTGAAGGGTTTTGTTCCGTAAATCTCACTCACACACTGGCTTTTGATGGATTCCCCCCCCCCCCCCCGCTGTTAGCTGCTACCGATAGAGCTCGAAGAAAGGCCAGCATGTTTTATCCACATGGCAACAAGGAGCAGGGCCAAAAGGATTCGTCCAGGGCGGTGTGGAACTGGCAGTGTAATGGCTATTGATTGTTCAAAAGAGCGACATGGACAAAACGACTGCCTTAAGTGAGGTTCGGGATTCAAAGACATTTCTTTGGTTGATAAGCGAGGAAACAATGATTATTGATTCGAATATTTATTTTTTACTTGTGTGTGGACTTTTATACTAAATGCACTTTCACACATTTGTTTACCATTTAACCGCGGAATTCTGAATTCATTTGAAAGGGTTTGATCATAATGGTAAATGGAGTGACTTATATAGCATCTGACCATATGTTGTCCAAAGAGCTGTACCAAGCCTTAAAACATATCGGGGTATAAAGTAATGATGTAACGATATCCAAACATCACGATACGATATTATCACGATATGAAGGTCACGATATGATAATTATCACAATATTGTGGGGGGGAGGTTGGTGATATTTAAACAAGATCACAATATTGTAATAATAATAATAATAAAAAAAAGAGCTCATACTAAAAAAAAAGGACAATATTGTGCTTTTGTCCATAACAGCAATGCATATAAGCTACCTACAATCCCTAATAACAATATTGAGGCACTTACTTGCTAATGCAAGCACACATTGATCGCTTCACAAGCAAATTCGGTTCCCCTTCATCTGACAATTAGCATAATTTTAAACATAGAAGGCCAAAACATCCCTAATGAAAGTTAAATTGCACTAATAAACAAGCCACTAGAGGATGCCAGAACTGCACAAATGGAAATCAACCTGACTTTTTTTAACAGATGTGTTCCTTCCTTAAATATTGTGAACATGACGACGACGATATTTTTGGAAGTTTTAATATCACGATATCACGATATTGCCCTTATCGTTACATTCCTAGAATAAAACAGCCGCGCCGACCTATGGAAAGTTTTCCATTTTAGCCTAAAATAACTGACTTTAAAAGGACAGTGTGCAATATTTAGTGCCATCTAGTGGTGAAATAATAATTAACTTACCGTTAATTATATCATATTTCCGTCTATTATACATGTTATTTTTTTTTCATTTTGGTATGATTTTTACTTTGTTATAAATGCTTTTTCATTTATCATATGTTCGTTTTTCATTTACATTCATTTTTTTACATTAAAAATAGTTTTTTTTTTTTTAAATGTACTTATTATACAGCACAGTATATATTTTCTATCTCCGGAATGCAATGTCGTGGAGCGACGGGACAGGCACCGTTGGAAAGGTCTCATCAAGACGAATCCGCGGATGTTACATACGTCCCCGGTCGCACGTACGGTTCAAGAGATACGGCTGCGCAAATACCAAATACCCAAAAAATAAATAAACAAGATCCAAAAAAAAAGCACGCTGTAAAAAATCTGCAAAACAGAGAGGGTGTGAAAGATGAACCCCCGATAAATGAGGGAACACCGTATTTATTTTTATTTATTGTATTTTAGTATTTTATTGACTATTTTTTATTTTTATAGTTATTTTTACTCGATGTAGTGCGGGATCTCAATGTACAGCATTTTGGAAATGCTTGTTTATAAAATGTGCTATAGAAATAAAGTGGATTAGATGGATTAGTTTTAGATAGGTTGAATGGCAGAACAACTGCAATTGCTCCGACTCTAACATACTCGTTTATGGATTAGACTGTCATAGAAAAGACTATCAAAGCCAACACAAGCCCGAACAACACCCGCACTTCATTGCGTGTTCGTCCAAAAGACGGCAGACTTGTTGTGTCACGTTCTGAAGAAACTCCTGAGAGCCATTTGAGAGACGTCAGGGTGTGTTGTTGGAGAGACACGTGCATGCAAACGCGTGGGCTCCGCGTGCGTGCTACTCACAGGTTGCGTCTTGACCGTCTCCCGAGGCCTGACATCCGTCTTCGTCATCGCAATCCGCGCCGCTGCCCTCCGTCTCCCCGCTGCCCAGCTCCTCCCAGGCCTCCATCTGGCCCAGACTCGGGAATCTCTCCTGGGTCTCCTGCGCGACAACAGCCGACGACAAAGAGCTTGTTGCATGCTGGAAGAGCAATGATCATTTGGACGCAAAAATGTAATCGTGTGAGAAATAATCCTGCATTGTTTTCTCCTTTTCCATGAGCAGGGAGGGAAGGGCGAGAAGGTTTTTCTTTTTTTTGAGACTTAGAAGGATGAAAGAGACACTGCAAATACATTGCTTTTTGGTCTGTTATAGGAAAAAAACTAAAATTAGTATTATTATTTTTACATTGAGTACTAGTAAGCCCCAAGAACAACATGAGTAGCCCACGTTATAAAATAGCGCCCGCAGTGATAGGACACTGTTACTCACTAAAAATTAAAACAGAAGACGTTTAACTATTTATTTATTTAAACCTAACTTGGTACAGGTTTATTCTGTACCAAATATTCTATATTTTGTTAAACATAAAACTGACTATGATGGGAAGGGGGGTATTTTTGCAAATATTATAAAAAAATAAAATAAAATCAAAACAAAAAACATCATTTTCGGCCTGTCATTTTTATACTTGTGATGCCATGATATTTTGGTTCATGGTTATTATATCGTCAAAATAAAACATATATTGGCCCATGCTTAACTTAATAGTACGCATAGTGTTAAAAAAAAAATCGATTCAGCAATATATCGCGATACTACAGCACGCAATTCTCGAATCGATTCAATAGGCAGCCGAATCGATGTTTTAACATCCATTTTTGATGGAAAAATATTCAACAAAATGTTATATTAATGGAACATTAAGCCTTAATATTTTATTTCAATGCTGTTTTAACTAGTGTTGTTCCGATACCGATACTGGTATCGGCAGAGGTGCCGATACTGCATTAAAACAGTGGTATCGGTATCGGTGACTACTCACAAGTAACATGCCGATACCATTCATTCCGACGCTAATATAGGATTTTGGATGCAGCATTATGTGTCCTCCTGGTGCACGACATTCACTGATACGTGACATGTTCACTGCATGCCGATCTAAGATATCCTATTGGCCCTTGAATGCTCGGAACCAATGGCAGGACAGCTTTTTCATGTTGAGGAAAAAAAAAACTTAGGTATCGGTATGGTATCGGTATCGGCCGATACTGCAAAGCTGGGTATCGGTATCCGTATAGGGAGCCAAAAAACGGTATCGGAACAACACTAGTTTTAACATGAAAAAGGTTACAACCTGTTTGTTAAATACAGTGGCTCACAGTTATAAAACTGAAGTTTCAGATCAATAAATAATACATTTTCATACAAATCCTACAGTGTACATGTATAAGTTTACTGAATAGTATTAGCTAAATTTGAGTAAAAAAAAAAAAAAATCGCAACAATCGACTTGTAAATTCATATCGGGATTAATCGGTATCGATTCGAATCGTGACCTATGAATCGTGATACGGATCGAATCGTCAGGTATGAGGCAATTCACACCCCTAATATTTTGTTTAACATAAAATTGACTATGTTGGGAAGGGGGTGTTTTTACTTTTGCAAATAGTATTTAAAAAATAAAATAAAATAAAAACAAAAAAGATCATTTTAGGCCAGTAATTTTTATACTTGTGATACCATGATATTTTGGTTCAAGGTTATTATATCGTCAGAATAAAACATATATCGGCTCATGCTTAAATTAATAGTATGCATAGTATAGTAGGCTATGCAAGTGTTTAAAAAGGTGTATGTTAGGGAAAGCCATATAGTAATTGTCCCTCAATTCTGGGTGCCAGGTTTGCAGTCCTAATATTTTGCAGATGTATTTATTTATTTTTACAGTTAACTCACTATTTTGGTCTGATACTCAGATTCAGATTTGTTGTTGTTGTCACAGAATGAAATCAAAATGCACAGCATGGAATAAAAACAGAATAGATTTGGAAAAACACACTAAAAAACAACTAATAATAATAATATTAAAAAAAAATTATAATATCAGGTGTAATTCCAATGTTGACCATTAGATGGCGACACACAAATTTAGTTTGGGATGATGTAAATTTGAAAGAATAAGAACAAAACAGGAAGAACTGCATTTGAGCACAGCCTACTTTTTTAATTGAAATTTTTGAACGTCATCTGCTGTAATCCTGCTTTTTACGCCTACAGGTAGCGACAACTATAGTCTAATTTATAATGTACATCCTTGGGCGTAATGTTTAAGTGGGGTTGTGTTATTTGAAATGTGTGTTTAAAGGCCATAACACTAAGATGCCACAAAAAAATGTCTCAATCCCTATTCCCTTGCGAATAGTAAGGGTTTATTATATATTATATATTTATGTATATATATCATTTGCACGTGTACAAGTTGTTAACATGAATGCCGTGGCAAATTCACAAGACAACTTTTTACTCTTCCATTCACTCGGTGCTTGAAGAATCATTTTAAGAAAGCAAAATAAGACATTTTGTTTAATCTTAGTCTGGCAGTGCTGTCCGTAAGTTCTGAAAAGAGTTGGCAAGGAAAATATTTAGTGGAGCTGCCAACAATGTGTCATGAGCAGTCAAGCAATGCTTTAAAAGTAACGATGGAGTGACTTAACAAGTGGTACAGCACGCTGAAGACGAGCAAATCAAATATTTGCCGTTTTTTTTTGGTTCATTTCATTTAAATTACACAATAAAAGCTACAGAATAGCCATACAGAAAAACATATCCAATAGTAGCGATATCGCAATGATTCAGAAAATGAATTTTTATATGTTGTTTGTGCAGCTCAGGAATAACTCCTTTTACAAAAAACTGATTGCGCAATCACTGATAACAATCACACAGATAACTGCAGCTGCTTTCACAACAAAATTGCCGCATCAGGATGTAATGGAGCATCTAAAGCGCACGTCCAAACAACTTTTGCGGAGTTTACCTGGACCAGACCTGAGTTCTGCTCAGGTTCCTCTTGTGAACTCCTCGTAATAAGACGTGCATGTGTGGCGGGTATCCATCACTTTGAGTTTCCCGAGACACACGCCGGTGGGATTTAGTTGCTTGATGTGGGGCTACTATTATTTTAATATTGCTGATTATGTTTTTTGTTTTTTTTAACTTGGTCTGAGGAAATATTCTAATATTTTGAGATAGGATATTTGAGTTTTGTTTAAGCTGTAAGCCATAATCAGTAATATTAAAATAATAAAAGGCTTGCAATATTTCAGTTGATTTGTAATGAATCCAGAATGTATGGCATGTTTGCTAATTTAATTGTATTACAGAAAAAATTGACTTTATCACAATATTCAAATTTTCTGAGACAGTCCTGTATATTTTTTTATTTCATATCTACCTGTGGTTAGAAATCAGAGAGCCGTTAATTATTGCTATCAGTGTCTGAAAACATCCAGCCCCTTTTTTTTTTTACCCTTTGTTTACCCCCAATCGTTTCCTCAGTGTTGTCACCTTCTGTTTCTTCCTTGACAATCACACCATGTTTTTGTGGTTCAATTAAAATAAATAAATAAATCAGGGATGCACGATAATATCGGTGGCCGATAATTATCGGCAATTATCGGCAAATTTGACGTCAAACAGATAAAACAGGTAATAGAGAAATCTGCCGATAATTTTGAAATCATACAGATAGACCAGATAATAAAGAAATCCAGCAATAATTATAGACACGCCTCGTTGGTCCATCTGTTGTGGTTGTGGCTCATATCAATAAAATTCAGCTTCATGGTGCTTGACATACATTGAAACTAGGGCTGGGCGATATGGCCAAAAAATAAAATCTCGATTTTTGCAGTCATTCAGGACGATTACGATTTTAATCGATTTTAACCTAATAAATCCAACAAACGTTTATTTAAAGGTTTCATTTATTCAAAAATAATTCCTGTGCAAAATGTTCAGACACCAGTAACGTATACTAATTCTAGATCAGTTTTAACACAAATTTACATCACATAAAAGCATTTGGATGTAACAGAACATAAGAACAACAGCTTTTAATCATCCAGAAGACAAAATTCGATTTCACGATTTAGCAAATTTTCAACGATTCGATTTTTTAAAATGACAATGTATCGAATTAATTCAATTTATTGCCCAGCCCTAATTGAAACATTGTTCAAAGTTTATACAATGTATTTGTTAGACTTATAGTAGGACTCGAAAGCATATTTGCATTCAAGTTAATTTTGCAAACAATTATCGGCTTACTTATCGGTTATAATTATTGGTTTATCGGTATCGGTTGAAAATAGCATTATCGTGCATCCCCGTGCATCCCTAAAATAAATAAATAAATAAATACATACATACATAATAATAATAAATAATAATAATGACAATAATGTAGCAAAACCTATGACAAGGTTGCAGTTTTTCAAAGACAAAAACACAATGTTGACAGCCAAAACACATAGCTAAGCATTAGCGAACAGCTCGCTATCCTGGACATCAGAAATTTTGTGAGTCCATCCCCTATCCTTCACGCCTTACTGCTGAGATGGGGAAAAAAAGATGTGAATGCCAGCTTAGATGGTGAGTGCAAAAGTGCCTTCAACTGTACAAATTGTATTGTCGATAGTAACATACAAGCAAATCTGATTGCAATCCTACCAAGAGAGAAACTAACACCGAACGGGCTCAGATGAAAACAGGTTTCAATATTTTTGCTCCGGGATGACATGAATCATGTCTCATTACAGCCGTAAAGCAATTTCCATTTTCTCTTTGCAGCTTTCTCTCTCCCGGCATGGGGCCAACTAATGGGACCACCTGCTGACCCGTCTTCCTGACCGACAACATGATGGTACTCTTCGTTCCATCGCTTCGCGTCCGTCAAGAAGCTCTCCTGACACAACAACAAAGGCATTCCTTTTGAGAAGGTCGACGACCAGCGTAGGATGTTGGATGTGAATGGGAAGTGGAAGGCAGCAAGCGGCTCGCCACCGACGTTTGGCGTAGCGGGATGAAGCCGACAAGGTCAAGCTTACGTTTAGTCTTAACCAGACAGAAAAGGTGACCTCAAACAGTCTTGTTGGTGTCGTAATCCACTTTTGTAAAGGCTATGCAACATCTCACAATGTGATAAACAGTGCGGTCCTTGCACTATTTGAAAGAAATATGCAGTCGTATTTTTTTTTTTTTTGATCGGTTTCTAAGTATTTGTTCAAATATGTGGTACTTTTTCTTTTTCTTGATTGTGTCCACAGCAACAAGTAGACATACCGGGGCAGACTGGAAACATCATTTATGTTGCTGTACCAGCTAGCTAAATTCATTCATTACGACGTTTAAAAAATAAATCACGTACTGTAGCCTATTTATTGTTTCTGTGGCTTAGTAGATTAAAAGATTGAAACACACGAGTGGTTGAACAAGTTTGCTAAAGGTCCATTTACAGAAGACTTTTCAACCCGCCTGGCTGCTCTGAATGTTACGTTCTGCCGTACAGGACTGACATGGAATTATCTGATTGGCTGTTGACCAGATAAAGAGATTAAAGACTCCTGACATCACATAGCGTTTTACCAGTTGAAACCAGATGCTGTTACATCAGTTCAAAACAGACACTTGACCACACAGTCATGACCCAAACATACCCTTTGCATGACCCCAGTCATGTCACCAAAATTATAACACTCTGTTGAGCAAGGAAATTATCAACATACATTATTCATGTAAATGTGAATGTCTGAGAATAAAAAAAAACAGACCGGTAATGGATATGAATAGCAGTTAGCCTTGTTAGCTTAGCATCGGCTCTTCCAATTGTCACTACTTTTTAAATATTTGTACCTGCGAGAACACTGGACTTGAGTTGAGAAGAGAGGACAGCGGCATGAAGTGAAATGACATCTTTGTTGCCATTTTATGTCCCATAACTTTATTCATAACACAACACGCCACAATAACAAACGAGCGAACGTGTATTGGTTTATGACACTGTGTCGCGACACTTGTCGCAGCGTGACATACAGCCCGCCCATGCTGCCTGTGTGCGGAAAGAGATGACCAAAAATGACACCGGCAGCACTTGCAAATTATGCAAGTCTATCGTCGAATACAATAAAAGCACAAGTGAAATCGAAATGGTGAAATCACAGTAATGGCAACTTTATGGCAAGGGGGTGGAAACATTGAGAATAATGGTGAGTTAACAAATATTTAATTATTCATTTTGATGTGACTGTCAAAATATATCTTTATGTCAAACTGGTCCATGGCACAACAAATTTTGGGGACTGGTGTATTGTGCTAAAAAAAATTAAAAAATAATAATAATCAATGACATAATTGATTAATTGATTTCGAAACTTATCAGATTATAATCAACTCAAAACAAACTAGTTGTTAAATCCCTAAAAAATAACTACAATTAAAATAGAAAAAAAAATAAAAAATTCTGTTAACTCATTCAACCCACTTCGCCCCCCCGGTTGTTTTACTGGAATTTGACTGATTTTGCAAGGCCCACAGAATATTGTCTTCTTATTGCAATAAAAACGTGGACCTACCAAAAAAAAAAGATTCGAGTCTCTTCATTCACCAAGAAGAAAAAGTCCATTTGTATCTTTTTCAGTTTTACAGTTAGCATTAGAATATAGCTAAGTTTCACCAATATTTAAATTCCTGGTGAAAAACTGTCAAAAAGAGCTTGTTGCAACATGGCCCTGGGTGATCTTTTACACTCCACTGCCACCTGCTGGCCGTTTTTCCCCCCCTAACTACAATTGCTTTAAGCCACTTCTTCATGTCAGAAGCTGCATCAAAGCCTTTTAATCTATATGCTCTTGCAGTAAAAAAAAACAAAAAACAAAGACAAAACATAAACGTATGTGAACATGTTTTGGGAGAGAATAAAGTCAAGTTTAAGTCTAAGAAGGAAAAAGTATTTTAAAAAAAACGTTTTTACACGTTTTTGGGATTGAATGAGTTACTGAAATAAAAACAAAGCTGTTTTGTTTAAAAAAACAAACAAAAACAAACTGAAACTGCGACTTAGTTTTTTTTAAAACAAAATAAAATTACTGTAATAAAAATGTCCGTTTTCATCTTTGTCAAATAAACATCATAGATGAGCTTTCAGGTTTCATTTTAAATGTATTTATTTTGGTTTATTTTACTTTGCTACACAACACATTTTTTATTTTTTTTAAACTAACACCTGACAAATACAATATATATATTTTTTTTAAATAATCACTATTTAAAACTAATTTTAAAAAATTGCTAAAACATAATTTTAAAAAAAAAATCACAAAACTTGGTTCAAAATTGCATCTCAGTTTATTTGTTTATTTGTATAAGCTGTAAAAAACGGCGACGCAGGAATGTTCTCGCACAGCCGTCTGAAAAGAAGCTGTTGGGTTGCACGCCTTTTCGGCTTGCTGCTAAATTTAGCGCGACGTGATTTTCACTTGTTACCGGCGTGAACTTTGCAGGTGGATACAACTGGATAATTGAAAAGAATGATCAATGCGCCGCCCACCCTTCAACCAGGAGCGCAACGCAACAACGTCTGTTCGCACTGCGACCGACAGCTACGAGTGAGGAAAAACATGGCAGTCGTGAAACGTGTTTTTCAATCTCTGCGGAAAAATCTAAAACGGATCAAATGTTTTGCAAAACGAGTGGGAAGTCACACAGGTAGATTCTGGTTCAGTAGGTCAAAACTTTTAGCTCTTTCATCGATTATTAAGAGTTCCATTTTCATTAAGTGAACATCGTGAAGTGTTTAAAAACTGCATTTTGTCAAAAGTACTCAGCAAAAGATGTCAGCAATGATCTCAAAATATAGCAAAACAACCAGTGGTCGGCAGGGCGCTGCCAGGTCCACTGGGAGCAAATCGGGGTTCAGTGTCTTGCTCAAGGACACTTTGACATCAGAGGTGAGGACTGAACCCACCACAACCTCACGGATGGCAGACGACCACTGAGCCGTGCCGCATCACGGCCCCCTTGAATTTTACTTGAAAAAAGGATGTGCCGTATTTTCACGACTATAAGGCGCACCTAAAAGCCTTCAATTTTTTCAAAAGCTGACCATGCGCCTTATAATCCAGTGCGCCTTATATATGGATCAATATTGAGCCGCAAGAGGTCTCGCTGTCAAGACGCTATCGGTGACCCTGCACGATCGGTGACACGCATGCGCAGAAGATCCCGCCATCTTGGATCGCTAGCCGATACTAATACTTTACCTCAGAGAAAATAATAAAAGAGCTTTTTATTTATTTTGGGAGTGAATGGAGTTGTCAGAAAGCTGCTTTGTAATCTATTAACTCATTTACTCCCAAAGACGTAATTATACGTTTTTTATGTTTTTTATGCTAGAGCATACAGAAGGCTTTGATGCAGCCTCTAAACTGAAGAAAACGCTTGAAGCAATTGGTAGTTATTACCAAAAAAAAGCCAGCAGGTGGCAGCAGAGTATAAGAGCTCAAACAGAGCCATGTTGCAAAAAACTTTTCCCCACTGTTTTAAACAAAATTGTGATGAAACTTAGCTATATTCTAATGCCAATTGCTGCAAAACTGAAACAGATAGAAATGTACTTTTTTTTTTCCTGATGAAAGAAGAGATGCAAATTTTTCTTTTGGTAGATTCCATGTTTTATAGCAATAGAAAACAAATACTCTGTGGGCCTTGCAAAAGCAGTCAAAATCCAGTAAAGGGGTTGCTTCAGTGAAAATGGCTGGGAATGAATGAGTTAATAAAGTTTGACTGACCTATCTGACTGATTTGTTGACATTCCCTTTAGCGCAGCACCATCTAATGGATGCGTAACGTAACCCCAGCCTCTACTGTAGCGCCTTATATATGGAAAAAGTTTTAAAATATGTCATTCATTGAAGGTGCGCCTTATAGTGCGGAAAATACGGTACATATAGACGTTATAAATCAATCAATCAATCAAAGCTGTAGCATAAAGAGAATACCAATGTCATAAGTTGCGTATCGTTAGCACTTTTTTAAAAACTGAAATATGGAATATCTCCAATAGTAGAGCCAATTTGGGAAAAAAAAAATTCTGATTCAGTGACTTTAAAATGACCTTAAACCATTTCTTGGCAGAAAAATGTATGTTGACCAGTGTTATCTGTTCTACGATGTTTACATCTGTGTTGTTATGTTTTGCAATATATGTTACCATTAAGCTATTTTTTGATGACGTTCATTTTTTTTTCATTTTTTTTTTTCAATTATGTTCTCATTTCAGCCCGTTGACAGCCTTTGCTCATTTCCTGCGTTTGCCTACTCTGAGGCAGCAATGTGATATTGTGAATTAGAAGATGAGCTATTGATTGGGGAGCTCACGGAAGACACGGTGACCTTTGTGGAAAAGAGATGAGGTATTTATACATTGCATTCATCAGGATGTTTTGGCGCTAACAGAAGATGGAGTGTGAGAAGAAAACGGTTTGCAGAAATTCACCCAGATGAACCCGTTAACTTTTTTCTTTTTTTTTCCCCCCTTGCTTACACACGTGAACGGACTCGACGCATGAGCTCACAATTAACTCATTTACTCCCAATAACGTGTAAAAACGTTTTTTTTTTATGTTTTAAGTGTCCCAAAGACGTATTTATACGTTGTTTTTTTTTTTGGGGGGGGGGGGGGGTTGTTTGTTTTTTTTATGCTAGAGCATACAGAAAGCTTTGATGCAGCCTCTCAGCTGCAAAGAACGGTTGCAGAAGTGGTAGTTATTACACAAACGGCCAGCAGGTGGCAGCAGAGCAAAGGAGATCAACCAGGGCCATCTAGAAAAAAAGCTCAATTACTTACGATTTGCGAAAACTGATGAAACTTAGCTCTCTTCTAATGCTAATTGCTGCAAAATGGAAAGAGATAGAAACATACTTTTTTTCCTGATGAAAGAAGAGACTTTAATCTTTCTTTTGGTAGGTTCCATGCTTTTATAGCAATTGAACACAATATTCTGTGGGCCTTGCAAAATCAGTCAAAATCCAGTAAAACAGCCGGGACCGAACGGGATTGCTTCTGTGAAAATGGCTGGGAGTGAATGAGTTAAATAGTCAGCTTGACAGCAAAATGTTGCTAACCAACAGCATCCTGATAAGCTCTTGTGTATTACGCTAATAACAGTGCCTTCAAGTATCCGTTTAACACAATGGTGCTTGGCCCAGCTGTCCTTAAAGCATTATAATTAGAGAGGAAATCAATTAAGGCGCAGTTGCCGTGGAAACCAGAGTTCTTCTGGGAGAAAATTGCTGCTTGGCTGTTGTCCAAAGCAGTTGGCTACTTTTGTTTTGAATACAGAAAAAACTGTTTTTTTGTTGGACTTTCAACCCCCAATTGCGAATTTCAAAGGAACACGCATGTAAATCATTTTGTGGTTTTTCCACAACAATTCTAATTTCTCCCAAGAGCTTCCATGAAATAAACACAACGTACGATAACCCACTGACTTCTTCAGTATTTTAAAATGCTTCGCTCACCGCAAATGATGTGGGAGATTAAAGACAATTTTCACCATCTGTGTCAAAGTGACAGTAGCAAAAAGCAAATTCAGCACTCATCCGCTATATATTGCACCTTGCTAGGTTTTTACAGTGGCTTCTTCACAAACATAATAATGAACAACATGTGAAGGTAATTTGAGCAAATGAGTTCTTTTCGAAGCGTGTATGTGAGTGGTAGCCCTTCACATTAACTCATTCACTCCCAGCCATTTTCACAGAAGTAATCCCGTTCGCTCCCGGCTGTTTTACTGGATTTTGACTGATTTTGCAGGGCCCACAGAATATTGTGTTCTATTGCTATAAAAGCTTGGGACCTATCAAAAGAAAGTTTAAAGTCTCTTCTTTCATCAGGAAAAAAAAGTATGTTTCTATCTGTTTCCGTTTTGCAGCAATTAGCATTAGAAGAGAGCTAAGTTTCATCAGTTTTCGCAAATCTATTTAAAATTCAAAGTAATTTAGCTTTTTTTCTACATGGCTCTGGTTGATCTCCTTTACTCTGCTGCCACTTGCTGGCTGTTTGTGTAATACTACCATTTCTGCAACCGTTCTTTGCAGTTGAGAGGCTGAATCAAAGCCTTCTGTATGCTCTAGCATAAAAAACAAACAAAAAAAACACACGTATAAATACGTCTTTGGGACACTTAGAACATAAAAAACAAACAAACATATTTACACGTTATTGGGAGCAAATGAGTTATCCGGGAAGTAGCTCTCAGTTTCAAAACGATTGGTGAGCCCTGGTCTAGAATCACATTATGTCAGCCTCTTCCACCAGTTAAGTATGTCAATAATAACGAAAAATCGATTAATCGATCATTCGTTATTTGGTTGATATAGCAGAAGTGTGGTCTAATCAGTATCAGTAGTTTTCCCTCATGATTCCCTCATGACCATTTTCTATCCATCCATCCATTTTCTTGACCGCTCATTCCTCACAAGCGGTCGCAGGTCCTCTGTAAAATCTTCTTTACCACTGTGGAAAGAATTTTACGTGGAAAAAAAAAAATCGAAGGCCTCAGTGATGTGCAGACTGTTTGATGTGCAATGCAAAATGTGATTATACTGTGCGGTTCTAAAGTTGTAATACAGTAGTACCTCTACTTACGAAATTAATTGGTTCTGGAAGAAAGTTCTTAAGTAGAAAATTTTGTAAGTAGAGACGCATTTTCCATGTAAATGCCCTAATCCGTTCCAAGCCTCACAAATTTCAGACATAAATGTTTTATAAAGCATAAAAATGCATCAAAATATGTAACAGATACATGTTACAATTAGATTATTGAACAATAAATGAGAGTTGTGCGTAATGTAAAAAACAAAATATAGAGTAAAGAATAAAAATGATGGTCATTTACCTTTTTAACTGCTGTCCTCATCGTTTTTTGCCCTCTTTGGTTCATGTTCTCTCTCAGAAGTGTTTTTTTTTTTGCCTGGTGTTTTGTAAAGAACTGATCCAAGGATGTTTGCTTTTTTTTATTTTTTTTTATTTTATTTTTTTAAAAACAATCCTTCGTTAATGTCCAAGGCAAACATCATCTTAGTGAGCAAACGCCCGACTGGTGAACACTTTTTCTGGGTGATTCTTTTAAACAAATTCCGAAACTTTATGGAAACTTCCGGTATTGCGAGGCCCGTCTCGTCGCAATTAAAAACTTACTGTGCCTTCATCAATCACCAATTGTTTGAATTTTTGCACAAATTCGTTGGCCGTTAGTTTTTCGTAAACATATGAACTATCGAACACCTCATGGGCCGCGGGATGAATGATGAGGACGCTGTATAGACACCGATCTAGTATACGCTCATAGATACCCATGGTCGAAGGTTCCTCTTAGCCAATGGGATGCCAGAACGATGCACAAACACCGATCTAGTATTTACGCTCAGGTACCTATGGTAGGAAATAGCCATAGCCGAAAGTATGTTGCATTCACTAATATATTTTTACCTTTCGTATCTAGAAATTTCTTTCGTAACAAGAGGCAATATTTTCCCGTGGAGGCGTTTCGTAACTTGAAAATTTCATATGAAGAGACGTTCGTAAGTAGAGGTTCCACTGTATTTGTATTTATAAGGGACTGTACAGTGTTCCCTCGTTTTCCGCTGGGGTTAGATTCCAAAAAATACCCGCAATAAATGAAATCCGCGAAGTAGTTAGCTTTATGTTTTACAACTCTTATAAATGTTTTAAGGCTCTAAAATCCTTGACCGCACAATTTATACACTTTTCTCATTGAGGCATTTACATGTTCTCACATTTCTCTCTTGTTCAAACATTGATAATGTTCAAACCTTCATAAATTTTATAAAATGGGTATATTACTGCAAAAAAATATGCAAAATTGCACTTAAAAAAAAATCCGCGATACAGCGAGACCGCGAAAAGTGAACCGCGTTATAGCGAGGGAAGATCAGATGAAAGGTCAGGGAGTGCAGGGGAATGATTGAAAATGGGGTTTTATCTGCAGAGGAAAGAGAGCGGAAGGTAGATGTTTTTACGCGCGCGTGTCATCAGTCAATTTAGGTCCGTAGCCACGACTACGTAGAGCACAAAACCCCCCCAAAATATTCCAATTAAAAATGCCCCAGAGAAAGCAAGCGGCAGAGTTATAAAGCGGTGGATATCAGCAGAGCAAAGCCCTCCCTCGCTGCTACTTATTCAACAAATATAACATATTGTTTGTGAGGATTAATGACGCCTGTTATGGCCAAACCGTTTTCCGGAGAGTTAATTAAAAGCGAGCCTTTGACTGGCAGTTCAAACAATCCATAGCGCTCCTTCTCGCTCTCCTTGGCGTGGAAACTGTCTGCAGCGCAATCCATAACGCGGCAACGTTGAGCCGAGTACGTTTCTGACGCTGTTTTGCCTCCCGGTCAGTCAAGGACGGCGATGAAATTGTTACCTAACGATGTTTGTTGGTTTAAGCTGGGAATATTTGATGAGGAATCCATTGCACACTGTGAAAAACATAGAGGAATCTCATTTTGGAAACAGTAACGGTGATATCAAGCAGTTCTCTTATTTTACCTTAAACTGTTTGCATTTTTTTTCCCACACATTCTGATTAATGTTCTTTGACTTTTATGCTAATGGAGAAAAGTATTCATGTATAGAGTACATTGAGATTGTGGCCATATTAACTGATACTTCATAATTTAAGTTTTAAACTGACACACTTGCAGCTGGCCCAAAATGACATTTGAGGAAATGTTGTATAATTAGTTGTCTTAATTTTCTACTTTTTGATTTGACTAGCTTTCATTTTTTATTTATTTTGGTCAACCCCAAAAAGTGTTTTTATTTTTTATTTATTATTATTATTATTTTTTTACAATAATATGTTCTATACAGGCCCACTAGTCTAAATATGTTATTGTGGGAATGCTTAGTTTCACTTTTCCAGCTAAATGAATGGAGGGTACTGCATGCCTAGGTGTCGCTATTGAGTGATCCCCCCATTTTTTTCCAATGGATATCATTAATTCCATTTTTCCATGCATGGAGGGTACTTCATGCCTAGGTGGCGCTATTGGGTGATTTTTGTTTTTCCATTTTTCCACTGGATATCATTAAAGGGGCTGTCTGCCGGTTTCACTCAGGAAAATGCACTTTTTAAATACAGGATTTAAACAAACAAACTACTTCTCAATTTATAGATATGGGCTTTTCCTAACGTGTGGGGGTGATTTTGCCCTAAACCCCCACCCCCCCAGTCTGTATTTTGCCATTTTGTGTTTGTTTTGTAAACAGCGGGACGTTTCTGTGGAAAGACAGTGTTTACACCCCTCCAGCCAATCACAGAGCGGGGGGGTGGTGGCCGTGGAAAGCACGCACGGATTTTTTTTTTTTTATCACTCACTCATTCACATGTAAGCTTCTGTGAGTGAGTGACAGCATTATAATGCTTGCCAGCAAGCTAAATTCTCGCAGTATTTGTTCATAAATAGTACGAGAATACATCTTGCATTGCTCCCGCTGATACTTTCGCAGCCGACGTATTAAGATCGGCGTTTAGAGTGCAGGCGACATGAAGCAGTGACGAAACCAGGAAGTGCTTCTCTCTCTCTCTCTAGTTGCCTCTCTTACCTTGTAAGATCTCCACATAACGTCACACCCGGCGACTCATTTTATTGGCTACGAGCAACTTCCTTGTCACTTGTCAACCTACGGGAGCAGCCGTGGTCCAAAAATGGCAAAGATGCCGTTTGCTGCATTTCGTGTCAGAATTGAGAATTATTTTACGGAACTTTTGAGGTCCCGTACGGGACATAACAATTTAACCCAAAAATACGGGGCGTCCCGGCTAATACGGGACAGTTGGCAACCCTATCCACACTGTAAAATAGTAAGCTAACATAGTAGAATTGACATTTGAACCTCATTGCTTGCCTATTTACATTTTATAGCATGTGCAGACGAAGATTTGTAAACTAAAGCAAGTCACACTTGTTGAACTTCATTTTTTTTGTCTTTTTAGGCAACTTTTTTTTTGAAGGTCTGGAGATTCTACTGAGGTCTGACTCTAAACTCAGTGACACTAACCTTTTTTTTCCGTCATTATATTTATATATTTTCACGTAAAATTAGTTGTAAAACTGATCCAGTGACTCGCGTGGACAAAACCCTCGTTATTTTTCTCTTTTACAACAATGGAGATGATTACAAAATCAGAAACCAGAAATAGTGCATACTGGAAAAAAAAAAAATTCTGAAGAGGTTGGCGTCATGCCTCGAGCGCGTTCAAATAACGGCAGTGGAGTCCCACACCCTTGCACTGCAAGTCGGTGCAGGCTTGTGCTCGAAACCGTTTGTGACAGTTTATTGGCCCTGAACTCCGGTAAGCATCGCAAGTCAATCGCACCCGTAAGAAAACGCCTCGCACGCCTCGCACTTGTCAGGTGTCGGTTTCAAGAATGGACATGCGAGTTTACTTTGGCTTCACTCTGGCAAATAAGAGATAGCTCCAACTGATGAATAACGTGTTATGTGAGTTTAGGTGTGAGGGTTTGCACGAAACCTTATCATGTTACAGTACTTTGCTGACATGAAGGATAAGTGCCAATCGTCTTTGTAAATTATGTTCTTTGCCGTTTCAGGATTAAAGGCTTAAACATTTATCACCTGTAAAAGTCATACTAGCATCGACCTATTCGTGAAGATTTTTTTTATTTTTCTCAAATCCCCAAATTTGGTACAGTAGTGCGTTCAGATAAAACTATATCAAATTTTTTTTAATTTATTTTTTAAAGTTTTTATTTTTATTTTTTTTTAAATGAGAAATATAGCACGGTAGCATTAGCATTAAGCACACAAAACATCTCACTCATAAAAATGCTCCGATACTACACACCGAATGTGGAGATACTTTAAGGCAGGGGTCTCAAACTCAAGAACAAAAACGTACAACTAATCCACTCATCTCAATATTTCTTAAAAACAGTTCGCAACACTAACATTACACTACATGCTCCTCAGAATGTCGAGTGCAGGGGTGTCAAACATACGGCCCGCGGGCCGTATCAGGCCCGCGAGATGATTTTGTAAAGTAAAAAAATAATTTGTAATGTCGGACCAATTAATCAGGTGGCCACAATCAAAACATGTGAATTCATGATTTCACAAGCAGTCCTCAGATGAGCAATGCAACTTGTACGGGGAATCGTCCTGGATGTTATTATTTTACACACAACTTAAAGTTACGGTTTATTTATTTATTTATTTATTTATCTATTTATTTATTTTTAAATCATAGACCAACATAAACATGTTAAATATGACACAAATTAATTACTGGTAGCACAATAGATATGACAAGGATTAACATCCTTATAACGTCATTAAGTCATTTGCTCCCAAAAACGTATAAATATGGTCTATTTTAAATATTAAGTATTCCAAAGACGTATTTATACGTTTTTTTTGTTTTTTTTTATGATAGAGCATACGGAAGGCTTTGATGCAGCCTCTGAACTTAAGAGAAGTGTTGAAGCAATGGTAGTTATTACAAAAACGGCCAGCAGGTGTCAGCAGAGTATAAGAGATACACATAGAACTATAATTGTTTTCCTGATGAAAGAAGAGACTCTAATCTTTTTTTTTGGTAGGTTCCACCATGATTTTATAGCAATAGAACACAATATGCTGTGGGTGATGGGTCTTGGCTTGAGTGAAAATGGCGGCGAGTGAATGCGTTAACTGCGCCACACAATGCATTCTGGGAACAATATATATGCAAAACACCTTTAAAAAGGCATTTTGCCACTTGTTGCTGATTGAAAATGACATCGCACCTTGAGCCTGTCAAGACTGTGTTTTTGCGTGTGTTTTGTTTGTGGCAAATGTTTGATGTTTGGTTTTATTTGATTTTATTTGAACTGATGCAATCGGCATGTGATGTCAAGAATCTTTCATCTCTTTACATGGTCTGAAGTCAATCAATTTTACCCGCGTGGTAGTCAGCAGCGAATCAGATAAATCCATGTCAGTCCTGTTTCAGCGACCTATCAGGGTTACCCACATGTTTGGCCGCAGCCAATCAGATCCATTCACTGTCTATATAAGCCTGTTCTGAGAAGGGTTTGTTTTGTCGTATTATTACCACTGTTCCTTTGTGCAACTCTCGTTGTTTCTCGTCGAGTCAAGTTTGTTCCACGCCTCTCGATGTGAATAAATATTTCAAATCTTATTTGTGTCTGCGCTATGGGATCCAACCTCAGCACATAACAGAACCGTGATTGGTTGTTACCTGAGCCCTCAACCTGTGATGTCATTTTCAGTCAACAGCAAGTGGCAAAATGTGTTTGTAAAGGTGTTAATTGTACATTAAAAATAGTGTTATCTAATTCATGATTGACAAAATATTAACTTTTTAGTGCTGAAAACTGTCAAATTAGTCAAGTATCCAGTTAAAAAAAAAAAAAAAAAAAAAAAAAAAAAAAAAAGTACAATACGGCAATGACACAGCAAAAAAAACTTTGAGGCGGCACTAACAAATGGTCAAGTTGGGGGACCGCAAAATATCGTCTCGTGGGCTGCAAATGGCCCACATGCCACGACTTTGACACTTTTAGTTGATTGCAAATTGTGTTCTGTGATGGAGGAGGCCGCGCGTGAGCTGTCGGGCTGCACCGGGTCTCGAGCCCCGACTGATGCCCGCTTTGCTCCGGCAGCGCCAACTGCGCTCCGGTCACGAAGCTTCACCTTTCAAGGGAAATTAAAATGTATCTTATGAATGTGTGCGCATGTTTGTGTGTGTATTGATGTTACTAGATGTATGTTTTGGTGAACAGATGGTGCTTGAGGCGTTTTTTTTTTTTTTTTTTTTTTTTTTTTTTTTTTAACTTGTCAAGTGAAGCAGCATCACAGATTTTAATAAGGACAGCATTGCAGATATGGAGGAAGTTGTAAGCAGAGGTGCCAAATCCAGGTCCAGAAAGTAAAAACCCTGCCACTGTTTGACTTAAGCCTAAGGTGCTAGCAAGCTAGCTAGCTTGTTTACCTTTTAGGGAGCTAGCTAGCTAGCTAGCTATCATAAGGGGCAAAAGCTAAATTGTGGATTTGCTACCTCTGCCAAAAAGACACTAATGTTTTATGCTATAATAGCCACACACTACACAAAAGTGACAAGCTACTTGTGAAACAACGTAAACAAACTTCCTTATCTTATGAGGACCCAGCATGTCCCCTCAACAGCCGATCCAAAGCGCTGACTGGAAGCGCAGAAGTGAAGTGGCCAGCGTCTGTGCCGTTAAACAAGTGGTGTCCAAACTACGGCCCGGGGGCCATTTGCGGCCCACCGTCCATTTTTCAGTGGCCCGCGACATATGCTAAAAATGGCATTTGACTCAGTTCAAATAAAATAAACAAAACAAAAATGTTTGGAGATGGTCAAAGTAAGAAGGGAGGGTATCGAAAAACAGGCGCCATTAAAGGTTATTTTAGTTAAAAAAAACTAAAACTAAAATTCAAAAAACAATATTGTTACCGAAATAAAATAAAAATGAAAATGCTTTTTAAAAAACGACAACTAACTGAAACTACATTGTATGTTTACAAAACTAACTAAAAAAACCCTAACTATAATTATAGCAAATGTCTTTTGTTTTAGTCTTTGGTAATTAATTTAATGCAGGAGCCTTTGGAGATGATTTTAAAATGTGATTTTTAGTAGACATATTTTGATATAAACTGGAATAATGACGTTTTGAAAGTATGTCACACAGAAGTGACAGCATCTAGCAGCAGCCAATAGAAAAGCACCATCAGATGAAAGAGCTCCAATTGTGTTTTTTAAATAGAATAGAATAGAATAGAATAGAATAGAATAGAATGACTTTTATGATCATTGTTTACAACGGTAAACATCGTGTAACAACGAAATTGGACATGGCACTCCAGTATACACACATAAAAATGATTAAAAACAAAAAAAAAAGGTAAAAAGAATTTAGAATATGTATGGACAAAATATTTACACAAGAGAATATTTGCATATGAAAAGCAGAATATTTACACTGGGAATTTTCTTTACAGGGGATCATTGATTCCTTGGTTGACGATGTACATCAGTTATCAGAGTAGTGCAATAATACAATAGTGCAATATTATATCACGCACATGTAATACACATTTAAAAAAATAATAATAATACTAATACTGAAACTAAGCATTTTTTTACAGAACCACCCTGAAAACTAATAAAAACTAACTAAAATGCAAAATTCCAAAACTATAACCCTACTGTCATATTATAAATAAATTGGTGTATATACTGTAGCATTTTTCTAGATATGCAAAAGCAAAAATAAATTACTTGTACAATTTTTAGGCCTAAACACCATTTCTTTTCATAACATTATGTGGCCCTTCTGATTTTCTGTATGTGGCCCTCCAATGAAAAAGTTTGGACACCCGTGCTTTAAACACACTCGGACTTGGAACCTGGCGGCCAAAACGCACAGCGGCACGCCAGTCAATCTCATCAATCACACGCAACCGGCCCAGTTTATAATCCTCGAGCGTTTCCAACTCTCCTTCTGCCGCGGCCATTTCCAAGACTCGCGTCAAGGCGGCAGCGCGTCAGAGAGCAGAAAATAGACGCGCGAGAATGATTTGTCTGGCTTTTTCCACCTCCCTCCCGTCACCGAGTGAATTACAATTGACAAACCAACATGTCATCTGGTTTTAATACTTCCAGTGGAAACAAGCAGAGCATTGTCAAGGAATTCCTGTACTGTACGAAACAGCTGGACGAATGGCTGGGAATCAAAAAATCCACTTTGAGGCATTTATTGTTCACGTTAGCGATATTAGCAGACCGAGAGGGAGACGGCGAGGCAGACGATAGTCAGAGAAATAGACAGAGGAGGACCATAACTCCGTTAATGACCCATTTTACGGCGGGTCAAGAGATTAGGTTCGGTTCTGTGTGTTATTATGAGCTTTTATATATTTGACTCAACATGGAGATGTTGTTGCAGCTGATATACGACTGCACGCGTGTGATCCACCTTGCAAACCTGCCTGCCGCAGGATGTGCAATCCGAGCGTTCTGTTGCTACACACCTGCCGGAATGCAAACGTTTGAATTTTTTATTTTTTTGCTGTACACGTGGGAGATGTCACGGGTGTGCGAGGGGGCAATGGTGTGCGATACATCAGCTACATCACTTTGCACAATCCTCTTAGAGCCGCACAGCCTGGCGTGTAACTACTTTCTGGTCGGTAAAAAATATACATCTTAACCTCACTAATCCTCAAGGTGGAGGTTTTTCAAATTTGAAGAAAGATTAGAGATTTGTTGAAAGCTTGGTAGCACAAAATGTCATCTCCTGTTTTTCTGACAAATGTTTTGGGGAGCTTTGTTTTATTGAGTAATTTTTTTTGTTGTTTTTCTGATTTTTTATTTTTTTTTCTGTCATAGAAAAAATTATTCTAAAAAACAGAAAAAAAAAATACTCCGAAAAACAGGGGGGGGGGGGGGGGGGAAATTACTCCAAAAAAACAGGGGTAAAAACATTATTCAAAAAAACAGGAAAAAAAATTATTCCAAAAAACAGAAAAAAAAATTATTATTTTTTTTTTGGACCTCTGAATTCCAAGTGACTTGTTTCAGACCACTGACCTGTATTTATGACTGGATAGCCGAAAGCCCATACAAGCCAGTGCAAGCCGATGAAGTCACAGGGCGGCCATCTTACTGACCACCCTGCCTCCGGCCTTATACTAACTGCCTTACGAGCTGTATATGTCTCACCTGTACATATACCGTATATACAGTAGTCTGCTCGCGACATGGGAGTAACAAGATGGCCGCCAGCTGCGGCGGCTATCCAGTCATATATACAGGTCTGCACCAAGTCATTTGGAGTTCAGAGGTCCAAAAAAATTACTCTGAAAAACAGAAGTTGGTGCTCTGTTTTTTGGAATATTTTTTTTTCTTTTTTTTTGAATAATTTTACCCCCCACTGTTTTTCAAAGTAATTTTTTTTTCTGTTTTTCTGAATTATTATTATTATTTTTTTAATGAGAGAAAAAAATATTCAGTAAAACCGAAAAAAAAAAAATTCTGAAAAACAGAAAAAATATTACTCAAAAAAATAAAGCTCCCCCAAAAAATTAGTCAGAAAAACAGGAGTTTTTTTTTTTTTTTTTTTTTTTTTTTTAAAGTGAATGCAATACGCTTCCGTAGGGTAGGAATCGATAATTTATTTTTATTTTTTTTTTTTTTTACTTCTTCCTACTCCCTTTTGAACATGTAAGCTGTGCTTAATGATGACCATGTATGTAAAAAAAAACACTTTTAAATATTTGTATTTTAGTTTCAGTATTTCTATTTCTGGTGTATATGTTCTATAAACAAACAAACAAGTTTAAATTATTACTACAGGTAAACATTTATAACTGAGGTGCAAATGACTGCTGGCTTTTCTCTAATCATAGGATGACTCACTTACTTTCTAAACAAGATGAATAGATGGATGAATTCTTCCATTGCAGCCACTAGGGCTGCACAATATATCGAAAAAATATCGATATCGCGATATTGGCCCTTGCAATATGCATATCGCAAAGGCACGCAATAAGTTTTATATGGAATTTTATGCTTTTTATATGAATTTGACCAGTCAGATGCTAACTAAAATGTGCACCGCCATTCAATAGTTGAAAATGATCAAGGACATAATTACAATTAATTAACTCAGATGACATGAAGGTTGCTTTTTTTGCCCCATGAAAAATGTTTTGCTTTCATTAGGTAATAAAAATGTAATTTCTTTAGGTACATGTTAACTCATTCACTGCCAACCCAGTTAAAAAATCGATCTTTGACGTGTATAGTCGTCAATGGCACTGAATGAGTTAAATATCGCAATAATATCGATATCGCTATGTTCAGCAAGTATATTGCATATCGCATGTTTTTCCAATATCGTGCAGCCCTCGCAGCCACTTTAAAGCAGGATATTGACGTTAGCGCATGAGAGGTAACAACAGTATGCAGGTGGCGGCCCATTAAGTTTAAGCTCATTAAGCTTTTTGGGTCGGCTGATTTGGGAAGAAAATACTTCCATTGTTAACCTATAAGCTTCGGAGTGAAACTTTGTTGAATTGTCTCAGGTGAGCTCACAAGGGATTTGCTTGGAATTCTTTCGCCATACAGTACATGCCGAGGATCACGCGGGCTTGAGCACACATGTTAAATATGCACAGTGGTGTCGATGTTGAAAATATTCCTGAGGCGGCGCAGGAGTGTCTGTCTGCCACATTAAGCAGGTTAGCAATCTGAATTGTTGGCTCTTATCTGACATGAACAC
Source organism: Festucalex cinctus (assembly GCF_051991245.1). Classification (NCBI taxonomy): domain Eukaryota; kingdom Metazoa; phylum Chordata; class Actinopteri; order Syngnathiformes; family Syngnathidae; genus Festucalex; species Festucalex cinctus. The sequence goes on along the minus strand of NC_135411.1, from coordinate 9,324,609 downwards.
GAAGCACAGCCGCGCTTCGCTCAACCACCTGGTTGAGATTCAAGGGTATGGAAGCCCAAAAGTGTCAAAATTCAATAAATAAAAAGGCCTTTTTTAAACAACTATCCTTTTGATAAATAACAGGCAATTATGTAATATGGCCATTAAATTTTAAAATGAGGTGTTAGTATTATTATGAAAAGTGTTATGCTATTCTTTAATATGTAACAAATATTTTATTTTGGTTAGGGGTGTGAATTGCCTAGTACCTGACGATTCGATTCGTATCACGATTCACAGGTCACGATTCGATTCGATACCGATTAATCCCGATACGAATTTATAAGTCGATTGTTGCGATTTTTTTTCATTCAAATTTAGAAAATACTAATCAGTAAGCTTGTAGAGTGTAAGATTTATATGAAAATGTATTATTTATTTATCTGAAATTTCAGTCTTATAGAGGTTGTAATCTGTTTCATGTTTGAACAGCATTAAAATAAAATATTAAGGCTTAATGTTCCGTTAATATTCAACATTCAACATTCTTCCATGCTCAAGGTGTGAATCCTAAAAAAAAAAAAAAAAAAAAAAAAAAATCGATTCTGCCGATTATTGAATCGATTCGAGAATCGCGCGATGTAGTATCGCGATATATCGCCGAATCGATTTTTTTTTGAACACCCCTAATTTTGGTTAAATATTTCATAATAATTATTTTAACAACGTCACACTATTTAAAAATAATGACATTTAATTTATTTTCAAGGTTTTATAAGATAAGAAAACGTTGTTTTACAAAGTCAGTTTTTATTTCATAATGTCCTTTTCCACAATGGTCGTCTTTTACATAATGGCGTTTTACAGCTGAATGACACTTTACTTTAGAATAACACTTTTCATAATAATACTAACACCTCATTTTAAAATTTAATGTCCATTTTACATAATTATGTGTTATTTATCAAAAGGATAGTTTTTTCAAAAAGGCCTTTTTATTTATTGAATTTTGACACTTTTGGGCTTCCATACAAGGGGGTCCCCTTCAAATGCTGTAATTTATGTCAACAGGACACCCGCCCCGAGTGTGCGTGGTAACCGTGACGACTGGCTACTTGACAGCCACTTCACACGAATGGGATGTTACGGCAGGTCCGAAAGTTTTTCAGGTCTTAAACTATCAGCGTCGTGAGGTTATCAGACACCTGTGAGATGTGAATGACACGGGACAAGAAATGCAAAAATGACCATTAAATCGACCAAGTTTGACACAGTACAGTTACCAACTCCAACTGCCAAATTTGAATGATTAAAAATATTGCCAAGATTATAAAACGAGGCTTCAAAATCGTGAAAAATCAACAACATGGACGTGAAAATCATCTCGCGTTCAACAACGAGGCACTCTAACGCAAGCCTCACCAACCCAGGGCTCCAGTCGACATGCTGGCTGTCAAGTCAGACTTTTATTTTTATTTCTTTCCTTTTCTCTTCCGCCTTTACTCCGTGATTGGCGCACACTCAGGGTCAACAACGAGGCACTCTAAAAAGGTTACGCCAGCAAGAAGTCCTTGCCACATGGTGGCAGTCAAGTTGGAGTTTTATCCCCCCACCACCCCTCCCTTTGTTCTTCCTTCTCTCTGTGCTATGCGTACACTTGTGACCAACAACGAGGCACTCAAAGTGGCCACACCAGTCCAGAGCCCCAGTCTACATGCTGGTATTTATTCATTTCTGTCGCTCTTCCATCCACCCGTCCACACCATGGCTTCTCAAATTTTAACTTTTTTCACCCACGCTCTTCCACCTTCTCTCGGTGACATGCATGCACTCAGATCCAACAACAGGGCACTCTTCTTTTTTTTTTTTTTTTCAACAGGGCACTCTAATGCAACACTGTGACTGTAACGAGACTGTTTTATTAGGTTTATTTTTTTGACCCCTCCCCTCACTTTTCTGCCTTTCTCTAGTTGCCATTCACACAATCATGCCTGACAACAAGGCGCTCTAAGGCAGAAGATGCATTTTTAAGGTTTATCACACTCGTAAAAACAGTTGGGTCAAAAATAACTCGTTTATGGGTCAAAAATGGACAGATCCTCTACTTGGATTAATTTGACCTAACTTTGAGTCATGAATTGAGTCATTTTGTATAAAACAACCCACAAAATTGGATCCGATACTCTACTTGGGTCAATTTGATCCAACTTGGGTTGAATTGCACCCAAAAAAAAACAAACAAACAAAAAAAAAAATCTGAAAAAGAAAACATAAAAAGGATCATTTTATATATAACAACCCTTAAAGGCGGGAAATCCTCTCTCTTGGTTAATTTGACCCAACTGTGGGCCAAAAATTGGGTCATTTTGTATCAAACAATCCAGAAAATTGGGTCAAATTGACCCATAAAGTGGATCGGTCCATTTTTGATGCATAATTAGGTTACTTTTGACCCACCTGTTTTTAGAGCGCACAATCGCAAATGAGCCAGATAATTGCGAATGAAGGCTCTCACGTTCTTATACAGTGGAGGGGGGACTCATGCTGGGGTCCCAAGTGTGACACTCTTTTAGCCCCCAAAGCTGCCCGCCCAAAATAAAAAAAAATAAAAAATAAATCAACTGAAAGTTTAACACAAAATCTCCACAAGTGAATAAAGCATATGAACATTTCTTGTTTGTTTACAACCGGGGTGTCCAAAACTTTTTCATTTGAGGGCCACATACAGAAAATCAGAAGGACGCAAGGGCCACATAATGTTATGAAGAGAAATTGTGTTTAGTCCGAAAAATTGTACAAATAATTTATTTGTGCTTTTGCATATTTAGAAAAATGCTACAAATGCTATAAACCAATTTATTTGTAATATGGCAGTAGGGTTATTATAGTTTTGGATTTTTTTCATTTTAGTTTTTATTTTGTTTTGAGTTTTTTTTTTTTATTTAGTTAGTTTTAATTGGGTTTCAGGGTGGTTCTGTTAGTTTTTTATTAGTTTTAGTTATTTAATAAATGCTTAGTTTTACTTTAGTTAGTTTCAATATTAGTTTTAGGGTTTTTTTATGTGTAGTATTGTGCGCAATATTTAAAAAACACCATGGGCGCGACGTCATTATTCCGGTTTATATCAAAATAAATCTACTAAAAATCACATTTAAAATCATATCCAAAGGCTCATGCATTAAATTAATTACCAAAGACTAAAACGAAGGACATTTTTGCGATAATTATAGTTTGTCTCATTTTAGTTAGTTTTGTAAACATAAGATGTAGTTTCAGTTAGTTTTCTTTTTTTTTTTAAAGCATCTTTGTTTTTATTTTATTTCGTTAATGAAATCGTTTTTTGAATTTTATTTTTTTTCGTTAGTTTTAGCCAATTAAAACTCATTCACTGCCAGTCATTATAGAAATTTTTTACATTTCCAATACTCACGTGATATTACATTCAATAATTATATATAAACCGAATCTACCAAATAACAGAATAGACTCCCTACTTTTTGTCCCGTCCCGTTCTTTTATAAATGACAGCAGAAAAATGTAGGTTTGCCAAAATACAGCCATTTCTCCCATGGACTCTGAAACTGTGTTTATTTCCTATAAAATGGGGCAATGATGTCATCTACCGGTGGTTGGGCATCAGTAAAGTTGTTTCCAAGTTTGATATTTACAGTGGAGCATGCTCAGATTCGCCCCCATTTAGCACCGCTCTAAAAAATACAATTGACAAGTATACTTGTCAAAGGCAGTGAATGAGTTAAAATAACCTTTAATAGCACCTGTGTTTTTTGACACCCTCCCTTCTTACTTTGACCATCTCCATCTCCATTTTGGTTTTTATTTTATTTGAACTGAGTCAAATGCCATTTTTAGCATATGTCGCGGGCCACAAAAAAAAAAATGGACGGCGGGCCGCAAATGGCCCCCGGGCCGTAGTTTGGACACCCCTGATTTACAAACAAATCTCAAAATCACTTTAGTTTAAAAGGAAGTTAAGATAGTCGTGTCTGCACTAGAGAAAGGCAATAAAACGAGACTAGAAACAGAAGCGAGTCTGGGGGACGTTCGATATAGAAAAGGAGAAATTCCTGCGATACTATGGCTTTCCTTTGGAGGCCAACAAAAGGCCAGGCCATTCAGAGAGGAACCCAATCCTGTTGGGTCGATCTCGTCAAATGGCCTCTAGGGTCTGTGTGAAACGGTCCTTTTCTTCTCGCTCCCTTTCAGGGCTTAAAGTCCATCTACATGACAAACAGAGTTACTTTGAAGCCGCTTGTGTCATCGCTGCCTCCCTGCCACTCATCGGTGACCTCTTGATCCCCCGTGTCTCATCTTTTGCCTTCCCCCCCCCCCCCCCCTTCTACAGTCATTTCATTTTTGTCAATGTCCCTCTTTCATCTTCAATCAGCCTTTATTTCACTTGATCTGTCTGTGCTTGAAAGTGGGCTTGCGTGCGAGGACGTTGAAGTCGTGTTGATGAGGATAGTTCATTTGCCACAAATAACGTCCATTAAGAATGGCACTTTTGTTGAGTGATAGCATCTGACCCACCCCAGGGCAACGACTAGAACAGACCATTTAACGGTGACGTATCGTTGCTGTCAGCAGAAACCTCGTATGCACAAATATGGTCAAGTTCCATATCATTAGTTTGTCCCCGTGTTGTCATTTATTTTTATGCATTAATAACCCATTTAAAATGCTGCAAATAGCTTGAGAACAATTCTATTAACTTCCTGGAACACTCAACTCCGCCTCGTCTGTGCAGCATTATGTTGCCTCAAGATTTAAAGTAAGGATTTTTTTTTTTTTTTAAACAATAAGTGAAAATAGTTTGGTTAAATACAGGACTTTGATACAAAAGTGAGCCTGGATGGGTAAGCAAAACAATGACATGCCTGCCATCTAGTGGTGAATGGTGACATTGCAACTTAAGACTACACAATATAATCAATATATTTTTAAAATATTTTAATATTAAATATGTAAAATATTTAAAATTTTTCCACCATTTTTTTCGTGCCGTTTTCCCCTCAATTAGTCCCCATTTTACATGTTAATGTTTTTTGAGGAATTTTTGGTTTGTACAAAAAAAGAAAAAGAAAAAAAAAATATATATATATTTTATTTTTTTTAATGGTTAGTTACCAGGTTAATCTAGAATAGGGATGGGTAAGCGAAACAATGACATGCCTGCCATCTAGTGGTGAATGGTGACATTGCAATTTAAGACTACACTCGACCTCTACATACTTGTGGTTGAGCACTCTTGGATTTACATATTTTCAGATCCACACAACCCTTCTTTTTCGTTTTCAATATATTTTTAAAATATTTTAATATTAAATATGTAAAATATTTAATATTTTTCCACCATTTTTTTTCATGACGTTTCCCTTCAATTAGTCCCCATTTTACATGTTAACGTTTTTTGGAAGAAGTTTTGGTTTGTACCCAAAAAAAAAAAGAAAAAAAAAAAGTAAAAATATATATATTTTATTTTTTTAATGGATAGTTACCAGGTTAATCATGCTTGCCACCTAGTGGTGAATGGTGACATTTCAATTTAAAACTACACTCTTACTCTACATACTTGTGGTTCGGCACTCATGGATTTCCATATTTTCAGATTCCCCCAACCTCACCCACAACCCCCTTTTTCGTTTTCAATATATATATTTTTTAAATATTTTAATATTAAATATATAAAATATTTAATATTTTTCCACAATTTTTTTTTGCGACATTTTCCCTCAATTAGTCCCCATTATGGATGTTAATGTTTTTGGAACAATTTTCGGTTTGTAAAAAAAATAAAAAATAAAAAAAATAAAAATTAAATGAAAAAAAAATATATTTTTTAATTGATTTTTTTTGATGGATAGTTACCAGGTTAATGTAGAATAGGGATGGGTAAGCGAAACAATGACATGCCTGCCATCTAGCGGTGAATGGTGACATTGCAACTTAAAACTACAGTTGACCCCTACGTACTTGTGGTTCGGCACTCATGGATTTACATATTTTTAGATTCCCCCCCACTCAACCCCTACTTTTTGTTTTCAATATATTTTTGAAATATTTTAATATTAAACATATAAAATATGTAATATTTTCCACCATTTTTTGGCGACGTTTTCCCTCAATTAGTCCCCATTTTACATGTTAACGTTTTTTGAAGAAGTTTTGGTTTGTTAAAAAAAAAAAAAAAAAAAAAGACAAAAAGACATATATATATATATATATATATATATATATATATATATATATATATATATATATATATTATTTTTAATGTCTAGTTAGCAGGTTAATCAAGTGGCCGCTCTATTCCCTATTTGGTCTAGAATGACACAGTCGGTCATGAAGGTGTATGGAAATGTGTATGGAATTATTTCTGCCAATTGTTTCGTCAGCTCATCATTTCATGTATTAATATTCAAGACCTTTGAAAAAGAAGATGAAAGTAGATAATACAACCACAGTTGCTTGTTTTTGTGAAGAATTAAAGTCTTTTGATCTGGTCGGGAGGGGGAGGGGCTTGTACGGCTCGCGCTGGCATTGGGTCATTATGCGTATGAATTAAACACATCATATGCCCCTTTTAAGATTTTGAGTCTGGCACCTCTGTTGAGGTTCGAGCGTTGGAGCCACTCCAGGACAATTGAGCTCTTGAAACAGCAGATAATAAGCATGCGAACGCAAAATAACATCAATTCACCACCTCACCTGGTTGAATGTTTCCAGCCTCTCCTTGACTTCAGTGAGTGAGGGGTTGGGGCTGCGAACTTTGACCTCTGGATTCTGCCTCTGTGCGTGCAGACCATTTCCTACCACTCTGCCCGTGTAACTGTGGAAATAAATGAGCGTCACTGGGGAAGGGTTTCATTCGAATCTCACAGAATCTTACTTGTGCTTTAAAAAACAGCAACAACAATGACAATAGACTTTACATAAAAACTTTCTACATGACACAATAATGGCTTAATGACATAGCAACAGCTTTTTTTCTGCTGCTGTCAGACTTTACTTGTCATGACTCGGGTCATGCAGGAGTAATGTTTGGGTCTTGTCTCATGTCTGGGGTCACGTTTGAGTAGAGTTCATGACCGTGCGCCAGAGTTCACGACCCGTTACGTGTCTGTTTTGAGTATTGATGTAACAGCATCCAGTTTCAACTAGTTTTAGGCTATGCAATGTCTGGACTATGTTACGTCATGTTACTGGGTTAACAGCCAATCAGAGAATTAACTTTATTAAGAATTAAGAATCCTAACCACAATGAGATTGATTGACTGTCTATATAAGAGTCTGAGAATTGTGTGTATTTTGCCGGATTATTGCTCACTGTTTCGCTGTGCTTCTCCGCAACCCAAAGGGGGGCTTGGCGTGTCGTGATTCTCGATGCACTCTCATTGTTTTTAGTTTCGTAAAGTTATGTGAATAAATAGTTAAAACCGTATTTGTGTCTGCGTTTTGGGATCCACCCTCTCAGCACACATTACTAGCAACAACAGTGTAAATTTAGTGTTCCCTCAAAATAAGTCAAAATACGGCAATTAACAGCTAAACCTCTGACAACAAAAGCGAGCACGCCACTAAGTGAAAGTGAAGTGCTTTTTCACATTCACTTTTGTAAAAAGCTTGTAAAACAAGTTGAACTTGAATCAGCTGCGACATGACCCTGGCCATTAGCTCGCGAAAAGTTGAATCCTAATTCAAATCCATTTTTCAAGTGATGATTTTGGGTTCCGCAATCAAGATTTTGACCTTTGACCTTTGAGTACAATTTTTAGCTGCACATTGATTGTTTACGTTATCTGTTATCTAAATGAACGTGAGATTCATACAATATTAACTCATTCACTCCCAGCCATTTTCACAGAAGCAATCCCGTTCGCTCCCGGCTGTTTTACTAGATTTTGACTGATATTGCAAGGCCCGCAGAATATTGTGTTCAATTGCTATAAAAGCATCGAACCCGCCAAAAGAAAGATTAAAGTCTCTTCTTTCATCAGGAAAAAAAGTATGTTTCTATCAGTTTCCGTTTTGCAGCAATTAGCATTAGAAGAGAGCTAAGTTTCATCAGTTTTCGCAAATCGTAAGTAATTGAGCTTTTTTTTCTACATGGGCCTGGTTGATCTCCTTTGTCTGCTGCCACCTGCTGGCCGTTTGTGTAATAACTACCATTTCTGCAACCGTTCTTTGCACTTGAGAAGCTGCATCAAAGCCTTCTGTATGCTCTAGCAAAAAAACAAAAAAAAACAAAAAACAAAAAAACGTATAAATACGTCTTTGGGACACTTACATAAAAAAACGTATTTACACATTATTGGGAACAAATGAGTTAAACATTCATCATGATTTAACAGCACTGGCATCGAATCAATCGAGCATGGCAAGTGATTATGAGTTGCGTGAAAAGCGTGCACATTTTTTATGGCCGTGTTTATGGTTTGGAGTTGGTGCGTGTACAGTATCGACGTGAATATGAGCGCAAACAAAAGTAAAAGTGCTGAACGTGAGAATATCCGGCATGTTGTGGCAAGCAATGTCTCAATAAGGTCTTCGCTCCTTCGTTTTTGCTGAGCAAGCGCTTTCAAGAGAGCCTATAAAAATGCAAAAACAAGAAAAGGACGATCCTTCTTCCGCTTTATTTGATTTCTTCTCATGCCTTCGATCACCACTTGCAATTGTTTATGCTTGGACTAGGGGTGAGTGGAATAGCCCATTCTTAAATGGGGTACACACACAGATGTTTTAAAAGGTCACTTCCTGTTTGGGGATCATTACGTCACCTCACTAAATTGGTGCTGACTACACACATGAGAATTGCCAATTAGAAATATTAAAAGGGGTTTAACACAAAGAAATGTTGGTCCTGACCTTTAGCCAAGCAAATGAGACAGGGGAAAAGTAAATAAATAAAATTAGAGGATAATAATCAAAATTATTTTTAGAGACATTTGACATTTAGCCCTTTGCTAAATTTGATTGAAAAAGAAGAAACATGTTTAAAAAATTAGGCATGATTATCATTTCAATGATTAACTCATTTGGTCTGAATAACGTGTAAACACGCTTTTTTTATGTTCTAAGTGTCCCAAAGACGTATTTATACGTTCTTTTTCTCCCCCAGCAGTGACGTCTTGTGTGTTAATGATAGGGGTAGGTATCGATTCAGATTTCCAAAATCGATTCGATTCGATTCAGAAGGGCCCGATTCGATTCGTTATTTGAAGGAAAAACACTCCCGAAATTGATGCTAACTTCCCGTTAGCATTCGCTAACTTCCTGTTAGCGCTAGGCTTGCGATGTATTAAAAACAAAGCGTGTTTTGTAGTTAAATATACAGTGGGTGTAATTCTTGACGTTGTGTATTTAGTATTACAGTTAACTCCAACTGCGGTATCATTAAATAGCTTAAAGGACACTTCGGGACAACAGAATAACCAGAATAACATACGCTAAAAACTTGCTAGTTGCTAATGTTACACAAGCAAAATGGTGCATTCAGGGTACTTTCACAGTGTCGGAAACTTCTGCTTTCTTCGATAACGTTTTAAGGGGAAAATAATTGTCAATTTAGCTCAATTGGCCGATTGTTATGGCCAATTGAGCAATTGGCCAATTATAATCGGCAGCTGATTAATCGGTCGGGCCCTTTTTGCCACATTAATTTACGGGGGGGGAGAAAGTGTATTGAAAGTACCGATTCATGGTTTTATGAATCGATATTGGGCTATGAAAAGGAATCGATTCGATATCGATATATCAATATTTTAGACCCAGCCCTAGTTAATGAGCGTGTTTTTTTGTTTTTTTTTGCGGACGCGTCCGGGTCCCGACTTGGCTCGGCGTAACGGTTGTTGGCGCGGAAATGAGCTCATCAAATGGGAAGCGAATGAAAGGGACGTGCCCGGGTGGGTTCGGCGTGGAATTAGGCCTGCAACTTTTCATTTCAGGGCATGTTCAGTGTTACATGGGGGACATGACAAGGCGCACAAAAGGGACACGTCAAAGCTGAATGCCGTCGAGAGCGACAATTAATGCCGCAAATGGCTTCTTGATGATGCTCACGCACGGTTTCGGGAATGGTTTGTGACTGGAGGACTACAATGAAGAATACGGCAAAATTATAGCGTGAGAATGATAAATGAGGGAGGGTTCTTATCTTTGGGTTTCACATTTTTGAATTCAACAGACACTGAGTGTGCAAACAGGGACTCGTCTTTCCTCGACGTGACCAGGATTTGAGACGTCTCGGTGATGCTTATTGGCCTTCATCTACAGCAGGGGTGTCCAAACTACGGCCCGGGGGCCATTTGCGGCCCGCCCTCCATTTTTCGGTGGCCTGCGACCTATGCTAAAAAATGGCATTTGACTCAGTTCAAATAAAATAAACAAAACAAAAATGTTTTGCTGATGGTCAAAGTAAGAAGGGAGGGTATCGAAAAACTGGTGCCATTAAAGGTTATTTTAGTTAACTAAAACTAATGAAAAAACTAAAAAAAAAAACAAGAAACAATAATGTTACCGAAATAAAATAAAAACGAAAATGCTTTTTAAAAAAACGAAAACTAACTGAAACTACATTTTATGTTTACAAAACGTACTAAAAAATAACTTTAATTATAGAATAAATGTCCTTCGTTTTAGTCTTTGGTAATTAATTTAATGCATGAGCCTTTGGGGGTGATTTTAAATGTGATTTTTAGTACATTTATTTTTATATAAACTGGAATAATGACGTTTGAAAGTATGTCACACAGAAGTGACGTCATCTCGTAGCAGCCAATAGAAAAGCACCAAAAGATGACGTCGCTCCCATGGTGTTTTTTAAATATTGCGCACAAGTAACACACATTAAAAAAAAAAAAAAAAAAAACTACCAAAAAAACTAATACTAATACTGAAACTAACAAACTAAACTAAAACTAAGCATTTTTTTCAAGAACTAAACTAATTAATAAAAATAAAAACTAACAGAACCACCCTGAAAACTAATAAAAACTCAAATGAAAACTTCCAAAACTATAATAACCCTATACTGCCATATTATAAATAAATTGGTTTATATACTGTAGCATTTTTCTAAATATGCAAAAACATAAATAAATTATTTGTACAATTTTTTGGACTAAACACAGTTTCTGTTTCTAACATTATGTGGCCCTTGCGTCGTTCTGATTTTCTGTATGTGGCCCTCAAATGAAAAAGTTTGGACACCTCTGACGTAGAGTGACACTCAAACTAGCAAAGACAAGGACGGCTATTTGTATATTTGGTTATGAATGCAAATTAAACATGTGCAGGCCTGCCATTTTGGTTTTGTTTGGTGGAATCGTTTCAGTGTGAATTTTTTTTTTGTCACCATCTATCGCTTCACTTTTCTCAGTGAAGCAATCCGACTACAATTTCTTTGCAAGGCCAGAATTCGTCATTGATTAACAATAATGACAAAAAAAACTGTCAGCGTTCAAGTGGTAGTTGAACAAGGCTCACATGCTGTATTTTTCAATCACGGTTTTCACCTCATGCGTAGAACTAATTAACAAAAAAAATAAAATACAGGAGGAGACTCCATAGCTAGATAAAGGCAAATAGCAAACTGTACTCTACAGAACACAAAAGAAAGGCGAACTAAAGTGTAAGTAAATATAATAAGTGTGGCTGTGAATTGCCGAAATGAGTTTCCTCTGCAGGATGTCCGGGCTCTCCCTTAGAGAGTCGAGCCGTTGCTCCTCCGCGTTGAGAGGAGCCAGCTGAGGTGGCTCGGGCATCTGGTTCGGATGCTTCCTAGACTGCATTAAAACAGTGGTATCCGTATTGGTGACCACTTACAAGTAACATGTCGATACCATTAACACATTCACTGCCAGCCCAGCAAAAATGCATTATATGACGTCTTTTTCCGTCAATGGCAGTCAATGAGTTAATTTCAAAGCTCAAATAGGATTTTGGATACAGCATCTTGTGTCTTACTCGTGCACGACATTCCCTGGTATGCCCATCTGAGATATCCTATTGGCCCTTGAATGCTCTGAACCAATGACAGGACAGCTTTTTCATGTTGAGGGAAAAAAAAAACCTTATGTATTGATATGGTATCGGTATCGGCCGACACGGCAAAGTTGGGTCTCGGAATCGGCATCGGGGGGCAAAAAACGGTATTGGAACAACACTAGTTACATCCCTAATTATAAGTGAAATAAAATAATGACTTATGTCAGCATACAGTATGATTTGACATGATTTTGAAGGCTATTTGATAGAATTGGCCATTTTTCAATCATTGGTATTTTTTTTATCAGTTGTGAAATTTACCTTCGCTTTACAATAACTTCAGACAACAAACCGCTACTTTTTTTTGGGATTCGACTTATCCAGGCTGATCATTTTACAAGCGGAGCTGCATAACTTGAACCCTGGACGTGACCCACTCCATGGCGAATACCCATCTGACGCTCTTCTGGCAACGGCTAGCGCTAACTCGGATCATTCAGGACCGCCCCCCCCCAAGCCGCCTTTATGTTGACCTCGGCACTGAACTGCGCTGAAACTCACCCGAGGCGAATTCAGCGCTCCCCGTCAATATGCAGCCAACAAAGAAACGCGGCGTGAAAATGAACAATTTGGAGAATAAGTAAACATGTAAAGGCGGGAGGGTAAAGAAGGCAAAGCATGCCAAAGGAAGGGGTCTCCGATGGCCTTAGGTGAACTTCATCGAATGCCTTCTATCTGGGCTCCACTTCGGACTGATTGAATCTTTGCCTGCGAGGTTTTATCAACCCACACTTTTCACCAGGGATTTCATCGTAAAAACAACGTTATCTGCTTTTGTTCAAGACGTTTCGAGCGCGTGTCCTCTTATTATTGATATTGACCACTGCACTGTCTTGTCTTCCACTTACAAGAATTTCTATCTTGACAGGCAGCACCAGCAGCGATGATTTCTTCGCTAATTAGCCTCAGACACGCGTAATGACTTTCCATTAGTTTGAAAAATTTCTGTATAATGTGACGAATGGCCAAAGTGACCGGCATCCAAGGCAAATACTTCTTAGAGTGTTAAAATAATAGACGCCTTGATGAATGACACGGCTCACTTTACAAAGGCTGAGAGGGATAATTACACAGCTTGAGTGGAACATAATCATCTTTTGGAAAGAAGAAGTGGGTGCTTTTCTGTATTATTATTATTATTATTATTATTATTATTATTATTATTATTATTATTATTATTATTATTATTATGCAAAATTTTGCATTAATACATTTAATAATAATGCATAATATTTGTGGTGACTGGGGTCAAGTTGTATTTTACAATTTTAAAAATGCTCATAATTTCACAAGTTAACTTCATGTTAAAGATTAGATCGTTCTTATTTATTTATTGATTGATTGAATTTTTATTTTTTATTTTATTTTTCTTCTTCTTCTTCTTGTTATTATTATTATTATTATTATTATTATCATTAATTCAATCTCTGGTGTAATAACCTTATTTATTGATTGATTGAATTTTAATTTTTCATTTTCTATATTATTATTATTATTATTATTATTATTATTATTATTATACAAAATTTAGCCATAATAAATTTAATAATAATGCATATGTTTGTGGAGACTGGGGTCAAGTTGTATTTTACAATTTTAAAAATGTTCATAATTTCACAAGTTAACTTCATGTTAAAGATTAGACAGCTCTTAATATGAAAAGAGAAATGCACTGAGTTGTCACCAATGTCTTACATATGCAATTATGCCATCCAGTGGCAGAAAAATGACCAACATAAATCAATCTCGCACTCGTTTTTTTTTTTTTTATAGTACATTGCATCTGTTTAATGTTTACTCAACGTTATGAATTATTATGAAACAAGATGCAGTCATATTTCTATGAGTTGAACATTTTTTTCCCACTTATGTTATCAAGAGTATGAAAACTTGGAAAAAACATTTTATTGTACATTTAATTATACGTACATTTAGAACAGATCTAAAATTTGAGTGAGTTAACTATTGAAGTCTGCGATTAATTACGATAAAAAAAAACTAATCGCCTGATTTGACTGATTTTAGTTTGGTGTTGGGAACGGAGTTCGCCAAGGAGGAATTCTTTCTCCAGTTTTGTTTAATGTGTATATGGATGATATGTCAGAGCAACTCGGGCAGTGTAATACTGGCTGCATGTTTGGCAACACTGTGGTCAACCATCTTATGTATGCAGATGACCTTGCTATTATTATGTCACCTAGAAATAAGAGATTTTAATCTTTCTTTTGGCAGGTTCCATGTTTTTATAGTAATAGAACATTATATTCAACTGGGAGTGAAGGGGATTGTTTCTGTGAAAATGGCTGGAAGTGAATGAGTTAAATGTTTGTCAGTTTTATTGAAAATTTTTTTGGACCCCCCCCCCCAAAAAAATAAAAATAAAAAATTGCATTTCAATTGCCGGCAATTTTGCTATTTGATGGCCGGGCCATTCCTTATTCATCACAAATGGTGACTGTAAGTTATTTCAAAAGATATATTTCTCCATCTTCTGATGAAATCTGTGGTTGGTTATTGTTTATTTCCAAAGTCGCTGATCGGCCAAAAAATAAATAAATCCTGATCGTTTGAAGTCTAGTTATTAGTCTGCAATGAGTCAATCCATTTAGATGTTTTTGTTAAATGTCATATCGTGAAATAGTATAGGTAATTAAAGTCAGGCTTAAATATGCAACTCTGATTGATGGTTTGACAATGAATAAATATTGAGCGTGAACGTAACCTTTTGAACCAATTTTTACAGAGTTGTTTCTTTTTGACTCGGATGATTCAAACACGCCAGGAAGTTAATAAGACTTTAATTTCATTGCTGTGTTGTTTTTATTTACATTATTTCCTTATTGCTATGGGAAACTGCTGCTGCTGCTGCTGGGGTCGAGAAAAAAACATAGCTTGTTTATTTTTGATTAAAAAAAATTTATGCCGACTCGGCCCCCCTGCTGTGGGCTATGGTAAACATTCAAGGTTATTCACAGATAAGTGAAGTGCTTATGACGTGCGAAAATGGAATCACAAATGTTATGTCCGTGCTGTATTTTAGCCTCGTAGCAGCAGAAGGAAGGAGAAATGCAGAAAAATGGTAAAAAAACAGAATGTGAATGTTAAGAAACTTCAAAAATACTTCCACTACTTTGTTTTTCGGACCTCATTGGAAGGACCTAAAAGTGAGTAACAGCATGGGACATGAAGTCATGAGTGAGCAAACGTTTTTCTTATTTTTTTATTTTTTATTTTTTTACGAGCAGAGCTTGGACAGTGACTTTGAAATATTTCGGGGCAGAAGGTTTTGTTTCCCAAAGGCCAGCGTGTTCTCACACTGCTGACATCTTCGGAGCCTTTCTGTAAGCCAGGGCTTCTCAAATAGTGGGGGGGGGCCCCCCCAGGGGGGCGCGAGGCTCCATCAAGGGGGGGCCGCGTTTGACCTCTGGGAACATGCTTTTTTATTTTTATTTTATTTTTTTACTGTCCTAGAATAAAGTGCAATTGCACCTCCACTACATTAGGGGGCAGTGGCGCTCTCATTATTGGCAGAGTGTGCGCAGGGAGCATTCGCTCGGTGGTGTAGGGGTGTTGTTTGCACTGAGCATGCAGCATAAAAAAATAATAATAAAAAAAATCTGCACAAATTATTTTAGATTTTGTTTTGCAGGGAATTTTTTTTTTACTATTGTGCTCCTGAGTTAATGTTGGTGATCAATTTGAATGCATTATTATTTATTGATTTTATGTAATTTTTTCCATATCATGCGGTTTGACATGGTCAGTCAAAAAATGTTTATAGTTTAAATAAGGATTTAATTTTATTTTTGAATTTTTTTAATCTTTTCTGTTACACTTAATAAACCCATTTGTTTTAAGTTGGTCCATATTTCTTTTTTTATTCTCTTATACGTTAACGCTTTTACTGCCACACGTTATCAACAAAAGACCCCCCACATTGCCAGGCGATTTCAAGCATTTTAACTCAAAAGATACATTTTCTCCACAACAGTGACTTTGACGCGACTATTTTTTTTTTGTGTTTAATGACGCTCTGTGAATTATGGTTGATGTGACAAAGGCTTTGATCATTCACGACATTCTTGAAACCGTTCTATCATCATGTTTCATTATAATTTCATACATTGGCAGCCCATTGAAGACAATGCTGCCATCTGCTGGCCATAGTTAGCGGCTGTTTTTGACTCCACAGCCCATTGACCAGGCAGCGCTGCACTTAGACGTTGCGCTGCCCATTGATATTTAAAAAAAAATAAAGTAAAAAATGTAGTTCACGTCATTTAACGTTCATGGCGGCATACGTTGTGATTTTACTAATCGTTATTAACTCTTTTACTGCCACACGTTATTTAAAAAAAACACAAAAAAAACAATGGATTTCGAGCATTTTAACTAATTTTTCGAAGCAAACAGAACATTGTGTTCTTTTGCTACATATACAACATGGGTACTACATGAAAGATCGCATTCCATTCAAAAAAAGTATGCTTCTACCTTATTCCGTTCTTTAGTAATCGCCATTTGAAAATAGGTCATTTGAGTGAAAAGAAAAGATACATTTTCTCCACAACAATGACTTTGATACTAATATTTTTTGTTTAGTGACGCTCCGTCAAATTAGGTTTAATGTTACAAAGGCTTTGATCATTCACGTCAGCCTTGAAAACGTTCCGTTTCATCAGATTGCGCCGTGTTTCGTTGTAATTCGCAGCTCTAGTTAGGGCCCGAGCAGCTAACGCTGCCATCTGCTGGCCCTAGTTAGTGGGTGTTTTTGATTTTACAACCCATTGACCAGGCAGCGCTGCACTTAGACGTTGCGCTGCCCATTGATATTTAAAAAAAAATAAAGTAAAAAAAGTAGTTGACGTCACTTTAACGTTTATGGCGGCATATATCGTGATTTTACTAAACGTTATTAAACGTTTTTGGCGGTCAAAGAGTTGAATACGGATACAGTGTTATGCAGAGGTATGCTTATAACAATTTTATAGACAAATGATACTATTTATAGTCGCGTGGGGGTTTGGGGGGAGCGAGATGTTTTTTTCCCTGCTGGGGGGGGGGGGGCATGACAGAAAATAATTGACTCCACACGTCAACTATCAGTTGCTCGAAAGGCACTTTGCAAACATTTAACCGGCAGGATTTGTACGTGTGCGCACTCGACTTTGTATTCCCAGTACTGTAAACACGAACATGCAAACAACCCTCAAATGTTACACAACTCAGCACTTGGGATTTTTTTTTTTACAGTGTTTTATATGCGCGGAACAAAAAGACCCTCCAACCACAGGATGTTACCTGACTTATGATAAACAAGTCACATACATATTTAAGCAGTGGTAAAATGTGTTGTTGTTGTTTCCCAAACTACTTGCGCTGTCTTGCACCTGAAGGCGATTTAATCGGCATAGAAATACGAAGATGATAAAAAATTTTTTTTTTTTTTAAGTGCAAGCAGAACATTGCAGGAGGTCATCGGCAGGCCAGGCAGGCTCAAACGCTGCACTTTTTTTTTTCTCTTGGCTCTCGCACCGATTATTTAGTGGCTACACAACACCCCTGGGTGCCATCTTTTGTGTGCCAGCCGGTGCTCGTGTTAACACCCCGTGTTGAGGCTTTTATAGTGTCAGTGAGGCCACAACAGAACCTGTTGGAGAATCGGAAGTGACATTTGATTCGGTTCAGATGAGGAGATTTTGTGGATTGATTTAAATTACTGCAATATTTTTTAGCGAACTGTACTTGATGTTATAAAAAGGGATACTTCACTTATTTAGCCCATTATAGCAATGAAAAGTGAATATTTTGTCTATAATTAATTTGATACTTTCATTATTTATTTATTTTACGTACAATTAGTACCTTTAAAAACACATTTTGCAACTTGCTGTCGACTGAAAATGACATCACAAAGGCTCAGGTAACCAATCACAGCTCAGCTTGTGAATGTCACATGACCAAACCTAGAAAACAGGTGAGCTGTGATTGGTTATCTGAGCCCTTGTGATGTCATTTTCAGTCGACAACAAGTTGCAAAATGTGTTTTTAAAAGGTACTAATTGTACATGAAAAATACTGAAAATATTAAATTTATTATAGGCAAAATATTAATGTTTGACTGCCAAAAATGGAGAAATAAGTAAAATATCCCTTTAACATTTACAGTAGGTTTGCTTATAGACGCTTCTAGCATAATAACGGGATTCAATAATAATAATAACATTAATAATAATAATAATCATAATAATAATGATATACTACAGATTTTTTTTAAATCTGGAAATGGTTCAAATGGCAAGATTTCTTTGAGACTCTAAATGAGAAATACATTCTCCTTTTTATATTTCATAACTTGTAAATAATAAAATACTACAATAATTAATCAATTAATTAAAACAAAATCCCCCCAAAATTTAAAGCATTATGTAAAGATTTTTTTTTTTTATTTGTATTATCTATATCAAACTAATTAACCAATTCTTTAATAATAATTGTTGGGGTGTCAGACAATTACAATTTTTAATAATCGCATGACTTCAACTCATGATTAATCGCAAAATTTTCTATCAGTTCTAAATGTACAATAAAATGTACCATAATTTTTTTTTCTACGTTTTCAAACTCCTAACATAAAAGTGGAAATAAATGTTAAAGGGATACTTGACTCATTGAACAATTTTTAGCAGTGAAAAGTTCATATTTTGTCCAGAATAAATTTGATAACTTCATTATTTTTCATGAACAATTAATACCTTTAAAAACAATTTTTTCCTCTTGCTGTCGACTGATGATGACATCACCTGTGCTGAGGAAGTAGGTAACAACAAATCATGGCTCACCTGTTTTCTGGATTCGGTCAGCAAACTGAGCCATGATTGGTCGTTACCTACTTCCTCAGCACAGGTGATGTCATCATCAGTCGAAAGCAAGTAGAAAAATACTTTTAAAAGATATTAATCTATCTATCTAAAATATTAATTAATATTATTATCCCTTTAAACTAATAGAAATATGTCTGCATATTTTAGTCATTGATACAATAATTTCATAAGTATTCATAAACTTGAGTTAAAATTAAAAAGATGTACTGTTGATTTGTGTTGCTCATTTTTCTGCCACTCGATGACATAATTGCATTAGTAAGACTGGTGACAGCTGAGTGCATTTTTCTTTTCATATTAAGAGCTATCTAATCTTTAACATGAAGTAACTTCTGAAATTCTGCACATTTTTTAAATTGTAAAATGCAACTTAATCCCAATCTCCACAAATATATGCATTATTATTAAATTTAGTACCGCTAACCAAGTTTTGAGGTGGAGGTCATTAATCGTGCATTAAAAAAATAATGGCGTTAAAGGAACTTTAAATTACCTCAAACTTAACTCGATAATTTTGACGCCCTTGATAATTCCCAATGTGACATTTTAAAAAGATGTAGTACAGGAAAAATAATTGATTCTCAATTAATTATTTCAAAATGTTACATGTACATGCATTTAGTTTTATTTGGTTAATTACAATAAATGAATAATTGAACAACGACAAAAATGAAGCAGGCCATGCTTGACCCACCACTGCTCTAAAAGCCACTTTTCTTTGCATCAGTAAAACTATGAGCGCCATTTCTAAACTGGAAATGCATGGTGGTTCGACACCACTCTGTATTCCCCCCGGACATCATCTGAATTTGGCATGCAAAGCAAATATGCATGCGGATGAAAGCTGGATTAGAGCAGAGTTGCTTCACCAAACACGGAAAGTTGGCGGGAAACATTTGTGTGGAAGAAACCAGACTTATGAGCTTTACAAGATACGAGTTGTTGTTTGGTTGTTTGTTTGTTTTTTCTTCTTTGATTTGGGAGCAAGAATGTGAGCTACAAGCCATGTGTCGTGGCAGTGAACTCAACTCACTTCACATCGAGCAGCAGTTTGGCAGATAGTGGATATTTAGAACCACGACATACCTGTAACTTTGCCTTAAAAGTCTGCTTAGCTTAATGCTAATGATTAGCATTGGTGTCACAGTGTTATAACTCGGGATGTAACGATACCAGCAATATCGTGATATCGCAATATTAAAACTGCCACAATATATCGTCGCCGTCATGCATGCAGCGATATTAAAAGCAGCATATCTGTTTTTTTTTGTTTTTTTTAAAAGTCGGGTTGATTTCCATTTGTGCAGTTCTAGCACCCTCAGGTGGCTAGTTTTTTTGTTTGTTTTTTTTTTGTTTTTTTTTGTGCAGTTTAATTTTCACAAGGCATGTTTTGGCCCTTCTATGTTTAAAAGCCACGCTAATGGTGCTTGCATTAGGAGGTAAGTGCCTATATATATATATATATATATATATATATATATATATATATATATATATATATATATATATATATATATATATATATATATATATATATATATATATATATATAGCGGCACGGTGGTCGAGTGGTTAGCACATCCGCCTCCCAGTTCTGAGGACTCCGGTTCGAGTCCAGGCCTTCCTGGGTGGAGTTTGCATGTTCTCCCCGTGCCCGCGTGGGTCTTCTCCGGGTACTCCGGTCTCCTCCCACATTCCAAAGACATGCATGGCAGGTTAATTGAGTGCTCCGAATTGTCCCTTGGTATGCGTGTGAGTGTGGATGGTTGTTCGTCTCTGTGTGCCCTGCGATTGGCTGGCAACCAGTCCAGGGTGTCCCCCGCCTACTGCCCAGAGCCAGCTGAGATAGGCGCCAGCACCCCCCGCGACCCTTGTGAGGAATAAGCGGTCAAGAAAATGGATGGATGGATGGATATACATATATATATAATTTATTTATTGTGTGTTTTGTTTTAGTTTGAGCTATTTTTCATTTTACAATACTGTGACTTATTTTGTATCAGCAACCTCCCCACAATATCGTGATGATTATCGTATCGTGACTTTCATGTCATGATGTTTGGAAATCATTGCACCCCAGTCATAACCCTTTGAGCAACAGGTATTTGAACAAAAAAAAACAAAAAAAAACGCATAAATACGTCTTTGGGACACTTAGAACATAAAAAAAACGTATTTACACGTTATTGGGAGCAAATGAGTTAAGGAGAGATGGGGACTTCAAATGTGTATACATATATACATATATATATATATGTATACATATATATATATATATATATATATATATATATATATATATATATATATATATATATATATATATAATTTTTTTTTTTTTTTTTTTTTTTTTTTTGAGCAAATGTGCTATTTCCCAAGTGTGCACCCAACTGGTTGCCCTTCACATCAATCAATAGCAGTGACATCAGACACAGGATTTAATAATTGCCCACTTTGGCTTTAGAACCACTTTTATTTTGATGACGAAGAATTATATTTTTTGCTTCAGTTTGTCCCTCTTGAAGGGATTTTTTATTTTATTTTTTTTGGCTGTTGTTGAAGGAATTTGTCCGTATATGTCCCGTTGCCCACCCAAGTGAGGCGCTGACCTAATGGATACTTGGAAACGACGCGTCGGCTCGTCTGGAACGAGTCTTCAGAAATTCTCTCTGTTCTTCACTTTCGGAGCCGAGTGGAGGGAACCGTGTGATTTTGGCGGAGCTGGCCGGCAGCCTAGCGGCGGGCCCCTCCGGTCACGAGCCCTGTCGCGGCCCCGGCAAAGCTGTTGGATTGAGCGATGAGTCAGAGAGGAAGGCAGAGTTGAGCGGGGTCACGAGCAGACGGCGGCAAAAAAGGAACCGACGATCTCTTGGCAACTGCAAACATGATCAACAACTCCGTCTGCCGCCCAAGCGCGCGTTCTCAAATATCCCGGTTTTGAAGTCAGCTGGAAATTGTTTTGGTGAGCTCCTACTTTTTTTTTTTTTGGTGGGAAGGGAGGCGACCGCGTGACTAATCGTGAGCTGATGTGGAAGTATTTAAACTCATTTTTGATTATTTATCTTGGGGTTCATCAGTGGCTAATGTCAAACATTTCCACTGGATGTTAGTTTGGGGATTGAAGTGAGCTTATGCAGAAGCCCCCACACCCTTGATGACCTGTCGGGAACTCTCATGCATATGCATTTAATATTCTGATATACAGTAACTCGGGGTGGAAAAAGTTCACATCAGTTTGGGCGTTTTGTCTTTCCTACCAAGTTACCACCTGCCGATGACCTTCAGTTGGCGCCTTTCAGTGATCAGAAATGATTAAAGAGGTCGACCAGAGGTTATTTTTGGCTCTAGTTACACTAACTCAGTGCTTCTCAAATAGTGCCCCCAAAATGGGGGGTTGTGAGGCACCATCAAGGGGGATGCGTTTGACCTCGGGGAACATGCTTTTTGATTTTTTTTGTTTTTTTTACTGCCCTAGAATAAAGTGCAATTGCACCTCCACTACATTAGGGGGCAGTGGCGCTCTCATTATTGGCAGAGTGTGCGCAGGGAGCATTCGCTCGTTGGTGTAGCGGTTTTGTTTGCACTGAGCATGTGCGCTTCGCACACAGCAAAAAAAAAAAAAAAAAAAAAAAAAAAAATGCACAAATTATTTTATATGGTTTTGTTTTGCAAGTTAAAGTTTTTCTTTTTTTTTTAATATTGTGCTCCTGAGTTAATGTTGGTGATCAGTTTGAATGCATTATTATTTCTTGTGTTTATGTAATTTAATTTTTCCGTATCATATGGTTTGACATAGTCAGTCAAAAAAATTGTTTATAGACTAATTAAGGATTACATTTTATTATTTAATTTCAGATGCACTTTAAATCTTTTTTGTTACAGTTAATAAAGCTATTCTTTGAGGTAAGTTGGTCCATATTTCTTTCTTTTTTTTTTTTTATTCTCTTATACGTTAATACAGATACAGTGTTATGCAGAGGTGTGCTTCTAAAAATTTTATAGACAAATAATACTATTTATAGTCGCTGGGGGCACGGTAGTCGAGTGGTTAGCACGTCCGCTTCCCAGTTCTGAGGTCTCCGGTTCGAGTCCAGGCTCGGACCTTCCTGGGTGGAGTTTGCATGTTCTCCCCGTGCCTGCGTGGGTCTTCTCCGGGTACTCCCACGTTCCAAAGACATGCATGGCAGGTTAATTGGTCAGTCTGAATTGTCCCTAGGTGTGCGTGTGAGTGTGGATGGTTGTTCGTCTCTGTGTGCCCTGCGATTGGTTGGCAACCAGTCCAGGGTGTCCCCCGCCTACTGCCCAGAGCCAGCTGAGATAGGCGCCAGCACCCCCCGCGACCCTAGTGAGGAATAAGCGGTCAAGAAAATGGATGGATGGATAGTCGCTGGGGGGCGCGAGATGTTTTCTTCTTACTGGGGGGGGCATGACATAAAATAATTGAGAAGCACTGCACTAAGTGAAGGATTATGTCATTTTCACAAGATCAGACATTCGTGTCCAGGAGCTTAACATCAATGAAGTTTTTTTTTTTTTCTTCTTTTTTTTTGTCCGAGACGCCGCCTGAAGCAAGACACCTGTGCAAAAGCAACTTGAATCTGACCAAAAGACGTATGGACGTTTATGGACGTGTGGACGGGATGAAATTACACAATTGCCAGTTTAAAAAAGGCTATTTTAACAAAAAACAAAAACAAAAAACAAGTGAGATTAAAGCTACAGTACAGTGCAAGTGTGGTTGAAGGTGCTATTTATAGAACGGGTCTCATTTCATCTGTCATCAGTGCTTCCTTTACAAGGTTGTTCATGTGATCCAATGAATGCACACCATTTAAGGCAGGGATGGCGGCCTGCGGGATGATTGATTTAAAATAAATAAATAATTAAATACAAAAAAAAAATTAACAATTAAAAAAAAACATTATTTTTTTTAATTAAATTTGTGAGCATTTTTATTTAATGTTTTATTTTTTTCGCAAAACCAGACAATATTTATTTATTTATTTTAAGATAAACAATCAATGTACATTTTCAATGAAATACATATATTGGGTATATGGGGGGTTGCAATATTGTGGGGGAAAAAAAATATTAAAAAGTATTGAAAACAATTTTTTGCAAATATTTCCAGGTGCCAAACTGCAACTATGCAGCAACTGTAGTTTTATGTTGCAATATCACTATTGACCACTAGATGGCAGACATGGCTTAGATACGCTTACACTGGGTGGTACACTACCCTACACTACACATGAGTAGGCTTAATTTTTATTTTTTTTCGGGTTTTGAATGACATGGCAAACGTACAGTACTAGTAAGTTTAGTAACTCAATAATGTTCAAATTTTGAGTGAGGTGATTTTTATTTTAAAAAAAAACAAAAAAATATTGCACAAAATGAGTTGTTGCACTTAATTTTCTTGATCAGCAGTTTTGTCGCAACTTTGAATAGTTTCTGCCCTTTCCACAGGAAAAATAAATGAATAAATAAAATCACAGCATGTGGTAACTTTGCTGATTGCTTCGAACCCTTTTTGGTGGTTACCCGAAATCATTGCTAACATTAGTAGAAGGAAACATTTTTTGGCATCCAGCATAATATCAATGTCATTTGGTTATGCATATGATGTGTTTTCATAGAAATGTATGTAATGTAAAATATCCGGATACATAGATCGCCTAACAGGCCAAGTGTATCACAATACGTATCGTAATACACATTGTATTGTGAGGTTGCTGGCAATACCCAGACTTATTGAGACCTGTAGTTTACCTTATTTTATTACACTAACTTAACTCATTTACTCCCCAAAACGTATAAATACCTTCTATTTTAAATATATTAAGTGTCCCAAAGACGTATTTATATGTTTTTTTATGTTGTTGTTGTATTTATGCTAGCTAGAGCATACAGGAGGCTTTGATGCAGCCTCTCAACTGCAGAGAACGGGTGGAAAAAAAATGGAAGTAATGACAAAAACGGCCAGCAGGGGGCAGAAGATTATAAGAGAAAACCAGGGCAATGATGAAAACAAGCTGTTTCCCCACAATTCTAAGCAGATTTGTGAATAATGATGAAACTTAGCTATATACTAATGCTAATTGCTAAATGTACTTATTTTTCCTGATTAAAAAAGAGACTCTAATTTTTCTTTTTGTAGGTTCCATATTTTTATAGCAATAGAACACAATATTCTGTGGGGCTTGCAAAATCAGTCAAAATCCAGTAAAACATGGCTGGGAGTGAATGAGTTAATGTTGCACTCAACAAATACTACAAAAGGAAAAAAAAAAAAAAAGAGAAAAAAATAAAACAAATACTAAAAATAATAAAAACTCAAATGAAATGTTTCCAACAAATGGAAATGAATAAAAACTAATAAGTAATTAAAAATAACTGCATTTTAATTAGGGGTGTTTAAAAAAAAAATCGATTCGGCGATATATCGCGATACTACATCGCACGATTCTCGAATCGATTCAATAAAAAAAAAAAACGTTTTTTTTTTTTTTTTTTTTTTTTTTTTTTAGGAGCTCAGAATTGTTCATTCGGTAGTCTTACCGATTCAACGTCTTATCATCATTGCCTTTTCTTTTTTGTGTGTGTGTGTGTGTGTGTGAATCGATTTTTAAACTTCCATTTTTAATGGAAAAATATTCAACAAAATGTCTGACTTCGGGTTAGGATTCACACCTTGAGCATGGAAGAATGTTATATGAAGGGAACATTAAGCCTTAATATTTTATTTTAATGCTGTTCAAACATAAAACAGATTACAACCTCTATAAGACTGAAATTTCAGATAAATAAATAATACATTTTCATATAAATCTTACACTCTACAAGCTTACTGATTAGTATTTTCTAAATTTGAATGAAAAAAAATCGCAACAATCGACTTATAAATTCGTATCGGGATTAATCGGTATCGAATCGAATCGTGACCTGTGAATCGTGATACGAATCGAATCGTCAGGTACTAGGCAATTCACACCCCTAATTTTAATAATAAACTCCAAATATCATTCAAATGAACTACAATGAAAAAATCCATAACTTTATAATAACCATGTCGGAGACCTCTTGACTCTGAAGCAGCCACGTTGACCACGACTCCATCGTGCTTTCATGCTCAATATCAAATGGATGTAATTTTTTTTTTTTAATCAGTAAACACAGCATGCAAAATCTAATCAAATGTGAACTTGAGATAAAATATAAGTGCGTCTCCGCATGAGTACAAACAATTAGTCGGCAATCCGTGATAAATTACTGCGCTGCAGGGACAATTTCAGTTATCTCACAAATGATCATTGTTTGATGTACCGTATGAACTGTGAAGGCCATGCTGTGTTTTGATGACATCATCAGCGAACATATACATTTGAGTTTGTAAGGAATTGTGGTTAAAGTGCAAAGTGTTTCACATCGTCAAGTAAATGTTATCCCAGTCCATGTTTGTGGTATAAAAACAGATTTTTTTTTTTTGTTAAGTGATTTGTCTTGTCAGTGGAGCCCAAGTCCCGTCCTGCCTTGGTATGCTCACTAAGCAAACGGAACCAACCCTGGGGAGCAAAAAGGGAGCGCCATGAGCTGAGCCAGATCGATGACTAATAATGATTCACTCATCGCCACGACAAAGTACACTTAGCGGTAATCACACACCGAGCGAGATACCCGAGAGGTGTTCGATGTTGGGACCATTCCATCCGTCCATTCGGAATGATCCCATAGGCCGAGCCGCGTCGCCGATATCGAGTGCGGCTCATCCGGAGGCCATTGCCTTTGCCATCGCAAGCAGTCAGCCGTGTGCGAACTTCGCGCTCCTCCTTGGCTAATGAACACAGATCGATTTATCAAACAATTAAGGCGGGCGCTGAAGAGCTGCATTCATTTGGTTTAAGTGACTCGCACTTGGCGACTACCTGATCTCGCCCGCGACGTCTGAATTACACGCTCGAAAAACAGTTGGGTCCAAAATGAACCCGATTTGGGTTCAAAATGGACCGATCCACCACTTGGGTCAATTTGACCCAACTTTCTGGGCATGTAAAACAAGTAAACAACTTCCAGAAATTTTGTACAAAACAATCCAGAATTAACATAAATTTGGGGTTTTGTGCAAAGCAACACATAAAGTTGGGTCAAATTTATCCAGATAGTGGATCATTCCTTTTTATTTATTTATTTATTTATTTGTTTATTTTAACCAAATTGGGTTATTTTCAACCCAACTCCAAAAATAGTTGGGTGGACGGATCCACGATTTGGATCAATTTGTTCAAAGTATGCTCACAGTTTTTTTTATACAGAATAACCATTTTTGGAGGGTTGTTTGATGCAAAGCAACACATAAAGTTGGGTCAAATTGATCCAGGTAGTGGATCATTCCTTTTTATTTATTTATTATTATTATTATTATTTTTTAACCAAATTGGGTTATTTTTTACCCAACTCTAAACACAGTTGGGCGGACTGATCCATGATTTGGATCGATTTGTTCAAAGTAT
Organism: Festucalex cinctus; assembly: GCF_051991245.1. Classification (NCBI taxonomy): domain Eukaryota; kingdom Metazoa; phylum Chordata; class Actinopteri; order Syngnathiformes; family Syngnathidae; genus Festucalex; species Festucalex cinctus. Next base: position 9,297,173 of record NC_135411.1, on the reverse strand, counting down.
GCTCACAGTTTTTGTTTTTTGTTTTTTTGTGGTACAAAATGACCCAATATTATTTTTATTTATTTATGTTTGTACAAAATGACCCTTATATATATATATATATATATATATATATATATATATATATATATATATATATATATTTAATGTTTCATACAGAATGACCATTTTTTGGGAGGGTTTTTTGATGCAAAGCTACTCAGAAGGTGGGTCAAATTGACCAGAGTACTGGATTGGGCCATTTTTTATTTTATTTTTTTTAACCCAAACTGGATTATTTTTTACCTAACTCTGAAAACAGTTGGGTAACAAATACCCCCAATTTGGGCCAAACGTAAGACTGATCCACGACTTGAGTCAATTTGGCCAAAGTATTCTCTAAATTGCATTTTATTGATTGATTATTTTTTTTTAACAAAACAACACAATTTGTATTATTATTATTATTATTATTATTATTATTATTATTATTTTGTTGTTAAAAAAAAACGACCAAATTAATTCATACAAATTTTTTTTTTTTTTTTTTTTAACCCGACTAGTGGATTGGCACATTTTGGACCCAAATTGGGTTATTTTTGACCCAACTGTTTTTGGAGTGCAGACTCTGTGAAACACGCTCTCCTTGTCTGATGAATGTAAGCAGATAGAGTCTTAAGTAATGCTCTACACAGGACAGTGTCTGTTCTGCAACCTCTCATGGAAGGTCATCAGATCTAAAATGCATTATTTTGCTGCACAGTCATACTGAAGGATGTTGAAAGTCAAGTTGAGACTGTTAGTAAAAAAAAAAAAAATCCTATACTGCACCCTTGTGGTCAATATGGCGTACTGATAGCATGCGCTCCATTCTTGTCTTAAAAAAATAAAAATAAAATAAAAAATAAAATAAACATCATTAAAATCTAACTCAAATAATATTTTTTCAAATTGTTCCCCAGTGTAATTTGCAATTGATTGTTTATTTATTTTATTTATTTATTTATTTTTTTGGGGGGGGGACTTTTTTGCTTTTTCTACACCATTTACAAAGCCTCACATTCACCCAATCACAAACACATTCCACCAGTGAGCACTGCCAGGTCCACAGGGAGCAAATGAGGGTTCATTGTCTTGCTCAAGGACACATTGACAGAGTCACAAGTGTTTAGGGTTGAACACGCAACCTCTCGGTTGGAAGACCATCGCTCTATCACTGAGCCGTGCCACCCCTGTGACAATAAACACCACATCATAATCATGAAGAGTATGAGTTTGTTATTTAAGAAAACGCGAATCAGACGTGAACGATAGTAGATCTCATTCCCGAACCCTAAGAATCAATCAGCCCAATTTAAAATGAAAAGACAGTGGTCAATCCACAGTATCTACAATGGGTGATATTAGCCACTAGGTGGCAGCATTACTCTCCCCAAAAAAAACACTTGAGAAGCTACTGCTGAAAATGTAAACACACCAACAGTATTTCCACCAGCCACAATATTATGAGCACTTGCACGATCTAATGATATCCAATAGAATAACTTTATTGGCCTTGACAGAGATGATAATAATGTCCTGTTTTGACTGACACTGTCAGAGTGGCATTCATTTAAATAACATGTTGATTATTGCGGATGTAATATTACCACCAAAAAGGCCGCATATTTTTATAAACATATTATAGTGGATATCATTACGATGGCTGGCCAGTGTCGCGTCAAGGACACGTTTAAAAGCTAGCTACGCAGAATATTGTGATAATACGCGAAGTGCGCATCTCGAATTCAAGGTGCATCATGGGTAGCGGCGCGGTGCATTGTGGGTAGTCGAAACTACCAAACGGTCATTGAAAATGAATCGGATCCAATGGAATCGGCTCTGATAGAAACGTTCCAACCGCTGGAAAGTTTGCTGTTTTTATTAACATGTTTAACATGTTTACTGACATCGGGGAAGTTGACTAACAAGCTTTAAAGTGTGCAGTTACGCAAAGATTGTCACCACTCTGATCTCCGCCATTCAAATTGATAGGGTAGTTGGTAGCCTCGTTTATTTTTTTTTCCCCTCGCGCATGCGCAAACTTAATGAGCACTTCGCTTAGATGTTTCGAATAGGTGATTGCGTTTTGTTTATCTTCCGATTTTGTTGACATGCAGACAAGTTAGCTCAGGTTTTGGGGGTGTGGGCGTGGACTTGGCGGCAGTTGGTGTGTGGAAGGGAAGGCAGACAAGGACAGGCAGGGGCAGAGCCAGGACAGTAAACTATGCCCTGGAGTATAAGACAGGTGGGTGCGCTGGGGGGGGATACCATGATCCTCTGGTGTGCTCCCGCCACCTGTTTGTCTGTCTGTCTGTCTGTCTGTCTAATTCAAACCACTGTGTGATCTACTGCTCCACGTTAACATGCAGGCAACATGGAGGACGGCATTTTACAGTACACATGTAAGCGTTTCGACACAATATGGTTTCATGACAGCCACTTTATTAGGTACACCTGCTACATTTAGAGCCGGTACCATGATGAGGCTGCACGATACTGAGAGATCAACATTGCAGCGGTGCTTTGAGATAAGAGTTTAATATGTTCCGTGGCCATGCTTGTAACTCAAAACACTCGGTTCTCAAATCACCTTTCCTCACTGAGAAGTTAAGAAATGCAATTAACAATCCAGCCATCAAAGAAACAACACTCTACAATATTGCACTTAACATAAAAATAATGACATAATTAAATAGAATGTGAAACAATTAAACAGTTTTTTGACACATTTTAGAAAAGTAATTAAAATGGCATAATTTTCCTTCTGGTGTGCAGACCTTGGCCACCTGGGGGCATTAAAACACCGACATACGGATGTATATTGAGATGGTCAAAACGCAGTACTGTAACGTTAGTTAGAATAATGAATGTGTGAATATGATCTATTATCTATTTAAGCTATTGCTTAAAGGATTATAACATCACAAAGCAGAGAAACCTCATCCATTAGCCTGCCTAAGCCATTTTACATTATGTGTTAGCATTAAGCTAAGCTAGTGTTGTTAAAGTTTTGTGGTTCTAATACATAACGTGTCTTTCCCCTTATTTAATGTTTAAAAAAAAGCTTGACACTTCTTTTTTGAAGAACTGTTTCCTATCTGCTAAATGCTATATTTCAGGTTTTTGCTCTCAAGTCAAAGCACAAAATTGGTCAAACGACGGCTCATATCTTGGGTGGGGAAAAAAAGTCTTCAGTTGGGTCATTCATATCTCAAGGCACCACTGTAGTTTTAAACACTTTCAACTTTTATCCTTCCAAAACAAATTCAAATTTATTGTGTCAAATTAAATGTCACGGTATGCTACTGGCGAAAAAAAATTATAATTTGGTGAGATCTCAGCATATATAAATAGACCAACGTTGTTTATTCATGGTCGATACCAATTATTAGTAGTCTCGGACGGCCATAACCAATATTTGATTTGATTTGATTCACTTTTTAAAAGGGAAAATATTGGCATCAACATTTGAAAAAATACAAACGCCAGCTATTTTATTATTATTATTATTATTATTATTATTAAGCACATGTTTATTGAACAACTTTTAGGGTTAAAATATTGGAGTTAAAAAAAAAAAAATCTTAGTCAATAAAATATTCAGGGATCACCCAGGGGCAGTTGCATGTCTTCAAAAGTCAAATAAAAACTTAAGTAAATAGCTCCCAATTGTTTTCTACAGTAAATAAAATTTTTCAAAATTTCAAAATATCTGAAATATTAAAATTTTACTGATTTTATGTTTCATTTTAAACCAAAAATGAAGATGAAAATTAGCAAAAATTAGTAACCTGAAGTTAACACTTTATCAAATGGATCTATTATGGGCCGTATGATTCTTCAAAATGGCCGATGACGATATGCCTCAAAATGCTGAATATCGAAGCCAATAATCGTCCCAGCTGATAATCATTCTATCACTAATAAACATTTTTTTCCCCGTAAAATTTATGTAAAGATAAATGAGAAATGGTGTGCATGACAACCACAACAATCTTGATAAATCGATCTTTTTTAAGCAAAAACATCGTCATCATTTGTAAATAATATCCCATTTTGAATATGATTCCTGCTTGCATTTGACCTTGTTGGATTGCGCAACCAATAAAGTGTTTGGCGAGTTTACATCTTTGGTAAACGCAAAGCAAACCGGCATTTACTGTACATGCATAGCGGCAGATGGTGAGGCTGTTGAGTGAAGGGGTCAAAGGTCGGTCTCTGTTGGCTGCTATAAAGAGCACAACCCAGACACCCACGGTACACACAAACGTAGACCACCAAGTCAAATGCAGTTAGTGGGTTTCATAGTGAACCAGAAGCTTGGCATACCCCCAACATACGCGCACGCACATACACGATGACAGTCCACATTTTATCCTGCAGACCTGCGCAAACTGAAGTGCCAGGAGTGAGTTTAAAAAAAAAAAATGTCCAAAGGTTAGTTATTCAAAGCCATTCAGGCAGCTGGTAGCATTGACATTGACATTTCTGGGCCGGAATCCCAGCCGCAAGTCTGAAACGTGTCACGATCAGGCCCATCTGTCAGTCAGCAAGCAAGCGAATTGCAAATTGGACTCGCCGTCAACATGCTGGAAGTCGCTCAGTCAACTTCAACCTGATGATTTCATTCTGCTCGAGCACATCGCCACTCTTCCAATGGGAACGTTTGGTCTTTGACCGTTTCTTTTCTTATTCCAACTTGTAGGGTGTTGAAAAATGTAACGCAAAAAAAAAAAAAAAAATTACAATGCAATATTATATATTATATTTCAATATTAACAATATATTAAGTTCACTGATGCTGGTCCAACTAGGCCACCAGTACAAATTTCATTAAAAAAATAAAAAAATAAAAAAAATAAAATAAATAAAAAATGTATTTTGACCACTGAGTCTACACACTTCACTATTTCATCCACACAGGTAGGCTACGTTTTATAATTCATAATTTTGTTGAGTAGTGAATATCATTTGAATTTACAATAAAGCGTATGTACTTTGAGTATCCTTAAAAGTGCAGTTTAAAACCATTCATCCACTATTTCCTGTACTGCTTATTCTGCTTCTGGTCACAATTTTCCTAAAAATAATAAATAAAAAAAATCATGTTTGGTCAGATTTGTTAAAATTATTATGACTTGACAATATAGTACATGCCCATAATTCAGTCTTTCTCAAACGGGGTTAAGGAACATGTTTTTGTTTTTGTTTTTTGTACAAGTGTAAAGTGTTGTTGCACATCCACTACAGTAGATGGCAGTGGCGCTCTCATTATCAGAGACTGCGCAAGGAGTATTGGATCCTATGCAAAGGCGTACTTACAGAAATTTTATAGACAAAAGACTATTTATAGTCGCGGCGGGGAGTTGGGGAGGTGCAAAATATTTTGTTCCTCCTGGGACGGTGGCACTGGGGTGGGTGTAACAAAATATAATTGAGAAGCACTTTTAATATATTATAAACTAGGGATGTAACGAAAACCGCAATATCGTGATATCGCGATATTAAAACTGCCACAATATATCGTCGTCGTCATGTTGCGATATTAAAAGCAGCACATCTGTTAAATAAGTCGGGTTGATGTCCATTTGTGCAGTTCTAGCACCCTCTGGTGGCTATTTTTTTTAGTGCAGTTTAATTTTCACAAGACATGTTTTGGCCCTTCTTTGTTTAAAATCCACACTAATGTCAGATGAAGGGGGGCGTAATACAGGTATGCTTCTGAATATGTGTCGGAACACAATGTGTGCTTGCATTATTAGCAAGTGCCTCAATATTTTTATGTATATTATATTTATACATTTTATATGCAATCTTTATAATATTTTTATAATATTTTTCATTGTTTCATTGACCCAATTTTTTTTAGGCATTTGGGCCACATTACCAATTCATTAGAAAATTAAATAGACAAAATAAAACAGTGTACCGGTAATAATACATCGTAAAAGTTACAAATGAACACTGTTCTTTTGCCTAAAAAATGGTGTTTTCTTTTCACTCGCGCAGAGCAAATACCCGTGGCATAATGGGAAGGTATGCTAACTTTGTAGCATGTAGCCTACAAGTACATTCAAACATATTTGCGAGTATGTTCGAACGTAGTTGCGAGTATGTTCGAACGTATTTGCGAGTATGTTCGAACGTATTTGCGAGTATGTTCAGACATATTTCAATACGTTCAAACTAGTGCTGTCAAAGTTAACGCGTTAAATTTGGCGATTAATATAAAAAAATAACGCTTTTTTTTTTTTTTTTTTTTTTTTTTTTTTTGTAAACGTTCCTTTGCTGCCTTGAACCGACGCAAACCGCCACTTAAATTCACAAGAAGAAGAAGAAGAAGACGATGACAAAGAAGAAGAAGAAGAAGAAGAAGAAAAACAAGAAGAAGACGACAACGACGACGAAGACGACTTCTGGTCACGTGACTTATGTTGCGTCCCTGGCGCGAAGATGGACCGCGACGGACTTTTGGGCGGAAAGTCTCACTTCAAAAAGTTACCCGACGGCTCGTTGGAGAAATCTACTGGTTTGCTCACTTTGTAAAGCTGAATTCAAATATCACCGAAGTTGTACATCGGAATGGAATTGGAGTATTGCCCACTACAATGGTGGTCAGAGAGAGAAGGAGCACACAGCAGGCTGGCATCCATTGCACGCAAGTACCTGTCAACTCATGCAACCACAGTACCCTGTGAGAGGTTGTTCTCGCTCTCAGGCCACATCATTCAAAAGAAGCTTCAGAGCTTCTTTGTCCCCTGATAATGTGAACAAACTGGTTTTCCTCAGTAATTGGCTAAGTATAAAGAAGGATTAAGACAAATTTCTTTCCATTGAGAAAAAAAATATTCAATCGAACTTTCAGCAATATATATATTTTTTTTACATTGACTCAGGCACTTTTTTTTTTTTTTTTTGAGTGATAAAAAGAACACATTTGTTGTTATTCAGAATTTTATTACACTTATATTACCAGTGGAACATGCAAGACATCGCCCTCTGCACTTTTAAATAGGTATGGGTTGTTTTTAAATCTACATTAGAGTAAAGAGTATAAAAAAAAAAAAAAAAAAAAAAAGGTGCCCGCAATATTGAGTCAAATTTGATGTTTTTGTTTAAAGTTTATATTTTACAGGAGAATAATCGTTTTAAAAAATTAAGGAAGGCGCTTAAAAAATAACTTAAAAGTTTTTGACTCAAAATATTCTTTGTATGTGATGATTCTACATTAATTTAAACACTGTGCTTGGGTAAATATTTGTTCCAACATTTATATAAAAAAAAATGTATCAGTAAAAGTAAAACAAACAAACAAATTAATCGCGATTAATCGCGATTAACTATAACAAAATGTGCGATTAATTAGTTAATTTTTTTTAATAGTTTGACAGCCCTAGTTCAAACATATTTGCGAGTATGTTCGGACATATTTGCGAGTATGTTCGAACGTATTTGCGAGTATGTTCAGACATATTTCAATACGTTCAAACATATTTGCTAGTATGTTCGGACATATTTGCGAGTATGTTCAAACGAATTTGCGAGTATATTCGAACGTATTTGCGAGTATGTTTCGAACGCACTTGCCAGTACGTTCGAACGTATTTGCGAGTATGTTCGGACATATTTCAATACGTTCAAACATATTTGCGAGTAGGTTCGGACATATTTGCGAGTATGTTCGGACATATTTGCGAGTATGTTCAAACGAATTTGCAAGTATGTTCGAACGTATTTGCGAGTATGTTCGAACATATTTGCGAGTATGTTCGGACATATTTGCGAGTATGTTCGAACGTATTTGCGAGTAAGTTCGGACATATTTCAATACGTTTAAACATATTTGCGAGTATGTTCGAACGTATTTGCGAGTATGTTCAAACGTATTTGCGAGTATGTTCGAACGAATTTGCGAGTATGTTCGAACATATTTGCGAGTATGTTCGGACATATTTCAATACGTTCAAACATATTTGCGAGTATGTTCGAACGAATTTGCGAGTATGTTCGAAAGTATTTGCGAGTATGTTCGAACGTGTTTGCGAGTATGTTCGGACATATTTGCGAGTATGTTCAGACATATTTACAAGTATGTTTGAACATATTTGCGAGTATGTTCGAACATACTCGCCAGCCAAAAATAATAAGTATGTAAAAGTGTATTTTTTATTTGAAAACTCCCCCTCAAATATGGCCAATCCAATTTATTTTATTTTTTTTGGTGGTGATTGCATTTACGTTTTTTCACTTACCGTATTACTAACTATATGTGACCATCCTCATTAAAAATGTCATTTCGTGTAAGGAATGGGGACTTTCCCTTCCGTCTCTCACTGTTCCTTGCAGAGGCCCCAAGAGACTTCAAGTGAGCGAGCCGTGACACCCAAACCCACCCGGAATTCGAGGAACGTTTTCCCCGTGGTTTCAGGTGACCACACAAACACACGGCGCGCAGATCACAGGCACACACGCACGCACACAAACAGCCTCCACAGTGGCGTACTGTACTTTTGTTGTTTGCGCAGTGTGAGGTCGTGTTAGCTTTGCCTCGCTCCTTCCGCTATGTCGGGACTTACTCTTAAAGTGGAAGTCAACCTTCAACATTTCTTGACAATAACATGTTATATATGACCTCACTCGTCTAAACATGACATTCTGATGAATATTACATTTGTGGAATATGAGTTATGAAGCAAAATCTAGCCGTTTTTATCCATCTTAGGGGGCGGCCCTTTTGTCACTTGCGTGAGACGTGAGCAACTGTGATGTCATCTTCAGTCGACAGCAAGTGGCAAAATAGCCGACCCTTGAGGTGGATAAAAACGGCTGGATTTTGCTTCATAACTCACATAACGCAATATTAACAAGAATACTAGGGCTGGGTTAAAAAAAAAAAAAATTAATAATTGATATTGAATCAATTTTCCTTTTTCAGGCATGATATTGATTCATAAAACCATTAATCAATTCTTCCATCTTTTTCCGCTTATTCCTCACAAGGGTCGCGGGGGGTGCTGGCGCCTATCTCAGCTGGGGGACACCCTGGACCAGTTGCCAGCCAATCGCAGGGCACACAGAGATGAACAACCATCCACACTCACAAGCACACCTAGGGACGATTCGGAGCGCCCAATTAACCTGCCATGCATGTCTTTGGAATGTGGGAGGAGACCGGAGTACCCGGAGAAGACCCACGCGGGCACGGGGAGAACATGCAAACTCCACCAAGGAAGGCCGGAGCCTGGACTCGAACCGGAGTCCTCAGAACCGGGAGGCGGACATGCTAACCACTCGTCCACCGTGCCGCCCATCAATTCTTTTAATATCTAATTTTTCCCACAAATTAACAACAAAATTGATTTTTTTTTTTTTTTTTTTTTTTTAAAGGCCATTTTTTTTGTATCTTATTGTTTTCTTGAAATTTACTGTTCACATGAATTTAAAAGTGTTTTCTTACATTTATGCAAGACCTGACTGATTGCACTTTATGGCAATTTAAGAATCTAATTTATGATTATTGAATTAGTATTATGACAATATTTTCATCTCATCCTTGCTGATGTCAATGTTTGTGTATCACTTAAGTGATTATAATGTGTTATTTTTATTAACTCATTCACTCCCATCCATTTTCACAGAAGCAACCCCCTTCGCTCCCGGCTGTTTTACTGGATTTTGACTGATTTTGCAAGACCCACACAATATTGTGCTCTAGTGCTATAAAAACATGGAACCTACCAAAAGAAAGATTAAAGTCTTTTCTTTCATCAGGAAAAAAAAGTGTATTTCTATCTGTTTCTGTTTTGCAGGAACTATCATTATAATATAGCTGTGTAATCATTATTCACAAATCTATTTAGAATTGTGAGTAATTGAGCTTTTTTTCCCAACATGGACATGGTTGATCTCTTATACTCTGCTGCAAACCTGCTGGCCGTTGTTGTCATTACTTCCATTTTTTTCACCCGTTTGCGGAAATTGAGAGGCTGCATCAAAGCCTTCTGTATGTTCTAGCATAAAAACCAAACAAAAAAACGTATAAATAAGTCTTTGGGACACTTAAAACATTTAAAATAGAACGTATTTATACGTTTTTGGGAGCAAATGAGTCAATAAAGTAAATCATTTAAATGTTACTGCCGCTGCAATATTTAATTTGTAATTTAATGGTGTGTTTTTGTTTTTGTGTTGTTTTTTTTAATCATGCCTTTGTTATTTAAGAAGAATTGATGTTCCATAATTAATCAATATTGGATTGAACTAAGTGAATTGAATTGGGAAAAAATCTAAATCGAGTCGAACTGAACTCTTGTGAATTGAAATCGAATTGATTGATGACATTTGAATCGATACCCAGCCCTACAGAATAACATACTTCGACTAGTGGGGCTGCATAGAACATATTATTCTCAAAACAATTTTTAGGGGGTTTGACTTCCTCTTTAAACTTGAAATTGGAATTTGGGACTGAACCCAAATACCTTGCTCATAGTCTCACCCTAATGCTAAATACCACACAGATATTTACATGTAGTCACACCAACACGTAACGTAAAACCTTTGCCTCGACGCTGCCGTGAGCCCCCAAAAATCAAACATCGGACAACGTTCAACAACAAAATGACTTGACTGGCCTGAAAAGCCAAGCGGCTCCCGTCCAAATCGGCCCAATTTTCGCGATCACGCTGAGTGAATGTCCGCAAGTGATGCTGTCGAACGCAAACTTGCGCACAGAAGGATGTTGTGACGTCAGGAAGGCCGTAATCCCGCGTCCACGCACTTACGAGCTGCGCGTGCGGATCAAAGTGGAGGTTTGAAGGTGCATTTTCTCTGCCTTTGCTGTTAAAAAGTGAATTGAACAGTGGCAGTGTGGAAGTGCATGTGGTGCATATGAGACCTTTCTCATACCGCAGGAATCTATTTCCACACTTTTTTTTTTTTTTTTTTACTACACTGAAATGCAGAACCAACAGCGTGCATAGGTGACAAGAGCCGTTACACCAGAAATGTCCTTAGACTGACGTATTTTTCAGACCAATATCAATGATCGGGTCTATTTTCAATTAAATTTTGAATTCATATATATAAGGCGCATTATGTTTGCGGAGCATTGTATGTTAAATAGATTATTCTACCTCTAACTAGTGCTGTCACTATCAAATATTTTTTGAATCAATTACTCCAGCGCTTATTCAATCGAATCGACTAATCAGATTCATTTTAATTTTGCATTCAAGTTTATTATAAAAGCATTTTTTTTCCTCCTGATTACTGTTTATTAACCAGTGGTGGGCGTTTTTTTTTTTTTTTTGGGAACTGATGTTGTACTATATTACCGGTTTGGTCATTGTTTTGACAGAAATTGAAATAAGAATAGAATAAACTAAGATAATAGCAACTGAAAAACAGTATCAAATACTGACTGTTCCTGTGTGTTTTGGCCTCTTTGGGGGCAGTGTGGTGCCGGGCATCCATGGCGTACACACTTAAAGTGAGTACAGAAGAAAGTTGCGATTTAATTCTTTTTTAAAAAACTAGTTTTTCACACATTGGGAAGGATTTGTGCCTTTGCGTAGTGTTATCTCATCTGTGGGTATGTGTTCCCACAAGATTTGTGGATGGATATTCGTTATTTGAAGGGAAAAAAACACTCCCGAAGTCGATCTAACTTCCTGTTAGCATTTGCTAACTTCCTGTTAGCGCTAGGCTAGCAATGTTTTAAAAACAAAGCATGTTTTGTATTTGAATATACAGTGGATGTAATTCTTAACGTTGTGCATTTAGTTTTACAGTTAACTCCAACTGCGGTGTCATTAAACAGCTTAAAGCACGCTTAGGGACAACAGAATAACATACACGACATACTTGCTAGTTGCTAATGATACGCAAGCAAAATGGTGCATTCAGGGTACTTTCACAGCATCGGAAACTCCTGTTTTCATCAATTACGTTTTAAGGGGAAAATAATCTGCCATTTGGCCCAATTGGCCGATTGTTTTGGCAGATGTTTGAAGGCTAATAATCGTCCGATAATAATCGGTGGCCGATTAATCGGTCAGGCCCTACTTCCCTTCCTCTTCCCGTTTGTCATCATTTTCTGCAGCAAGTGCTGTGTCATGCGAGGGTGCGAGTGAAGTGGTTGCCGGGTGCCCGACCTCGCCCAGTAAGCCTATTGTGGAACTTGCATGATATTACATCAACACATCCACAGGCTGGACACGCAGCAAACTCGAGACGCTGTAAAAAGTGTCGCCCTTTCATTAAAAGTTGCAACAGAAGAGTGGAAAGTTAGAGGCGCACTTTACGAACACCTCCAAGGTCTGTCGTAAATTCTCACTTTAGACTGCTGGAAACGGATAAACACGCCGCACTTAGCGATTAAAACTGAGGAAGAAATGTGCAAACATATATATATAAAGTATCTTTTAATAACTTTACTACTCACGCAAGGACGCCGTAAACGTTCACAATCTAATTTTAAAAAATGCACTTACTTACATTTATATACATACATAACATTTACAGATTTCAGCATTCCCACGCAATTTCTCCAGAAATTGCACTTACTGACGATATACAAATGCAGGCGACAGAAACGGGCAAGCGCTCAGAGGAAGGGAAACGTGGAGGCAGCGATGTCGTCATGTCACGCAGGTCATTGACAGCAGCAAAGGGTTATGGGAAAGGAATGAGCCCTCAAACTTGAATAGGGGATTTGTCGGAGGCACAAAGGAAGGACGAAGAAGTTTGCTGCCGTCGTCAAATGCAAATTGGAAAATGTGCACAGGAACGCAAATCGTATGAAAAGTTTCACAAAGTCATTATCTCTCCAGTTCCAATTGTTTTCTCGACTACAATCTTGCAGCTCAGCCCGAAAGGCTTGACACTGGCTCGCATCAGCTGTAGAATAGATTTTAAAATTTTGCTACCGGTTTATAAATCCCTGAATGGTTTGGTTCCTCAGTAGATTAAGGTATTGTTAATTTAACATAAAGCCAGTAGGGCTCTGAGGTCTGCAGACTCCGGTTAATTTAGTGGAGTCCAGGTTTCAAAGCAAACATGGTGAAGTGGCATTTTGCTGCTATGCTGCACACACATGGAATAAGGGTTTAATAGAATCACGATGTATGTCGCCATAAACGTTAAGTGACGTCAACTACTTTTATTTTTTATTTTTTATATATCAGTCAGTGGTCAGTGCAACGTCCAAGTGCAGCCGGGTCAATGAGTTGTGAAATCAAAAACAACCACTAACTATGGTCAGCAGATGGCAGTGGTAGCTGCTCGGGCCCTAACTAGAGCTGCAAATTACAATGAAACGTGACGCAATCTGATGAAATAGAACGTTTTCAAGGCTGACGTGAATGGTCAAAGCCTTTGTAACATTAAACCTAATTTGACGGAGTGTCGCTAAACAAAAAATATTAGTATCCAAGTCACTGTTGTGGAGAAAATGTATCTTTTCTTTTCAATTTTCGCTCAATGTCACTCAAATGACCTATTTTCAAATGGTGATTACTAAAGAACGGAATAAGGTAGAAACATACTTTTTTTCTAATGAAAAAATGGAATGCGATCTTTCATGTGGTACCCATGTTGTTTATGTAGCAAAAGAACACAATATTCTGTTTGCTTCGTAAAATGAGTTAAAATGCTCGAAATCCGCTGGCGTTGGGGGTTGTTTTTCAATAACGTGTGGCAGTAAAAGAGCTAAGGTCTTAAGCAATTTCACGATACAGTCTTTTAGTTTATTTCCTTCAGTATTATATGTATTAAAATTGATTGTTTGTAAATGCGTTTAAATATTGCAAATGTATGTCATTTTAGCTATTCTAATAAGCTACTTTTACTCACTTTGCTTTCAGCTGTTGTGTGTGTAAGTAATTTTGGCTTTCTACTTTTGGTTGTGTGAAGCACATTGAGTTGCCTTGTGTATGAAATGTGCTGTATCAAAAAAGCTCTCATGGTGTTATAACCATTTAAACGATGGATATTTGAACACAAGCAGTTGACTTTATCCTGTATGAAGAACAATTAATATAACTGCAGCTGTTGAGACGTTTTGAAAAGATCCATGTAGTATATTAGTAAAGGTTTTTATTGTGGATAGATGATGCTGCCACCAGCTGGCCACATCTAGAAATCAAAAGGAGCAACACAATGTCTATTGAATTGAATTTTTCACAAAAAAAAAAATGTGTGATTACATTTTCATTGATTTCAACGGGGAACGCCGACTTGAAATATGGGTTTTTGGGTTACAAATGTTGTCAAATTAAACTCGGAAGTCAAAGCAGGTTTCTAATAATTACTGCGCACTGATTTTGTCCAAAATCCAAAATCCATTTCCTGCTGAAATGCTAATTCGTAGGTAGCCCTTTCGCTTCCATGACGTCGTTTTAAATGAGCCCCTCCGATGCAAGGAAGGCAGGTGGAAGAATTAGCCCACGGACTGATTGGACTGGACAAATGTGGGGAAAAGTGAGCAGAGCAGAGACTGAGGGGGTTGGGGTTATGGGTTTTGCCTGGTCAAACACTCTCCCCGCCTCTCACTCGCACAGGCAGAATGAATTCCAGATGTCAAGATGATAAACAAATGGATTGTCATAAACGTATAAAAATGTAAGGCATTCGGGAGCTCTTACACCGTCTGTGGTCCGTCCTCCGCCATGAATCCAAAACTTTGGACTCATACAGTGTGTGAAATATGGTGATGACTGTGCGCTCATCCATCTTTTCAATAACAATGGAGTGCACGCACACATGGATTATTCACCCACACACATTCTTGTAACCTTGGAGATCAGTTTGAAAGATTATACCGCTTGCTGGACGGTGAACCCCCGCATATATTTATTTCAGCTAGCTAGCTAGATAGATAGATAGATAGATAGAGAGAGAGAGAGAGAGAGAGAGAGAGAGAGAGAGAGAGAGAGAGAGAGAGAGAGAGAGAGAGAGAGAGAGAGAGAGAGAGAAATAGATAGATAGATAGATAGAAAGATAGATAGATGGATAGAGAGAGAGAGAGAGAGAGAGAGAGAGAGAGAAATAGATAGATAGAAAGATAGATAGATAGATAGATATATATATAGATATATAGATAGATAGATAGATAGATAGATAGATAGATAGATAGATAGATAGATAGATAGATAGATAGATAGATAGATAGATAGATAGATAGATAGAGCTAGCTAGCTAGATAGATAGATAGATAGATAGATAGAGAGAGAGAGCGAGAGAGAGAGATAGATAGATAGATAGAGAGAGAGAGAGAGAGAGAGAGAGAGAGAGAGAGAGAGAGAGAGATAGATAGATAGATAGATAGATAGATAGATAGATAGATAGATAGATAGATAGAGCTAGCTAGATAGAGAGAGAGATAGATAGATAGATAGATAGATAGATAGATAGATAGATAGATAGATAGATAGATAGATAGATAGATAGATAGAGCTAGATAGCTATCTAGCTAGCTAGCTAGCTAGATAGATAGATAGATAGATAGATAGATAGATAGATAGATAGATAGATAGATAGATAGATAGATAGATAGATAGATAGATAGATAGATAGATAGATAGATAGATAGATAGATAGATAGATAGATAGATAGATAGATAGATAGATAGATAGATAGAGCTAGCTAGCTAGCTAGCTAGATAGATAGATAGATAGAATTAGATAGATTTGATTCAAACTCTTCTCTATTCACTGATATTGTGAATATGTGAATAGCTGAAGTGACCTTCATTTTGACAAAAATGTTGCCATATTGTGATATCTATTAACATTTACAGTACAGATAATCGTCTTTATCAGATCATCCTTGACTCCTTTACCTTTTTTTTTTTTTTCTCACCTTGAACAAGTATGCAAGGCAAGGTAAGGCAATGCGCAATTCGGCCCCAAACACGGTAGACTCGACTTGCTTGCCCTGGCACGAAAAACAACATGTGCCCATTTTAATGCTTCGCGCATGATGTCGTGTAAAATCCATCTTTTTCTGTTAAAGGGTTGAATCTTTGAATTAAATTTAATCTTGGGCCTTGTTTTATGATTTTTTGTTTTAAGTGATCTGCATAATAAAGTTGAGTAAGCAGCTGACTGATTTGGTAATTCAATCAATTAATCAATCAATCAATCAACCCTTATTTATACAGGCCATTTCATACGGTAAAAAGAAAAAGAAAAAACAACCATTCCTCCGACCTTCTCCCAAAATAAAAATAAAAAACAACCATTCCTCCGACCTTCTCCCAAAATAAAAAGAAAAAACAACCATTCCTCCGACCTTCTCCCACGCACCAAAAAAACAAAAACAAAAAAAACATGGTGGGGCACAGAGAAACCATGTGAGGAAAGGCACCCAGAAACACAGGAGCTAAAAACGAAATAAAAAGAGTTAAAGGCTAAAGAAAACAGAAAAAAAATGCCTTTAAAAAAAACAAAGCTAAAAGACAATTGATAAAAGGAACTTGGAACTAAGAAAAGAAATAAACGGGGCAAAAAAAAAAAAAGATGTTTTAAATGCCAAACTAAAAATTTAACTCAATACAAATTTCAGCCTGCAGGCGTTTGTTGGTCAGTGATATCATTTCCAAAGGGGATTTGGCAAATTTTTAACAGCAATATTTTCTTCCATCTCTCCTGATTTTCAAAGTTTTTCTGTTCCACCGCTGGCATAAAGTCTGACTGTTGACTCCTTCCTGGTTCACATCATTTAATTAAGTAATTTCAAGGCAGCAGCACGGCGGAGTGTGGTGAGGCCGCTAGGCGCCAGAAAGCAGTGCCTTGTGGTCTGTTTGGATTTTTACTGTTTGCTGCCATACTTGTAGCTTTGATTTCGCACTAAAGCACAGATCCCAGAATAAACTACAATAATGACAGCAGGATGCAGAATGAATTTGTTTGGAACATATTTTGCATGAGGCAAAACCTCTCTTCCATTGACACACAATATTAATTCAAACCTTTCCAATTAACTTTGTTTTTATTGTGATCATTCTGGTTGTGTTGTCATTGTTAATGTTTAATTTTACCAATAGTGTTCTTGTTGTTCTTCTCACACGGAACATTTTTTGTTCCGTTGGGTCCGACAGCTGTTTTTAACTCATTTTTGGGTGCTGAATACAAAACTGATCTCAGTTTTTCTCTATCACAACAAATTGTTGCGTTATAGGATCCCATTTTCTTTAAAAAAAAAATTGAAGCAAATGTGTATGTAAGTAAATAAAACACTAAGATGATATAGTTCCAAGCTCTGAAAAAAAAAAAAAAAAAGTAATATAAAACAAAATAGAACTTAAAATGGTATGACCATGGCTACAAGGTTAAGAGAATCATTTCTATATGAGTCCAATCATAACCATATCTTCTTGCTACAGTCGTACGACAGCTAATCAGTGCGATTTTGCTAGACATTCTAGAAAAAAAACTGACTGCAATTTTGGAATCAGCATATCAAATTTTGTTTTAATCACTCTAAAAATTAGGGATAGACTGATGATTGTTTAGGCCAATTATCGCTGCCGATATTTAGCAAATCGTCCTTTTTCCGAATCTGAAGGTGGTATCTCACTGAGCGGTGAACGCTTGCGAACATAGCGAATTTAGGTTTTTCAAAAAGATTTTTAAGATGTTCACAAACAGTTTTTACTTGACGCATTGACATTTTGAACATATTAAGACAATTTCTCACTGTCTGCAAAGATGTTTTGAAACTTTGTACAAAACCTGACGAAAACCCCAATTTAGCTACATTCGTATGTATTTGTCGCTTAGTGTGATACAGGTAACTTTTCATTCATGGATTTTTTTTTTTAATTTACACCACATGCTGATGACCCTGGAAGCTCCCTGCAATTTTTGTTATGATTTTGAAACTTAACACCTTTAAAGGCCCAGTATGCCGGTTTCACTCAGGAAAATGCACTTTTTAAATACAGGATGTACACACTTTGACTTTCTCTCAGTCTACACATCAGGTTTTATGTTAATCTTTGGTGGTAATTTTGTCCTAAACCCCCACCCCCCAGCCTGTATTTTGCCATTTTGTGTTTGTTTTGTAAACAGCGGGATGTTTCTGTGGAAAGACAGTGGGGGGGGGACGTACAAAATCACCCCCACACGTTAAGAAAAGCCCAGATCTGTAAATTGAGAAGTAGTTTGTTTGTTTAAATCCTGTATTTAAAAAGTGCATTTTCCTGAGTGAAACCGGCAGACTGCACCTTTAAAATTAAAAGAAAAACTGTTTTTTATTTTTTTATTTTGACGCTAACATATTCTCTTACTGCAAATGAATATTATCGTGAAATATCGGTTATCTGTCTTCTTTACTAATAATCGATATCAGCCTTGCAAAAAACATATTGGTTTATGACTAACAAAAAATCAAATTCACCAGATTCCCCCCCTCAACCCAAATTGTTCCCCAGTGTTCCCCTGATGTTATCACTGTTGTTGTTTTGATATGATTCTAACTAACTAGCACATTTGTCCTATCTAAACAAGTGTGGTTATTTTGGTTGATCT
This sequence comes from Festucalex cinctus, assembly GCF_051991245.1. Taxonomy (NCBI): domain Eukaryota; kingdom Metazoa; phylum Chordata; class Actinopteri; order Syngnathiformes; family Syngnathidae; genus Festucalex; species Festucalex cinctus. The sequence goes on along the minus strand of NC_135411.1, from coordinate 9,278,618 downwards.
TATCTTTCCGGACAGACGGTGCAAAGTGTTCACACGTGTGTTTCTGGGATGTTTGAATGCATGCCAACGCGCACTTTGAGTTTGGATGTTTACGACCGCTTGCCGCCCCCTCCCCCCCCCGTTCTGTCATCAGACGCCGAATGAAGAGGAAGAGAATGTCAATCCCTGTTGCCTTTAATGTGCTTTTGAGGCATCACGGCGCGCCAGTCAGTTGCGCGAGCTCGGTGCGATTGCATGAAACAGTCCTCCAGCTGTTGAGTCGGATATCAACCCAGTGTTGATGTATGTGCAACCGTGTGTGTTTATGGTATTTATGGGGGAAACCCAACATGTCCTTGGGGACTTGAAAAGTCCATTTTAAGCATTGGAGCGTCCGTATATGATAAAAATTCCCCCTCTCCTCTCATATTTGCTAGCTAACCCTCTTTCCGAGCCTCTCGTCGAACTTTCCCAGGCATGTTGTGGACAGTCAGCAGTAATGGCAGCAAAAGTCTTTCCCATGCAGCCTCATAGGAGGGTCTTTGTTCACCCTAAAGGCTTTGAGGGTCCCCATGGCAGGGCTGTGGCCCACTCTAGTGCCTCCACAATGGGTCTTTATGCTGCCAAGTCTCCCTCCCCCGTGGCTTGTACCATGCTACCCTCAACGGGGGCACAGCGAGGCACATGGGGGCATCAAAACCCTTCTAATGGCCACATCTTCTTCTTCTCTTCTTTCTCCTCTGTGATTCACCACCACAAAGTCAGTCTGAAGAGTTTATGACTGGTGCCAAATGTCTCAGTAGGGTTCTGTTTTCTTTTTCACCCTAAGACCACTTGAAAAGATCTGGGGGGGGGGTTTGTGATAACACACCATTAAAGCCATTAGCGCTGTTGTTGAAAGTCGTCGTCTTGGCAGTCAAGTGTGTCAGCTCACGCGTATCGACAAGGAATGGAAGCAAAATGGACATTGGGGCCTGTTGTTTGCGCAGTCGTATGTTGCTGATCATGAAGCTGCCAACCGTACTTTGCGGGCTGACGCGCTGTCACGGGGCGCTGATGAATGGGTGGTCTGCTCAAGTAAGCGCTTGGCACATCGTCTTGCTTTGCGGAAGGGAAGAGAAGATGACTTTGACAGCACGCAGAGGCTGGCATAAATGGCTCATACGTATTTGCTCCAATCCAAGAACACATCACATGCAATGAGCTGCAAAATATGACTTCATCCTGTCGAATTATCCACCGAGAGATGTGACGAGTACTCGGGGCGAGTCATGGGGAAAAAGGCACCCATGTCCCTTTGTTTTTCTCTCCAAGCCAAAAAGTGGCAGTGCCAAAAGCTGAGGTTACCATGGAAGTGGGACTTAAGGAGGAGGAGAGTATAACTTAAGCTGGGTTTCCATAAAAACTATTTTTATTCATTCTAATTTTCAAGAATTTTGAAGATAAACCTGAATGGAAACGCTACAACTGATTATTATTATTATTATTTTTGTTATATAGGGCCTAAAATTCAAAATAAAGTTTTTACGGTTGGAGAGGATGGTTTATTTATTTATTTATTTATTTATTCATTTATTTATTTTATTACCAGATTTATTTATTTTTTAAAAAGGGTGAATTTGGACGAGGGAAACCAACTTTGTGAATACTCAATGAAAGGCCTAGAAAGCACGTCGCACACACGTACATATTGTCACAAAAGAAGCCAAAAAGTGGCAGTGCCAAAAGGTGAGGTTACCATGGAAGTGGGACTTAAGGATGAGGAGAGTATAACTTTTAAAAACTAAAACTAACTAACTAACTAACTAACTAAAACTTAAAAAACTATTTTTATTCATTCTAATTTTCAAGAATTTCGAAGATAAACCTGAATGGAAATGCTAGAAATGACAATATATTTTTTTGGGTGGCGGCTTTTTAAAAATCATTACAATGTATTTATTATTTATAATTTATAATTTATTATTATTATTATTATTATTATTATTATTACCTGATTTTGGGCGGCACGGTGGTTGACTGGTTAGCATGTCCGCCTCCCAGTTCTGAGGACTCAGGTTCGAGTCCAGGCTCCGGCCGTCCTGGGTGGAGTTTGCATGTTCTCCTCCCACATTCCAAAGACATGCATGGCAGGTTAATTGGGCGCTCCGTATTGTCCCTAGGTGTGAGTGTGAGTGTGGATGGTTGTTTGTCTCTGTGTGCATTGCGATTGGCTGGCAATCAATCCATGGTGTACTACGCCTACTGCCCAAAGCCAGCTGAGATAGGCTCCAGAACCCCCCGCGACCCTCGTGAGGAATAAGCGGGCAAGAAAATGGATGGATGGATGATTTACAAGCATTTATACTTGGGGCTGACTTCACTCTTTTTGGCAACTCTTTTTGCGCTGCAGCTTAACAGCTAAATGCTGCTTCACCATGTTTGTTTTTAAACCTGGGCTCCACTTATAGACCCAAGCCTGCAGACCTCAGAGTCCTACTGGGTTTTACGTTCAATTAACATTTCCTTAATGTATTCAGAACGTAAACCATTGTTTGATTTATTGAGCAGAATTTGAAAATCAATTCTTAGAAAAAAATTTATGACATCAGGGTCCGACGAAATAAAAGTGTGTACATTGATGTCCAGCTCAGCATCGCATTCCGGGATCTTACCTCTCCACCACCTCATTTCCGCTCCAGCATGTGGCGTCATCCACCACGTTCTCCCCTTCACACAGCATCTCCGGCAGCGCTGAATAGAAGGACTTGTAGCGCTGCAGGTACATCAGGAAGTCCCTGAGGAGATGCAGAAATGTGAGCGACAGCAATCGAAATTGCACGTCAAGACACATAAAATAATCTAAAATGTGATTTTGGAGAAATAAAAATTTGTGGGACTTAAAGGCATGGACTTCTGTTTTCACTCAGGAAAATGCACTATATAAATACAGGATTTTTACACATGAACTCCTTCTCAATCTACACCTCTGGGCTTCTGTTAATGTGTGGCGGTGATTTTTTTCCTAACCCAAGCCGGTATTTTGCCATTTTATGTTTGTTATGTCAACAGCGGGACGTTATTGTGGACAGACAGTTGTTTACCCCTCCAGCCAATGGCAGAGCGGGGTGTGGCGAGGGGGCGTGTCACTCACTGTCTGCACACGGGCCGGGCGAATTTGTCGGCTGCATGACGTCACTCCCGCGGCAACTTGACAGCAAGCACGGATTTTTTTTCCCACTCACTCACTCACTCACTCACTCACTCACTCACTCACTCACTCACTCACTCACTCACTCACTCACTCACTCACTCACTCACTGTGAGTAAGTGAGTGACTGTGAAAATGCACTGTATAAAGTGAGTGACTGTGAGTGAGTGAGTGAGTGAGTGAGTGAGTGAGTGAGTGAGTGAGTGAGTGAGTGAGTGAGTGAGTGAGTGAGTGGAAAAAAAAAGTCCATGGTTGCTGTCAAGTTGTCGCGTAGTTTAGGAAAAAATCACCGCCACACATTAACAGAAGCCCAGAGGTGTAGATTGAGAAGGAGTTCACGTGTATATATCCTGTATTTATATAGTGCATTTTCTGTAAAAACGGAAGACCATGCCTTCAAAATTACTTAAAAAAAATATGTCACCCCATAAACTGCTTCTTCACATCTCAATCCAGCTAAGATTACGTTCTCTGTTTGCTTTCCATGGGAGAGTTGGAGTAGTCATTCAAGCCCAGCAGAATATATATTCCATAACTGATGCGCTTTGAAGAACTGTTTGTCTACAGTGAGGGCATGAAATTCAGAGCAATCCAGGCAAACAAAAAGGACAATGAAGATGAGTGATAAAAGGTTCAAATCCTCCTTCAAACACTACTGGCAGCAATTATTGATGTGTCTCCTCCAAAGGGTCAATGGAAAGCTGGACATTTTATGGCGGTAACACGAGCCCCCACCCGCCCCCGCCCCAACCAACACTCCCTGTGCGAGCCGGGGTGCATTTCACAGCAACTGTCGGACAGTGAAGCCTCATTTTGCCCTCTACTGGTTGCTAAGTGACCTGACAATGGAGGTTAAGATTAATGTTCCGCAGTCCACAAAGAGCTGGCTCATTCCATTTTAACTTCGGACCATCGAAAAGTTGAACTGAAGCCAAGTGGACTTCTTCTTCATTGTTGACATTTGGCCTTTAAGCCAAATGGTGTGTTTCCTTCAAAAGATTGTGTGGATTAACCTGTATGACTGAGATGAGATATACCGTGCCAAGCACAATGATCATTTCGCACTTAAAGTCCCTGTAAAGTGAAAGTCAATATGTCACTTAAATTTGTGCCAAATATGAAGGATTTAAAATAAAAAACAAAAAAAAATCGCCAATGATTTAAAATCAGGCTTAAAAGAATCGTTCTCTCCGCTCTTGATTGCTGTTTGCATGTCTACTGAACCGTCAAATACCAATTCCACGGCCTGGAAAAATTTGATGCTGTTTTGAAGAGTAATGTTTTTATTTCTGTACATAATACATATTTATGCCCGAAAATATCCGAGCTTTAAGCCTGTCTCTGGCTCAGTGTGGAGAATTTTCACACTGTGACAACGAGGCGTTCTAAAGCAGACACGCCAGTCAGACGCATTAATGTTTTTGCCCACCTTCTCTCTGTGACATGCGCGCACTCATGGCTGACAACAAGGCACCGCATTTTCAAGGTGTGCGCGCTATGCTAGCTCACTAACTGCATGTCGTAGTTTGTGTCAGATAGCTGGTGATGTGAATGAAGCTGCTCATGTTATATATTGTGGGAGGGATGACCCCTTCCGAATGCCCGAGTGCATCATCGGGCGCCATTTTAGCCACGGCCCATTAAAAAAATAAATAAAGTCTGGAGAATTGAAATGGTAAAAAAAAACAGTTCAACGCTATAATCCCCGATGTCGGGCTGATTCCTTATACTTCTAAAAAAAGACGGCATCGATTAATAGTACCCATGGAGGCCGATAACCAACATTTGGAGCCGATAACCATTTGCGGTAAAAGGGATGATATTGGCACCAAAGGTTTTACTTCAACACTTAACTTTGTTAAAATATAAGCATATTGTCGCTGCTATTTTTTATTTTTTATTTTTTTAGGTTTTTGGGATGTCTGCATTCAGTTTCACGGCAAAAAATTACAAAAATAAAAATAAAAAATTAAAAATGGACATAGGTGTTTGTTTTTCACATAAGGATGATATGTTTAGAAAACAGCATTTCAGATTTGCAACTTGTTGAAAGTTTTCAGTTAAAAAAAAAAAAAACATAAAAAAAAAAAAAAACACAACAAAAACAATTTAATAGTGCCCCAAACTTCTCTAGGGTATATAGATTTGTGGGTATAAATAATTTCTGTACAGTATAACTGATGCTGTGTTAAAATAACCAAGTATAATTTTTTAAAATCTTATATTGGCCATTGCTGATATGATATGCCGATATGCTTCAAAATACCAAATATCGGTGCCGATAAACAGCCCGGCCGATAGTCTGTCTATCCCAACTCCAAAATCATCACTTTTCAGGAGATTTCATTGTCAACACTTTACATTGGTCAATAATTTGTAAAAAAAAAAAATAATAATAATAAAAATAAATAAATAAATAAATATCACCCACACTGACCAATTTTATAGATTTGTGAAAAAATATGAAAGTCACGAAACTGTAACATAGGAGGTTACGGCCCAAGCAATGATCTTGAAATGTATAATGGTAATCGCAGAATTCACTTTACAGGGTCCTTAAGTTTGTGTTTAGGTTGGACAACAACCTTGTTTTTATGATTGAGGAATGCTTTTTTTCAGAGGACGTACTTGCGTTGTCCTATACCAAATCAGTAAACACACATCGCCAAAGGTTTTGAAGACACTAACTCAATAGCTGAGTTCAAATGGATCTTTGACGTCTATGGTCGTCAATGGCAGTGAATGAGTGGTTAAAAATACAAAAGAAAAAAACAATGCAAATATAAGTTTCAATTCAATGTAAATGTGTGAGACATTTCCCGGATGCATGCTTACCTAGAGAGTGTTCTCAGACTATGTTTATTGTTCTTGGAGGGTTTCAGTGGGGGCGAGCTGGGAGTGATGGGAGTTGGAGTCCGGGTGAAATTGATGCAAGCAAGGATGATGCAGGGGGAAGTGAAAAGTTTGGTGAGAGACAGAAAACAGAAACAACAGCACATCATGACACCACACGGCCAGGAGGAAAAGACAACCATGCACATGCAGAAATACAATGGCATCCATTAACAATCCCGTCTCCTCACATGATGACCACCTTTAAAAAGATTATGTGCTGCAGTAGTGGTGCAACGGATCATTGAACCGTGGTCGGTTTGGAACAGGCCCCACGGTTCGGGATCACGCATGATCCATAGATTGGTTGGTGGGAAACAAACAAACAAACAAACAAACAAACAAAAAGTGTGCATTCATCCGAAAGCAACATGATCAGTCCACATTCACACTATAATAGCAGCAGAGGAAGTTGAAAACCCTTGTGGATCACTTAAGTCGCATATATTTGCTGATGCTATTGATGGACAACTAAATTTCCCCTTACTTAAGTATCTATCTATCTATCTATCTATCTATGGGAGCATTTTGGCAACTTGGGGTGAAATTAGTCTTCAAATTAGGGATTTCTTTTCTGCCTCTTTTATCGACAACATTCAAACATGTCAAGTAAACTGAAACATACTCAACGTAGCTCCACCTAACGCTAAGGCTAGCTTCAAAATAAACTTTACCAAATAATACATTCGTGTAAATGCAAATAGCCATAGTATACTTTTACTTTGAAGTTGGCCCACGTCGTGGCGTGATGGCTAGCTTGACTTCCCTTTTAGAAGTTTAGGATTTCTTCGTCGTAGGTTTGATCGGTCCCGTCGCCATGGGCGGGCCTTGGGGGTCCGTGCCCGCCCTGTCAGTCAGCCGTGCCCGCCCGAGCAAGATGACTCACCAACTATTCGTCCTATCAGTCACGTAAACTTGCGCCTTCTGGTTCAAGTAAAGCATGGCGTGCCAGCCAACCACATACCTCCTTTCAAGTTTGGCTTTGATTGACAACTAAGGCTAGCCAATTACAATCCGGATCACGAGGGCTGGGGTGGGGTGGGGGGGTTTTGACGCGCGCTCTGCAGACGTGCCTTAGCCAAATCTACTTCCGGGTAGATAGTGCGCATTTGCCGGCTGGCGCTGGCATAAAGACTGAGCAGTGAGCACGTCGTGCGGCTTTAATGGAAGCCACCAAATGCCAAACCTCGATCCAGGATGACACAGTTGACATCATTGGGAATCCTGAGTCCACTGGTTACGTTTACAAGTGAGTGGCAAACTTTTATTTTAATTAGTCAAGCCACACAGCACGGATGAATTGTAGCAATACACAGTATGCGGTTAACAGACCCAAGCAGTCACACATACACAACAACAACTAAGGAGCATAAAATTATTTATCACTAAAGCAGTTGCAGTACAATGTGAGTTGAATTCTCTTTTTTTTATTGCCAAGTTTGTTCATGTTGATGACTGTCACTAAGTTATAATTTAAAAAAAACAGCACTTTACACATCCTTTTGGATTGATATTCCGCTTAGTTTTTCACTGAACCCATATGTTGTTTCTGTATATCATCGACATAACTCAACTTTATTTCTAAATCACTTTAAAACAGCCATTGCTGCATACAAAGTGCTGCGCATGGAATAGAAATTAGTCTTTTAGTAGACACAAGTGAAATAAAATAACACAAAATAAAATTAATTAGAGTAAATATAAGTAGATAAGTATACACGCAAATAAAATTAATACTAAAAAAGAAATCTGTATAAGTATATAAATTCATTCATCATTCATTTGGACATAGTTGTTTCTAGAAGTGAAGAGTGGATTTGTTTCAAATGAACTTTTGAGTTGAATAAATGCAAAATGAACTACACATTTTTTTTTCAGTTTGTCTTTTAGATTTCAGATTTCCGCTTTTAAGTGACAGAAAATATTTCTGAGCACTTTTGCAGTTGTCACAATGCCGCTGTTCAACCTGATGAACATTAGATTTAGGTTGATGAAGTGTGCCCCCCCCAAAAAAGGTAATGCCCCCCCCCACAATTTCTTTCTGGTGACGGGTCTGGGTTTGATTGACATTAAATTGTGACAAAACATCCACACAACGCAATCCTGAACTCATATCCAATAGCTAATTTAGGACATCCAGAAACTACAATTAATTACGCCGCCATTGTATGGTACGGCACAAATCTCCGACGTTAGTGGCTAGCAGGTGTTAGCATTACCGACGAGTGAGTGCCTGGCTGGTAAGTGAGTTTGACAGCTTGTACCACGAATTATTTTTGAATATTATGGACCAAAGCCATTTTGTAATTCACTCTCCATGTTTAAAGGAAGGGAATGTGCCTTAAATTGCACTTTGACGTGTTTTAATTAAAAAACCCCCAAAAAAAACCAGGTAGAACTTTGTCTTAATTTATTTTATACAACACTTTCAACTCATTCAAACATTCAACTCAAAATGTCAAACATAGATTTTAGGAACACAACTTTAAGCCATTAATACCTTGTTATTTTACACATGGACCATGTATAAAACAAAAATATTTCTGCCTCATATTGCACTTAAAAGTTGTGCTAAACAGCTATATTAGGATTTTGATTTTTTTTTTTTTAATCGAATGGGGAAAAGTGTATGAATGTATGTATGTATGTATTTATGCTGATAAGAAAAACGATCTGCTCTGTAACTCAAATCCTTGATCCGATCCGAACCGTGACTTTTGTGATCCATTGCACCACTATGCTGATGTGTTTGTTTTAAGTTAGTAAAAAAAAAAAGAAAAAAAAAAGTGCACTGTTAAATGTCATTTCTGAATTCATATTTCTTCCCCCTGAAATGAAACATAAATGTTGCTCTGTGTTCTTTTTTTCAGCAGCGCAGTCACGGCCTGTGAAGTGGTCAGCTCCCACACGTGCTCTGGTCAACTTTGGCAGCCTACGGGGAGCTCTGGATTGTGTTGCCATGAATGATGGTGGCATTGCCAGGCGAGACCTGTCAGCTTGGCTGGCATCGACGCAGTGATTCATGCTTTTGGGACAAGGTCAGACAGGCAACGCTGCAAATGTGTGTGTGTGTCCTACTATTTCAATTGAGGCCAGCTGGTGTTAAGATTCGGCGGTATGGCTGTCTGGGTAAACAGGAAATAGTTGGTTTGTTGAGATTAAGCTGAACCACACTGCCCGTAGGCTTGGCACTGCCGTGCCAGGGGAGGGCAGCCTCAAAAAGGCCAGGTGGAGGGCACGCACCAGTGTAACGTAGTGAGGGGATGAAAAAGATGGCTGTGCGTTTTCAAACATTTGTGTCTGGGGGTGATAAATTGTGTGTGACATTCCAGCGAAGACAAACAGCGCTTCAACTTTTTGGGGGGGATAAAAAATGTACGCCGAGACGAACAGTTTTACTCATGGATACTCATTGTGTACAACTCTTATAACGTTAATCAGTGCACGTATATTTCATACAGACTGTATAAATGAGCTTCAAATGTGTGTAGCAGAATGTACCCATGTGCAGTATTTATTAAATGGCCGATGTTATATATATATTTTAGTTAATCATTAGTCAATTTAGTTAATCATTGAAATAATTGATAGGCAAGTCGATTTTTCAAAAAAGTCAGTGATAGCACTAATAGGCACATTATTGTAAGAAAAATAGAATTGCACAAAAAAAATCTGCAGTACAGCAAGACTGCAAATGAGTGAACCGCATTATAGCAAGGGAACACTGTATTTGGTTCATTAGCCATGTTTCTCAGTTTTGCTCACTTTGGTCAAATGAATGTCACCAGAAAAAGTGGTCACATGAACGGCGTACAGGTGAAGGAAGACTGCTTTTCTTTCTTTCTTTTTTTTTTTTTTTTTAAACAGTAATGACTAATTATAATAACTATACTAGGTTTTAATTGAAAATGAAATGAATTCACTTTGGTATTTTACATGTGCAAACTAGGGATGTCACAGTAAGGGCAATATCGTGATATTAAAACTGCCACAATATCGTCGTCGTCATGTTCACAATATTTAAAAGGAACACATCTGTAAAAAAAAAAAAAAAGTCAGGTTGATTTCCATTTGTGCAGTTCTAGCACCCTCTAGTGGCTATTTGATTAGTGCAATTTAATTTTCATTAGGGATGTTTTGGCCTTCTATGTTTAAAATCTATGCTAATTGTCAGATGAAGGGGAACTTAATTTGCTTGTGAAGCGATCAATGTGTGCTTGCATTAGCAAGTAAGTGCCTCAATATTGTTATTAGAGATTGTAGGTGGTTTATATGCATTGCTGTTATGTACAAAAGCACAATATTGTGCTTTTTTTTTTTTAGTATGAGCTCTTTTTTTTTTAACAATATTGTGATCTTTTTTTAAATATCGCCAATATCCCCACAATATCGTAATAATTATCATATAGTGACCTTCATATCGTGATCATATCGTATCGTGATGTTTGGATATCGTTACATCCGTAATGCAAAAACAAAAAAAGGTTGCCATTGTAAGAAACATTCAACTGTCATCATTTGCCTTTCTATTTTTTTTTTTTTTTTTTTTTTACAGATGGAATCTGCATTGACGTTCCCAAATTCCTCCTTTGTCGTACCTCCTCAAATGAGCGAGTTGCCCACGCCACTGCTCCGGCAGAGGTTTGAAAGGAGCAGCAGAAGGAAACGGAGTTGATGAGGTCCCACCGGGGGTCGTGACCTCCGGCCGGGTCGGCCGCATGCCGGTAGGCGCCCGGGTCGTCAGGCCACACACCTTGTCTACCTACGGGGGGAAACGCAGAGAAAACACACCGGCACACTTGTTAGGCTAAGAAAACACATCACGGCAGGGGTGGCGGAGCTGCGGCGGGCGACTTCCATAAAGCAGCTGACACCTGCTCACAACTTGACTCTCAAGGTGAATTCTAGCGCTTGGATGATCTGTTCTTCAAAGGAGTTAAAAATGTTGCGCAATACTGAGTCTAAAAAGAGAAAGAAAAAGCGGTCAAGGAGGGAGTCGCTGCAAGTTGCTGACAGTAAAAAGCGGAACATTCCACGACCTCATGGAGGTGAACGCATGTGCAGTTGGCAGTGGGGGCCAGGACCTCAAGTGGGCTATTAAAGTGGTGGGGGGAGGGGCATCAGCATCAGGGTCAACGTGCTCCAGAGCAAAATCAATGACATCTCATCTGCTTAAAAGCCTCTGGTTAACATGATTTAGTGCTCTTCAATTAGGCAGAAAGACCCGCGTAATGATTCTTGCACTCCTTAGCGGGCGAATGCTGACACAGGTTAGAAATGAATGCTGGAAAAACTACTTTGTCTCACTGTACCAAATTAGGGTCACAACTGAGTATGGGCATGTTCATCAATTCAGTAAGCACCAAGAATTTTGTCGATTGTGTGGAAATCATGCGGAAGGCGGTTAATGCAAATCAAGGTCACTATTTGGCTGCAACTAGCAGAGGCGCCGTTGATTCAAGACCAACTTGATATCGATCTACATTCAAGCAGAACTCTACAAACGAAAGGCCCACAGGCAGCATTATTCTGCTCAATAAAATGTCGGCATCCAAATGAGCTGAAAAAATTCAGAGAGATTATTTCATAATTTATCTCAAATATTCAACTACTGAAGAGTCACTGATACAAGAACCAATAGTACTGATATATAACATTTCTGGGGGTTGAAAAAAAAAACTATGACAGAAAATGTAAAAATAAATACATTTTCACAAAAAACAGCACAACATTTTCTAAGTAACTAATAAACTCTAATAAACTAATTGACCATCTCCAATAAATAAAATGTAGTCAAATGCCCATCTCAAGTTACAACATGAAAGATTACTGCTATTTAACTGGTAGAAAACAGATGGGATAAAACAGTTATTTAACAACCATATTTCATCAATTGCCACATTGACTAACTTGGACAATGACAGTCTTTCCACTGCCGCATGCAATTACCTCAGTTACAAGAACATTGTAATAGTTTTCAGTTTAATAAAATCTGAGAGACCCCACATGATGAGGAGAAAAAAATGCCATTGTGTGGTTTACCGCTCTCATAGTGTGGTGATGACAAACAGTGCACCACAAAAATCCCTCAAAGCAGATGTTTATTGTAGTACCCAGGCTCACCTGTGAGAGGCAGCATGGTGCCGAGGGCATCCAGACAGACAGAAAATATGAAGAAGAATAGAAGCAGAAGATGAAATACAAGCTCGGTTCACTGTTAGCTTATCAGCTAACTACAGAGAGTAGCATTTGCCATTTTTAATGTGGTGAATGACTTGGTAGACTACAAACATTTGACATATATCCAGATGCTGTTGTATTCGTGAAGTCCAGCAACAGCACAAGCTTCAGGTTCCTAACTTGCTAATGCTCCGTTTGACGTCACGATCACGGAGTCCGCTCAATTTGGCGTTGATCACAATCGTCACATAGATATGGATTTGCAAATGTAAACTTTGAATGAGTTTAACACAAAGTTGTTGTAGATAACGAAAGGTATCAAAATAACGAAAACTAAATTGAAAAAAAACATTGTGAATGAAATAAAATCAAAATCGAAATGCTATTTATAAAAAGGTAACTGAAACTAAATCTTACGTTGCTAAAATTACACTACGAAAATGTCCTTTGTTTTTGTCTTTGTCAATGAATATACATGAGTGTTTTTAGTTCTTTATTGCTAATACGTAAATACAGAAAAAGGAAGGTCAAACAGTTGTTTCAGAAGTGTAGTTTACGTTACTTCATTATACAGTACTCGGTGACCTTTTTGTTTGTTTGTTTGTTTGTTTGTTTTATCTTGCACTCCACAGATATTCCATATATATTTAAAATAATAATTATGATTTTTTTTAAATCTTGTACTCCACAGATACTCCATATATAATTAAAATAATACAAAATACTACTACTACTACTACTACTACTACTACTACTACTACTAATAATAATAATAATAATAATAATAATAACAAAACCTAAATATATATTTGCTTTAAAAACTATTTAATTAAAACATCCAAAAAACACAAAAAGTTAAAACAATATAAAGAAAATAACTATAATGAAAAATAATAATATAATGAAAAATCCTAAACTATTTTAGCCCTGTTTTAATATTTCCGACTGTTTTAATATTTCCGACTGTCGATGTTTTTTGTTTTTTGTTTTTGTTTTTTTTGCGCCTGAGTCGATTCACTTGATTTTGCGTATCGGTTGATACCGAGCCCGATTAAATACTGATTCATCGCAAACGCATAGTTGGTTGCTTAGTGATTGATTCCACTGCAACCAATGCGGCACAAGTTTCTTGTCACAAAATAAAGTTAGACTTCTATTTGAAGGTAAGTTATTTAAGCGTCACTTTTGCTAACCTCTTGATTCTGAACTTATTGGCGATGCCATTCATTTAGCAATCACACTGTATATTACAGTATAAGGCTTGGTAAACTATAGCAACTATTGCACTGTCCTGACTGTTGTTGACCAGATGTAAGTAGCTAAAATATGTTAACAATTAGAACTGGTGTGTCATCAGGATACTTAAAATTACACTTTCCCTCTAGCCCGATTAGTCAGCTCTTATTAATGGAGTTTGTGTCTACTTAGGTTACTGAACTCGTAACTGAACTACACCGTCGGCATCGTCACTTCAGTTTTCACTTTTGCACTCCTCGTGTTGCTTTTAATTCCTTCTCGTCTTTTACACCCCTTCGGTCTTAAATCCTCTCTCGAGGCAGACGCAGGGCACGGGCAAGGTTGTTTTATTGCATTAACCTTAACCCCCACCGGACCCATAAAACACTCACATGTGCTGGAACGGCTTCCAGTCACATATGCGAGAGCCGCACATGTTCATGCAAACATTCCACAAATGCACATACATACACATAGCGTTGTGGCAGCGAGAAAAGATAGCATAGCAACTGCCAGTCACTGCAGCCTACGGAATCTGCATGTTAAGCCAAACGCTCTCTGCATGTGTTGCACTGCTCGGCTGCCTCTAAATAATCGGCATACGTCGAGAATATTTTGTTTACTGGCAGGTATATTACCATTTATAGCATGAAAACACAAATACTTCATTAAATACTTAAATCTTAGTGTAACAAAAACATAAAGGTGAGATAGATTACTTTATCAGTGTGAATCAAGATATAAAAAGTAAAAAAAAAAAAAACGTACCGTATTTTCACGACTATAAGGCGCACTGCATTATATTTTTTCCATATATAATGCGCTACAGTAGAGGCTGTGGTTACATTATGCATCCATTAGATGGTGCTGCGCGAAAGGGAATGTCAACAAAACAGTCAGATAGGTCAGTCAAACTTTATTAATAGATTACAAACCAGATTTCTGACAACTCCATTCACTCCCCAAATAAATGAAAAGCTGTTTTATTATTTTCTCCGAGCTAAAGTATTAGCTAGCGATCCAAGATGGCGGGATCTTGTGCGCATGCGCGTCACCGATCGTGCAGGGTCACCGATAGCGTCTTGACAGCGAGACCTGTTGCGGCTCAATATTGATCCATATATAAGGAGCACTGGATTATAAGGCGCATGGTCAGCTTTTGAAAAAATTGAAGGCTCTTAGGTGCGCCTTATAGTCGTGAAAATACGGTAATTCAAATTCCACATAGCTATAATACGGTTTACCGATTTGCATTACTGCAACAAATCTTAATTATCTTTACTACAAAGTACAGAGAATGTCCAAGGTTTCACAGTTAAAAATTAAGTGAAATGCATATACTGCAAAAAAATCAATAAATAACGAACTACCATACCACAAGAGCACCTCTACTAACAACAACACAAGATAAACCATAACCATGATGTTAGCTAATTTAGCGTAGCCCACCACCGCGAGTTGAAACGTATTTTAATGACTCCACAAGTGGTCAAGCATAAACTGATGCACTTTCAATTCCTTCATCAAACAAACTGTAACAAAATAAACACTTAATAAGCAGATTCCTACAACTGACACCAAGGTACTCCGGCTAGCTAGCAATTAGTCGGTTAACAGCTAGCCACTAACACGTTAGCCCACAAAAGCCAACTGTACACTCGCATTGACTGACACCCAACCCTAGATCACTTTTATCTTGTTACTTAGCAGTAACTATTTTATCACGACAATAATAAAGCCTAAAAATATTTGATAGCTGCAACCGTTGTTAACGGTCATATTTGGCACCTCACAGTATTACTGGTGGCGACAAACTAAAACTGAGTGAAGTGGCAGAAGTCCGAGACAAACAACACGCTTTAACATAACAGGATGATAAAGAGGCAGTCTTGGATTTGTGTCCACTGACTCCGAGAAACTGTTTACCTCTCAAAGTGTTTGTGAGTTTTAGCGCACATTTACGAGACAAAAAAAAAAAGCAATATTTTACATGTCTCTTCTAATCCATATCGTTTCTCACCTGTCATAGTGTGACACTTTGCTATTGTTAGGGACAAAAATGTAAACATCCTGGAAAAATACGACTGTCAACAGGAGGTCATTCCCAGTTCTGTTTGAACTACCGCCTTATTTTTACAGCGAGTGCAAAGAGGCTCTGCTTTGGATGAAGCAAGAGGAGAATCGGCCCAGGCCCGGGCAAGCAAAACTAAATACAAATTATTTATGTGCCTAACAAAACATGTGAAGAGAAAGAGAATGCAGCGTCTCTGCAGGGAAAATATACAAGCCCCTTGTTGTGGGCAGGGTTGTAATCGTTTTGGAATTTCCATTTTAATTACTTTTTAGTTCATTTTAAGCTATTTTTAAAAGTAACTTTCAGATCAGTTTTGCTAGTTTTATTAGCTTTACTTTGTGTGTTTTTTTTAAACTCATTTGCTCCCAATAACGTGTAAATACGTTTTTTTATGTTCTAAGTGTCCCAAAGACGTATTTATAAGTTTTTGTGTTTTTTTTTTTTATGCTAGAGCATACAGAAGGCTTTGATTCAGCCTCTCAACTGCAAAGACCGGCTGCAGAAATGGTAGTTATTACACAAACGGCCAGCAGGTGGCAGCAGAGCAAAGGAGCTCAACCAGGGCCATCTAGAAAAAAAGCTAAATTACAATTTTAAACAGATTTGTGAAAACTGATGAAACTTAGCTCTCTTCTTTGCTGCAAAACGGAAACAGATAGAAACATACTTTTTTTTCCTGATGAAAGAAGAGACTTTAATCTTTCTTTTGGTAAAACAGCCGGGAGCGAACGGGACTACTTCTGTGAAAATGGCTGGGAGTGAATGAGTTAAATACGTAGGTCTTTCTGTGTGTGCAAGATTACAAAAACACCTCGGTGGATGAATGGTTAGCACTCCCAGTACTGAGGACGCAAGTTCGAGTCCAGGCTTCAACCTTCCTGGGTGGAGTTTGCATGTTCTCCCCGTGCTCAAATGGGTCTTCTCCGGGTACTCCGGTCTCCTCCCACATTCCAAAGACATGCATGGCAGGTTAATTGGGTGCTCCGAATTGTCCCTCGGTGTGCTTGTGAGTGTGGATGGTTGCTTGTCTGTGTGTGCCCTGCGATTGGCTGGCAACCAGTTAAGGGTGTACCCCACAAATTTTCCACAATTTTAGTTTTAGTCGTGTAATTAAATTCCGTAAACTAAAATAACCTTGCTTCTGGGTTAACTAGGGGATCACTGATATGTTCCCTTAAGTTGTCTCTCATGACTACATAATCCAGAGGACCAATCGAGCGACAGCTTGAATTACGAGCAGGACAAGAAGCCGTCTATAAATCAATTATCTCGTGACCTGACGACGGCGTGAGAAGGAAAATCCCACGCGGGCGGAGCTTGAGCACGCATCCTGGTGTCGGACCACCTGTTTGTCCTTGTGATACCTTCACAATTTTCTGGAACATTCCTTGTATGATTGCCCGAGGACGGTGACTGATGAAGGACGAGACTGATGAGGGGGCAGGTTGCCAGCTCGGGAGGCGACCCAGGAAATGTGACGCTCCAGATCACATGGACATGTAGGATGCATGTCATACAGCACAAGGCTTTGCATATCAACGGAGTATACATTCAATATATTTATGACGCTTTTGTACTAACGTGTCAATGTATCCGTGTCTCTTAAGTGTATCATCCCGAGGCAAGTGAGTGTAAGTAAGAAGAGCTGAGCGAGAGAATGAGCCCAGGGCCATCCCTCCTCCGGGGGAGTATTGGCTTACAGATAGCAATGGTGGTCTTGCCTTCCTAGTTTATTTATCATGGGATTACCCAGTAAAGCTGAGGGAACTTTCTCACTCCCCTCTCGCCCGATGCACGCAGCGATATGGGGATGACTCGGCCCTCGTTCAGCCGGAAACAACTGCCCATTCTTTTGGTAAGTGCTCCTTCATTTCTATAGCGCTTTTACACCTTACAAGGTTCTCAAAGCGCTTTACAGTCGACTACTCGTTCGCCTGCTGACGACGCAGCATCAGGAGGAACTGGGGTGTCAGTATCTTGCTCAAATACTTTGATGTGGTCACAATGGCATGGCAGCCACTGGGTTGGGAGACAGCCACTCTACCACTGAGCCATGCCGCCCCAATTCCAATACTGTAGTGGGATTTAAAACACTGATGTACAAAACGCTGGGTCATGCGACGAGTGATTTGAAAGACTTGGAAAGAGACGCACATCAAGCACAGCTCTTTTTCTATACATTCATAAGAAAACAGAATTTTGAAGGCTAATTTTTTTTGTAACTTACTGTTTTCTTGGAATGTACTGTTTTAATGAATTTAAATGCATTTTCTTATTTATGAAAGACCCAACTTAATGCACTTTAGGACAATTCAGAATCATTTTTTAATTTACATTTGCAATTATCTCTTTCACTCCCAGCCATTTTCACAGAAGCAATCCCGTTCGCTCCCAGCCGTTTTACTGGATTTTGACTGATTTTGCAAGGCCCACAGAATATTGTGTTCAATTGCTATAAAAGCATCAAAAGAACGATTAAAGTCTCTTCTTTCATCAGGAAAAAGTATGCTTCTATCAGTTTTCGTTTTGCAGCAATTAGCATTAGAAGAGAGCTAAGTTTCATCAGTTTTCACAAATCTATTCTAAGCTTTATTTGGAGAGATTACACGTCTTATTTTCAAACCAGTTACTGCCTCCGCAAACTTTAATTTAAAATTTAATTATTTGTGGAGTTTTTAGAATTGAATCGATTGTGGATATTATAATCGATACCCAACCCAACATAGTTGTAGATGATTTATCATTCAATGCCGTGATGGCCAAATGTGTCAGAATGGGAATATTAATTGTAGACGGAGGATCTTCTAATTAATAATAACAGCTCCTAACCTTTGTTAAAACAACATTCCCCTTCTTAGCGGCTCTTTGCGAGTTGAATTTAGCTATTATGGAACTTCATCACAAAGATGAATTCCCTGAAGGAAACATCAATCCGTCAGAATGCAAACCGCTGCTGCTGTTGCAGTTTGCAAAATCAGTCCCAAATGTTTTTGTTGTTTTTTTTCCCCGCAATGCCTTTTCGTAAATTTTTTTGATTGAAAGTGTAAAGGAAGATCAAACATCCAAACATTTTTTTTTATGGTTAATTAGTGCTGTTCTTGGCTGTACAGAAACAACAAAGTCAAAGAACAAAGAAAAGTGGAAACTTTCACATTTATTTGAAGACGACTTGCTGGGATTAAGGACCGTAAACATGTCTTCCGATGACAAACCGCTACCTTTGAGTCGTCCAAGTTCCTCTCAGCATGTCACCAAAACACAAAATGCCTCCACAAATCTTGTGTTGTTATCAAAAGCATTGCATTGATATTTTAAACGGAACTTGATAGAACGCAGGAGCTGTGGTCCAAAACGGACACATGTGCAAGCTGCTAATAATTCCAGCATTATGAAACCTCGTTATTGGCCGATTGACTCTGCGCTGGAAAATACAATTATTTTTAAAAGTCAAGCTCATCATCTAGTGCAGTGGTGTCCAAACTACGGCCCGGAGGCCATTTGGGGCCCGCCGTCCCTTTTTCAGTGGCCCGCGACATATGCTAAAAATGACATTTGACTCAGATCAAATAAAATAAACAAAACAAAAATGTTTGGAGATGGTCAAAGTAAGAAGGGAGGGTATGAAAAAACAGGTGCCAAAGGTTATTTTAGTTAACTAAAACTAATGAAAAAAATAAAGTTAAAAAAAAACAATATTGTTATTTTGTAAATAAAATAAAAATGAGCCTTTGGGGATGATTTTAAATGTGATTTTTAGTAGATTTATTTTGATATAAACCGGAATAATGACTTTTGAAAGTATGTCACACAGAAGTGACGTCATCCAGCAGCAGCCAATAGAAAAGCACCAAAATGCTATCTCAGCTCATAAACAGTGTTTTCTGCTTGTGCATCCAGTTCGACCAACTAGACCAACCAACTGCCAAGATTAGTCGACTAGTCGTGACTACGTCAACGACCAAAAGCGTCAACGGCTAATTTAAATCGTCAACTAGTCAGTTTTACATAATATATATCAGCCTTATATTTGTTTTTTTTCTTCCAAAACTGCCTGCCGCTCGTCCTCTCCTGCCTGCTCTTACTGGACGCACATGCGCAGTAGCATTAATCAGAGTCAGACGTGATGTCACCGGAAGCTATATACTCTTAGCACCAGCTGTACACAGTATGCTATCATGGCTAACCGACATCGGACTGCGAAAGTTTGGGAACATTTCTACAAAGACGCTAAAGCGAATAATGTTCAATGTAAAATATGCAAGACAGACCTTGCCTTTCACAGCAGCACCTTTTGTCGAATCCTTCTGCCGGCGAGGGACAGTCGTCTCAGCCGTTGTAAGTTGTTTGGATGGTTAGCGTAGCTAAAGCTAAGTGCTAACGTGGACGTTAACGGAGACGCTTTCAGTATTTAGCACACACTGTGTGATACAAACTGCACTTTACTAAAAGTTGAATGTACTGTTACCTTTCACCTGTCACCATCTTTATGGTGTCTAACTTGTACATATAGCTTAACAAATCAAATCAAGCTATATGCTAATGACGGTTATATAAGAGTAGCTGCTTGCTTGTCAGCCCCTTAAAAATACTGGCCCAAGTCGTAAAAATAAGAAAATGCTGTCCACCTTTGCTAAAATTGGCTACATCCTTAGTTGAACAGATAGTTTATTATTTTATGTATATATAATTATACCCCTGAAATGAAAATGATATGAATACATAATCAGAATGTGGTTCTGTTTTGGTGGGGTTTTTTTTTAGGAAAAAAGTGTCGAAAAAAAAAAGACTTTGGCCAATTATTTAAGGACGTTGACGACACGATACGAGTAGTCGACTAATTGCGACTACTGTATGTGATTAGTCGACTAGCAAAATAGTCGTTTGTGGCAGCCCGACAACCAACCAATCCTAATGTGATTTAAAAAAAAAAAAAAAACACTCATGTCATGTGGCTTTACGAGTGGTGAATCAGGCGGCAGACATTGTCTGCTTTGTCATCAAGAAGACGAAGAGCAAGCAAAAACTAAGAAAGAAAATTGAATAATCATGTGACTAAGTCTCTAAGGATTATCTCAAATCTTTATAAATCACGGACGTCATTAACGAAGGCCTGTTATTATGTTTATGAATTAGAGTTGACAATCACTTGAAAAGTGATACTGTTAACTTAGCTCATTTCGAATCTGCATCGCAGTCATCATCCCTAAAATGAACAAATCTCCAGCTAATTGTGACAGCTTTCCTCTTGGCCGCTCCCAAAAAGTCTTGGAGCTGGTTTGTCATGATTTACGTTCATGACCTCACCTTCCATCATTTTCCATTTTCCCCCAAGAGTTTTTATGCCATTATGTTTCCATTTCTTTGCGTCCAACTCCATGTTGTCTCCATTTTTCTCTTAAGTGTGCACTTGGTAATCTATGTGGATCGGCCGGCCAGTCCGCCCCCGCCCGCAGCCCCTTTTGTGTTTTTGTCTTGCATTCGAATGAGGTCATTGCTAATTAAAATGAGACTCAGTCCCTAATATATCACAGGGACAAGTCCTTGAGATCTAAATCACGAGGGGGGGGGGGGGGGGGGGGACACTTTTCTCACTCACTCCACTTTGAGGGTTTTATAGCAAAGCAACGAGTGACCCCGCCCAGCCTCAAACTGGGGTCTAAGCGGGGTACAAAACATGCAAAGCGAACACCGCGGCAGACGGCCGCCTGAGTGGAGACTTCATCGCAGGCAGCTTCGTGACCACGTTTGCTTCTTGATTGTTCCGCCTAACTATGGGCGTGACTTTGAATCAAGCTAGTAACATTTTCCCTCCCGTCTTTAAGTACATAATTACGAGAATTACAATACGTGGAAAATATCTCAAATCCAGTTTGCGTTATCCTAACAAGGTGGTCAATAGACAGAATAAGGTCAAATGAGTTCCTTGTGTCTGCGTCTGGGATACAGTGGAGGCTGTGAAGAGCATGTGGACTGGGGAATTTCTGCGTCCATTTGAAGCTGCCCAGTGAACCAGCAATTACCATTAAAATGCTAACACAGATGAGGTAGGCATCCGTGTAAGTGTCACAGCTGTAGCCACAGCTGCGCAATATTACGGCGACTGAAGTAAGTTTAGCAACTGGAGATTTAAGGCCAACCGACATCTGGCTGACGGTCACCCAGGTATCGAGTGCTTGTTGCTGCTGTTGTGGTCGTGGAGGCACAGACGCGGATGGCACGGGCTATTTAGGCTGGCAAATGGGAGAAACTTGGGTGGTGGTTGGAAAAAAAAAAAAAAGACTATTAAAAAAAAAGTCCTTGTGAGCACGAAAGCCATTGTAAAAGAATGAGGCACTAGAAGGGCAAGAAATATTGCATCATCTCATTGGTGTCAGAATTACATACCTTAAACAATACATATGACAGCCACAGATCATGTAGTTCTTACCACCAAGTGTAAAGTGAATAATTAAAACATAAACAAATAAATAAACAATTGTGTATTGACCACACCACAGAGAAGAGTGAACTGCTGTGGGCGTGTCTGCTGAATGTGCTGAAGCCACGCCCCGTTCAGCTGTCAACCGTCAATCGAATAATACTACAATCTGGAAAAATGCCTTCTCGTATACTGCATATCCACTTATAGCCTCTGGTGGCTGGAAAATATCCCACCCGGTTGTCTGTTTCCACGCCGCAACAACGAGGCGCTCTAAAGAACCCATGGCAGTGTCTTCTGCCATCAGTCTGTGGGCCCAATGGCTGCTTTATCCTGCTGTTTCGTGACCCAGGAAAGGGGCGGGCGTCAAATGGTGATGGAAATATTGGAGCAATAAGTTTACTACCGTGGCTTTTCACACGATAAATCTGTGTACATTATGTTATGATTCAGTCAGTGGTCTTTTGCTACTATGTGGTTCACTTAATGCGGATTCACTCTTTCACAGATTTTTATTTGGTGCCATAACTCGTGCATTGTGGGGTTTACCTCGTGTTGTACCTCGATATTTCACAGGTTTTTTAGAGATTAGACCCACCCTCCAAACCGCCATTTTTGATAGTGAGTACCCCATAAAATTCTTTATTTATGCTACTATTTATTTATTTTATTTTTATTTTTTTAATTTATGCTACTATTTTTGTCCAGCTCAAATCTATAATTTTTTTTAAACAAAGCATAGAACCTTTGGTAAATTAACAAACGTGCCACGTACTATGATAAGTTTAAAAGACGTTGACATTTTTCTTTTAATTCTTCTTAACAGTCTGTGTCCCATCACTGGTGAGCTATTTTTAGAAAAGGCCCCAGTTACTCGTTCACGCTGGCACCTTCAAATTAAAGCCGATGCATGTCTCATTACTACGCCGCCCATTCCCCCAAAGTGCACCTGCACTTTGCACTTGAAGTACAAAACATACTTGAAGGCAATTAACTTCAAAGAGGCCACTCTTTTACGCAACTCCCCAAGAAGAGCTATTTAATGGTGACAAAGAGTATTAGCGGTTATTGGGAAAACTTTTTTTTACGACCTCTACTTTGCGGAAATTCACCTATCGCGGGCAGGCGTGGAACATATCACCCGCGAAAAGGTGAGGGAACACTGTATTGGATTTTGTTTGTAGCCAATCAGAGATGTGACGGCGATATCTGCCTTGACAAAGCTAGCTATTTCTCGACCATGAAAAATATTCAAGAATCAAAGAATTAGAAAAACAAAAAACAAAAACAAATTTACTGGTCACACATGCGAGATTAGACGAAAGATTTAGTTGCTGTTTCTTAAATATTAGGGGTGAAATGTTAACATTTAGGGGCAGTCTAGAGACCTGCAAATGATTCTTTGGCAGACCGGCACTTGCCAATGTTGCGACATTTACACGTGTGGAAAACAATTAAGTTCTTTAGAAGGTTCTTGAGCACATTTTCACAAATTTTCACCCATACTTCAGATGGTGTTCACAAAACGGAAGCAGTTTTTACCCCACAGCCCACAATCTACTTGTTTTCATCTGCGGACGACAACGAGGCGCTCTAATGAGGCCATTGTAGCCCGATGACCCGGTCCATATGCTGCCTGTCAAGTCGGACTTATTTTAAAAATGTTACTACGCCTTTCTCTGAATGACATGTTCACACTCGTGTCCCACAACAAAGCGGCCAAGCTAGCTTTGGCTAGCTAAATGAAAGTCGCAATTGCGCTGGATACTGATGTGTACAAACATGTTCAAGTTATTGTATAGTGGGGGAAGGGCGACTCGTGCCTGAGCCGAAGCACGTTCTTGCCGAGACCAAAAATAAAAAATAAAACTGAAATGGTGTAAAACGGTTTAACGCTATAACTCCACAACTGAGTACGACATCAAATAGTTTTCAGTCTTTACGCATGTGTTCAGCAATTATCTTCAAACATGGCAAATGTACAGTATTTAGAAAGAAACGACTGAATTCGCTTTACAGGGTCTTGAATTTATGACCCCACACATATCTGCAAAACGGGTATGCTTTGGAGTGTGACATGATTTCAGCTTTCTGATTCATGGTTCACAGAGAGAAACGATGTCCTCTGGACCACCGCCTTATGTTCCGCTCCAAATGTAACGGCTCGGCATTAAATCATGCGCCGATTGCTTGGTTAGGAACCATAAAGAAGACATGTGGGATTTCTTTTTTTTTTGTGGCGTTGGAGGCTACTTTATATTGTCAGCATATTACACTCGCGAAGCACAAAAAAGGAGGAGCGGAGACAAAGACGTGTGAGGCTGTCTGAGAGGAGGCTGCACCCACTGTCATTAGCTAATGGAGTGCTGAGTAAGTCAGTCAGTCAGCTTGAGGGTTAGACACAACGCCAATGGCGCATACAACTTAAAAAGATGAGTATAGATTGGCCGGGAGAGTATTTTGTATCGGCTACCACTGCGTCAACTCAAATATCGCGTTTGCAGGGATCCTTCTTCAAGATCAAACAGCAACTCGGTTATGGTTGTCCAAAGCAAATAAACACCATACCGTGTACATTCAACGCTGCCAGCTAACTGAAAGCAAACCAAAGAAAATACATTTTATATGAAGCACAATGTTTGCAGTTTCTTAAGGTGAAACCATGGTGAACCGTGGCCATTATTTCCATTATTTATAGGCTCAGGCTGCCATTATCGTTCCAGCATGAGCCCTAATGAGAAGCTGGGGTAAAACCAGTAAGAAGGAAGGGTAGGCATGCAATATTTGGATTGCAAATAGATGGTCAATTGCATTAATACAGATCATTGGTGCCATATTCTTACCAGTGAACGATGGAGCCTTCATGAAGGATGGTAAGAGACGGAAGAATGTGTCATGTGTGCAGGACTGCATGGTCCAAACGCTTCCAAATCCATCTTCCCGCAAAGTGGTTCCGTTCATTTCGATTAGCCTCAGTTCAGAATTCAGATGGGGACATGCATATTTTGACCACGGGGAGTGAAGGCAGAATGTCTGGGTCTGCTAAATAAATAGTGTGAAATTTTAGAAAATACCCATTCTGTATCTTGCCAATGAATTATTGTATCTATGTTATCATTGGTTTGCTATGTGCATGGAGCTTTTTTTTTTCCAGGTTCATTCTGTGCTCCCTTTAAAGGAGCAGAGCTTGGGACTTTTTTTTCCCCTCTATGCGTCCTCATGTATTCTTTTTTTTTTTTAATCTAAGAAATTTTGGGTGCTAATTAGCAAATCACCAGGTTTCCCATTCAGTCTGTCTCCGTTGGTCATTGTTATTTTTCATGTTTCTCGGACGAGTTGTGACTGTGAAGGCAAATGAAATTACTTGTGTGTTTGGACAAACTTGGTCGACAAATCTGATTCAAAAAAAAAAGAACTGCAGTATCTTCCTGTCAAAAATCCACTATACCCTTTTTTTTTTTTAAGTATACATAATAAATAAAACAATAGTGGAAAAATAAGTAGGCCTACAGCAAATATTTAATAATATAATAATATTCCAAATGTTCAATGTTTTGTATTAAAATGTGCAAAAGTGCTTAAAAATGTTCTTAATTGTATGTAAATATATATATATATATATATATATATATATATATATATATATATATATATATATATATATATTATTTTGATTAGCATTCTAATATTAAAAAAAAATGCCAAGAATTTTAAGTTGTTTTGCCAATTATTATTTCACTGCTTTTACTGGTGTTTTGGGGTTTCGGTATCATTTAAGTACCTGTACCAAGGTACTTTGGGCATAAGCATAGTTTCCAGAGCCAGATGGTACTGTAACAAACAAACTGACAACACTAAATAAAACAACAAAAAGAAAGAAAGATGGAATGTCTATAATCTGTATTTGTAAGTGACATAAACGACTTAAATTCTTTCCCTGTTGCAATCCACAGTGTTATAAATTCTCGGTTTTGTTTATTTCTATCAAGACAAACTGAACGCTGGTTATTAATCTTCACCTATTGCTACATGTCTAGCACCATTCATTTTATATAATTGCCAAGTTGTAATTGTTTAACCCTCTTTAAGCCTTTCTTTAAGAAAAATTCCAAGATGTAATAATAATAATAGTTTTTATTTGTAATGCAATGCACTTTGCATTTCAAATAAATCTCAAAGTGCTACAGAGAGTTTAAAAACAAAGGTGTTAAATAGTATAGTCCACTGCTAGATGTGCTTTTCTTAAAACCTACAGCCTGCACTTTGCATGGCAGTTCATTTCCTTGCTGCCATCAGTCTTCTCCCAAATGAAAGCAATCTCATGACAATAGGCAACAGACCAAGGGCAAAAGCTGAACAGGGGTCCTAACAAATGGTGCAGCAGCTTGTTACAAGGAGTCATATCCAGCTGGTGATCATTTATTTTGATCATGATGCAACACACTTAGACTTGAAGTCATTCCTTGTATTGTCTACTAACATCATTCAAGGTTAATTGAGTGTGTGCTGTTTGTCGTCTCCCGCAATGACTAACTTGGTAGAAGTTTGATGAGGTTACGGTTCATAAATTGAAACGTGATTGTAAAAGTGTCTGTCTTTAGATTTTAAACCGCAAGTCAGTGCTTAGTTCGGAACATACTACTGAAATAGAAGAAGTGGGAAAATCTCCCATTCGCCTGCATCTTTGTTGTTACTTGTTAACCGACGCATGCATTTAAAGGGGCTGTCTGCCGGTTTCACTCAGGAAAATACACTTTTTAAATACATGATTTCAACAAACAAACTATTTCTCAATTTATCGATATGGGCTTTTCATAACGTGTGGGGGTGATTTTGTCCTAAACCCCCAAGCCCCCAGCCTGTATTTTGTGTTTGTTTTGTAAACAGCGGGCCGTTTCTGTGGATTTTTTTTTCCACTCACTCACTCACTCACTCACTCACTCACTCACTCACTCACTCACTCACTCACTCACTCACTCACTCACTCACAGAAGCTGACATGTGTGAGTGAGTGAAAAAAAATCCGTGCGTGCTTTCAAATTGCCGCGGGAGTGACGTCACGCAGCTGACACGTTCGCCCAGCCCCGTTTGCGGCAACCCCCCGCTCTATGATTGGCTGGAGGGGTGTAAACACTGTCTTTCCTCAGAAACGGCCCACTGTTTACAAAAGAAACACAAAATTGCAAAATACAGGCTGGGGGTGTGGGGGTGTAGGACAATCACCCCCACACGTTATGAAAAGCCCATATCTATAAATTGAGAAGTAGTTTGTTTGTGTAAATCCTGTATTTAAAAAGTGCATTTTGTGAAACTGGCAGACAGCCCCTTTAATGCTGCTTCGCCGGAGTGACGCCAGAGCAGTTTCCCGCAACGACGTATTTTGTAGTGGAAAACCGAGCACCCCAAACTAAATCAAGCCAAGTCCAGTCGTGCCAAGCACAGTATGCACTGTGCATTGGAAAAATTATCTTACACAAAAACAAAAAATGGCCTCTTGAGCTCAGAAGAACGCGAGTGACGGGCGCATTAACGCAGAGGACCACCGAGTGCTGGAGCCGCAAGTTTCACAAGTGTCCCAAAGTAGCGACTTCTCCAGGAGGTTCACTCACTCACTTTCTCCTGATTGTGTCAACTCAACATAATCCAACCACAGACTCCCTTAATATCCATAACCACTTCCCTCTTGACCCATATTCATGCTCCATCTCAATATGAGCAGGAATGTGTTAAAAAATAATCGACGGTCCTGCCACTCTGCAAAGTTGTCAATAAATCGCCTTTCAGTCTTTGCTAGTATTGTCAAAGGGTGGGCCGCTTATCCAGGCAAGATTTCTTAAAACCTGATACTTGGACATCGAGTGTGTGTACAGTATCAGTGGAGTGGTCCAGGTTGAGCGCAACGTACAGTATAGTGCCGAGTCTGTGTTGCGTGCAGCACATTAAGTGGGAGAGAGCGACCGCAAAATGGCTTGGGGATAACATCCCAGTCGAAAACCACACAGTCGCAATAATTCATTTCACTTTGTATAATATTCGGACTTTGCACAAAAGTAAATAAATCGTGTATTCTATGTGTTTAACTTCACGTGTCAAACATATACGTTACAAAAGTAAACAGTAGGTCAGATCTGGTATTTGCGCTCTATTGACTTTGCGTTAAGATGGCAATGATAATGTGCATAGTATAATAAGAAATTGGCCATTAAGCGTGTTTGCCTGGGAGGAGAGTGCACTGAGGTGTGGAGGTGAAGGTGGATACGCTGACACAGTAGTTGGGCATTGGGGACTTAACAGTTTTCCTTGACGGGTCCCTGAGGTTTTATTAAAACGTTCTGATTTAGAAAGGCCACCGGTTGACGACAAC
Source organism: Festucalex cinctus (assembly GCF_051991245.1). NCBI lineage: Eukaryota > Metazoa > Chordata > Actinopteri > Syngnathiformes > Syngnathidae > Festucalex > Festucalex cinctus. Next base: position 9,250,285 of record NC_135411.1, on the reverse strand, counting down.
ACATGGCAATACGGCTTCAACGGCTTTCTGCCCAGTCAGTTACAAATTGGAGGCTGTGTTTAAGGGGTATAACAAGAACCGGTTTGAACTGAGGGTTTTAAAAGATGCAAGTGAATCAAATCGAACTGTTCCACTGTGAAATACAGTGGTACTTACGAACATCCCTTCATACGCTAATATCGCCTCTTGTTAGGAAAGAACTCACAGAGTTTCCTGAACGCAACATACTTACAGCTGCTCTGCCATTGGCTATTACTGGCATTGTCCTGGCATCCCATTGGCTAAGTGGGACCTGTACCGTATGTGACCATAGATACAGAATAGAACATGTCTATGTAGCGTCCTCGTCATTCGCCTCTCCGGCCATGAGATGTTTTAGATAGTTTTACGAAAATTTATTAACTAACGGCCGACGAATTTGTACAAAAAATTCAAACAATTGGTGATTGATGAAGGCAAGGCACAGTAAGTTTTTAATTGTGACTATAGCACTGATAGAAATGCTTCCGTTCGTGTAACCGTCACTAACTTGGTCATGGACCGCAACATCTCTCAGTCTGTCAACTGACGGACGCGCGTTTTGTTGACGATTGACGAAAGCCGGACTGACGGAATGCCCACATGTGTCTGTCGGTCCCGAAATAGTGATGACGGAAGTGTGGTTTAAATAAAATGACCGACTGATGATGATGATGGAAGGGCGACCAGGGAATTGGTGTATGACAGACCAGCAAAATTCTGTATATTGTCCACCTCTGGTTTTTGTTCTGTAAAATCCTGAATCTAGTATATTTAGTAGTATTTAAAAAAAAAAACTGCATTGACTCTAAATCACATTGACTAGGATAAATAAATAAATAAATAAATAAATAAATAAATAACAAAAAATATATATGCCTAATAATACAGAGCAAAAAAAATGAACTTAGTCCACAAACGCTCACCACTGACTCGGGATGTGGAAATATATTTCTTTTGCAGATCTGCTTCTTAGAGCGTTCCAAGATGTAGAACATAATCATTGGAGATTCCAAACAGGGCGTGACATTTTAAGAATAACTGGCAATGTATGCCGCAATTGAGGAAGGAGGAGGGGTTGATATGAGAGCGGAGAAAATGGGAGCCACCGGCGTCCGATTGGGAACACATTCCTTTCTGGCATCAATTCTCAAGGCCGTTTTCCAGATGACTGGGCCTAATTTATACGGCCTGGTTCAAACCCGTTTAATACTGCAGCTCGTTTGTGCCTGCGCTTGGCAACCCGCTTGGACTCTGACTTACTGTACATGCGCATGAATTAAGACAAACAAAGCAAATCGTTCCCTTTATGTAGTCACGCTGACCACATTTGCATATTCAGCAAACATAATATTATTTTCACTGATTCTCATGTACTTGCATGATTTCTGTCACATTCCGCATGTATAAGGGCTAGCAAGAACCTTCCTCTGGAATCATGTTTAAATGTGCAGCCGCATGTCAAAACGCTCTTGGCGATTGAGATAATACAACGAATACCGAATACTCCCACAACACGCTGATTTTTACCGCACTGTATATTAGTGCGGACAGATCTGTGAAAGATTAGAAGACTGTAATAACGTAGATGTAATCATGTGTTAGTTTGAGCTTTGGTTTAAACGTCCCATATTTGTTGAACTGCAAAATTGAACATAGCACCTATAATGAGACCTTAATGTTGATTCAGTGCACAAAAATACGTGCCAGGGTGTGCGAATCCAAGGAAAATTCTTGAACAATAGCACAATTCTCACTCCAGAAGAACACTCTGGCAGTCTCCCATTAAACTTTTTAGACTTGTAATAACTCACAATCCAACTATATGACTGCATATAGTGTATGACAAGCATCAGCCAAACAAATCCCGCTCCATTCTATTCCATTAGGGCTAAGAGTCATTCCAGCGCTCTACAAGCTAACAACTTACAATTTTCGCCTCTTCGCCGCCGTGCAAGTTTGGAAAATCTCCCCCACTAACCTCAACTCCGTCTGCCGTTCTTTGGAGCTGTCTTTGCTTTTTTTTTTTTCAGTATAAACAATGTTTTTCTGCGAATAATTTGAACACTGCGCGAGCATTAATGCAGTGTGCGGTGCTCTTGGAAAAAAAGAGCTCACAAGCCACAAGTAGCCTTCAATCCCATTCCAATCAATACATGAGCCGTTGCCAAAGTACACGAGTAAAACAAAGAGGTTGCAGATCCGCGTGTCTGTGGCGCGGACTCACCGTGGCTGTGATGAGCGGACCGTGAAGCTGCGCGTAGAGCAGGGCCTCGTTCACGTGGCCCTGTACTCCGAGCAAGGCGAGTTCCAGGCTGTGGTGGCCCACCATGGCGTGGGTTAGCTGCTCCAACAAGTTGGTATACCTCCTCCAAGGCTGATCGAGCTCGGATATGCTGGCCAAGCAGCCGCGCATAACGTTGAGGCAATATCCCACGCAGGGCTTGATGAGCGTGAGGCCTCTGCAGTGGGAGCAGTACACCATCTTCACCAGACCCTTCACGCAGTCCTTGGTCAGGGCGATGTGCTCGGTGGCGTTGAGCACCTCCAGACCTTCGTCGAGGAACAGGCCCAATTGTCGGCCCACGCTCATCGCCTCGGACAGCTCCTTGGCCATCGCGGCCGGATGCGGCCCGAAAGGGTTGACGTCCTGTCTGATCAAACGGAGGCAGTCCGTCATTTCCGCGTCCACCCGCATGCTGCCGACAATGCCCGGATTGATGAGTCGTGTATAGACGAGGGGGAAGAGGTTATTGAAGAAATGGTGGACCGTGGTCTCCACTGAGACGTTTGCCCCGCGGAGATAAAGGGAGAGCGAGGAGAAGAGTTCGTTGACGTGAGGCAAAGCTTGGCGAGAAAGTGGGGTGTAAGTCCCTTCCAGGAGAGAACTCAGGTGTCCTTGCGAGAAGGACAGCAGGTACTGGAACATGTCTAGAAAAGAGAGCAAAAGACAAAAGCGGGACATTCAGAAAAATGATCTATCCATGAAAAGGTCCAAGTGCAAACACGTCTCCAAAACCATGGCCCCCAAAGACCTAAGCTCGGCTTGTATGAGGCGGTATTTAGCGCTGCAAAACCAGCGCCAACTTTCCTTTTAAATTAATGGGGATATCAGTTTGTATTATGTCATCACCTCAATATGTAACAACCTACTGAGACAGTCGGCCAGTCCACACCATGTGAGACAGGAATACAAACTTAAAACTAATCTGCCAATTATTGCCCTTCAAAAATCAACCAAAACAATCAGCCAATTGGGCCAAATGGCCGATTATTTTCCCCTTAAGGCGTTACAGTTGACGAAAACTGAAGTTTCCGACGCTGTGAAAGTACCCTGAATGCACCATTTTTCTTGTGTAGCATTAGCAACTAGCAAGTGTGTAGCGTATGTGGTATTCTGGTTATTCAGTTGTCCCCCAAGCGTCCTTTAAGCTGTTTAATGATATCCCAGTTGGAGTTAACTGTAAAACTAAACACACGACAATAAGAATAACATCCACTGTATAGTTAAAAAACATGCTTCGTTTTTAAAACATCGCTAGCCTAGTGCTAATGCTAAAAGCGAAGGGAGGATCCCATTCAAATGCTAACCGGAATTTAGCATATACTTTAGGAGTATTTTTCCTTCAAATAACGAATATCCACACACACATGCTATGGGAACACATACCCATAGGTAAGATAACACAACGCAAAGGCACAAATTATTCCCAGTGTGTGAATTTTTTACTTTTTATTTTCATAGCAATCAATCGTTACTTTCTTCTGGGCTCACTTTAAGTGTGTACACCATGGATGCACTGTACCACACTGCCCCCAAGAGGCCATAACACACAGAAAGTCAGTATTCTTCTTTCTTAACTGTTTTTTTTCAGTTGTGACTGAGTATATTATAGTCTTACTTCACATTCTTATTTTTATTTTGTTATTGTCCTTTCAAGTTATATTTAAAGTTGATATTTCAAGGATTCAAATATTTTTTTTTCTCAAAATTCAAGGATGCAAACATCCAAGGATTTTGTTGTTGTTGTCTTAACAAACATTTCCACATGACATGGCACGAAGTACAATCCCTGAGGTCCCAGGTTAGCCCAGTAAGTCCCAAGACTTGTGAAAATAGAATTAAGTCATAAATCAAGTCATTTCATTTCAGACTCGACCACTATCACAAACAGTCCGAGCCTAACCATGACCGTTGACCCAAGGATTGTCATTTTCCGAATCGAGGCCACATTGTTTGTTCGCCCGTGAACAAGCTGTCCCCAATTAACTTATCGTCAGTCTGAAATGACTACCCCCTTACACACACTTAAACAATAAAGTCATTCAGTTCTTTCTCTATTTCCTAATGGGCGAGACTAAGATGCAACACAACCAACAATGCCAGCACAAAGTCCAATTAAATGTTTCAAGGTTCTTTTTAGGCCCAATTAGTCACACATGGCAGTACGTAAAAAGAGGGAATTAAATCTCTTCCCCATTTATGGTGGTACAATTTTTTTTGGTAGCTATAGGGGGCTCGATTTCCGTAGACAGGCACCCGTGCGCTCGGCTAGAAAATGGACACATCATCTACTAGGGGTGTTAAAAAAAAATCGATTCGGCGATATATCGCGATACTACATCGCGCGATTCTCGAATCGATTCAATAGGCGGCTGAATCGATTTTTTTTTTTTTTTTTTTTTTTTTTTTTTTTTTAAGAGCTCAGAATTGTTCATTCGGTAGTCTTACCGATTCAACGTCTTATCATCATTGCCTTTTTTTTTTGTGTGTGTGTGTGAATCAATTTTTAAACTTCCATTTTTAATGGAAAAATATTCAACAAAACGTCTGACTTCGGGTTAGGATTCACACCTTGAGCATGGAAGAATGTTATATGAACGGAACATTAAGCCTTAATATTTTATTTTAATGCTGTTCAAACATGAAACAGATTACAACCTCTATAAGACTGAAATTTCAGATAAATAAATAATACATTTTCATATAAATCTTACACTCTACAAGCTTACTGATTAGTATTTTCTAAATTTGAATGAAAAAAAATCGCAACAATCGACTTATAAATTCGTATCGGGATTAATCGGTATCGAATCGAATCGTGACCTGTGAATCGTGATACGAATCGAATCGTCAGGTACTAGGCAATTCACACCCCTATCATCTACCGTGGTTGGGATTCTGGCAGACATGACTACCGTAGTCCCGGTAAGTACATTTTAGACTCGAAAAAGCATGTCTATGTGGTGGTGCAGGTGGTATAACACGATTTTGGTGGATTTGATCGAGGCGCAGGCGTACATATTCTGAGCTTCATGGATGTGTGTGGTGGACTAGACATAGACCGATATAGTTTTTGCCTGGCTAATAGCGATCGTAATTAGTAGTAGTCGAGGCCAATAACCAATATTTGGAGCTGATATTCATTCTCAGTAAAAGGGAAAGTATTTCTGTCTTTTTTTTTTAAAACTCTGTTGAAATGTTTTTAGCATATTATCTTAGACAATAAACTGCTCTGTTTTAAAATTCAAACAAATAGTTCAGGGTCACAGGGTCGTCATGTCTTAAAATTAAACAGCTCCCTATAGATTTCTAAGTTTTCCAAAAATTTCAAATACCTGAAACGTTAAACTTTCACTTATCTTAAATGAAAATTTGAATAGTTCCCTGAAACACAGTTTTTAGATTGATCTGTTAACAGCCGTCAGATTTTTAAAAAGGCCGATGCCGATATCCGTCAAAAGGTGAAATATCGGCGCCAATGATCGGGCCGGCCAATGATTGTGGTCTATACCTACGGTGGACATCATTGTATTTAATTAAAACTTATGACAACTGCTTGGAAAAATCCCTCTGAATCATTGTAGAAATCAATTCACAAATTATTAGCATTATTAGCATCAGGGTGCAAGGCAGTCTCCAATTCCTCTGTCTGCGTCGTCCACAATGTATAATATAATAGCACTTTGCGTACGCCAATCTCATCTCATTTCGCCGCCATGTCAACAATGCGTGCGCTTTAACTGCCTTGATTTTATTGGGAAAAAGGGGAGCCGCTTCGATCGGCCTGAGTCGGCTGCGTTCCATCCCACAGCGGCACGAAGCGCCTTATATGATCTGCGCTAGTCAAACAAAAAAAAACAAAAAAAAAAGAAAGAAAATTTGCTCCATGGCACAACTAATCCTTCTTTTCTTGATTCTGCTGTTGCCCATCTTTTCAATACATGCTCATGTAGATTAACTGTATGTCTAAAAGTGTCGGTGCATGCAGGCAGTGGATGCACACGCTACACTTCTGGGATGTGATGTCAACTTAAAAGCATGCCTGGACATAAAGGAAGAGTAGCAACTGGAGTCGGCCCCATCGCAGCCCCCTGCTATGTGTTTAGAAAGCTTTGCATAACTTGCTGTTCTTTATCGTTTTGTTTTAATAAGCAAAACTTTCAACTCAACTCAAGTTTATTGACAGGGTGTTCCAAAATGGTTGACCCCATTCTAAATGCCCATATCTCAGAAACTACTTGATGGATCTTAATGAAACTAAATACACTTTATGTTGAAGGTCATAAGTATTATTGGTTAAATTTACAAAGAACAGAAACTTGAAGCGTTTCTACACAAGCTGCGAAAATTTGAGGTCATTCCAACGAAAATTGTCAAAATTATTGTCCTACGAAATGGGGTCAAACATTTTGGAACACCCTCTATTTCAGTTGTGATAATTGTATGATAATAATTGCCCTGTATAATAAAAGCGTCTGCACCATGAAATAAATAAATATGAGAGGAGAGCCTTTTTTTTATTTATTGAGTGATATTTAAATCTATTTATATATTTATTTTCTTATTTATTTCCACATTTATATTTATATATATATCCATTTATATATTTACATATATATATATATTTCCATTTATATATATATATATATATTTTTACACACATATATATATACATTTATATATTTATATATATTTACACACACATATATATATATATAAATTTATATTATATATTTATTTAAATTTATATTATATTATATTATTTTATAAATATTAATAATTTAATTTTTATTTTCACATGTATTTATTTTTATTTTTATTTTTCATTTTTGGTCCTCCATACACTTTGTGCGCGTGCTTCTTTGTGTGTGCGTGCGTTTCTCAGTGCGCAGACAGAAAGATAACAACGGTCAATCTCAACAGCTGCACCAATATGTCTGACACATGGGGACTCCCGGCTGGCCAGTAAAGGGCACGTGTAACGCTCGACAAAAAAAACAACCGTCATTATCAGCAGCTACCAAAAAAAAAAAAAAAGATTTTTGAGTTGTACTTCCACATAACAGACCCATTATTTCTTCTAAATTTCATTGTGAATTCCTAAATAATTCCCCCATTTAGAAGATTCAAATGTGTTGTTTTTTTGTTTTGATAAGACCATGTGTGCCATCGTGCTTTCCAAATGATGGTTTTGGCATGTTGCCTTGTCGGACATTCTTAAGCTCAAGCCAGTGTATATAAATTACAACATGGGCGGACATCTTGCGGTAGGATTTGACCTGTTTATGTTTCAGTCCAATTTTACAATGGCGAACATAAGTGACAGCTGCTTCAGACTGAACCGCTGCGGAGTGAGCGCTCATCGAAAGCAGTATACGCTAAAGTTATGGGTCACATCTGTCGCCGGCACCGAAACACTACTTCACTCTTTCGCCTCCCTCATTCATGCATTAGTTAGTAAATAGTAAATACAAACGGCTTCACTGTTTTTTTTTTTCACAAAGTAAAAAAATAAATGTCAAGCGGAATTTAATTTGACGTAATTCTATCGACTGTTTATTTCTGAGCAATGCCAACTGTGCCTCACTTCCAGCATCTCTGGAAGTCCCAATGAAATGAAACCATGAAACCACGCGTGCGAGCGGGACAACGAAGGTCTATGTTTGGACTTTGTTAGCGGTGGCTGTGCCCCCCCCATTTGTCTACAGTGCGGGACAAATGGTAAAAGACTCGCTAACACTGCTTAACGGTTTATCCCGGCTTTGGTGTATTGAATAAATACCATAAAAAGTGTCAAAAGTTTGGTGTTTTGCGACAAGCCGTCAAAATCAGACTATCATAGACAGATTTAAAAATTCAATCTGCCATCCGGAAAAAACTGTATGAGGACTGTAAAGAATCAGCCCTTTGACTGCATTTCATGAGCCCCAAAGGGGTATCCTTGAGGTGAGGCCTAACCTCTTATTCTCCTACTGCAGTAGCCGTTCCATCTGTAAGAATTTGGCTCAGACCCAATACAAAACAACCTCCCCAAAAATGTGACTAGTTGCTGAAAATGTGAGCATTAAAATGTGTCTTATAACGCACTAACACGAGCACTTGTTGTCATAATGACAATTTTGTTGACTGTGGAGTAGGGCTGTCAAAATTAATTGATCAATCGACAAGTAATTGATTATCAAATTAATTGACTACTGTTTTAACAATCAAGTAATCATTTGGAACCATTTTTTTTTTTTTTTTACTTAAAATTGTCCAAATCCTCTGATTTCAGCATATCAACATGTAATTGTTCACTGATTTCTCTAGTTCATCATGAAAGAAGAATTAATCATAATATGACATTTGCAAACATCTGTTTTTACTTTGGAAAACATTGACCGAACCAGTAACATAGTACGACATCAAGGCCCCCAAACCCCCACCCCTTTTTTTTTTAATCAATATACAAATACAAAGTGAGGACTCTGGTTCGAGTCCAGACTCCGGCCTTCCTGGGTGGAGTTTGCATGTTCTCCCCGTACCTGCGTGGGTCTTCTCCAGGTACTCCGGTCTCCTCCCACATTCCAAAGACATGCATGGCAGGTTAATTGGGCGTTCCCAATTGTCCCTAGGTATGCTTGTGAGTGTGGATGGTTGTTCGTCTCTGTGTGGCCTGCGATTGGCTGACAACCAGTTAAGGGTGTACCTCGCCTACTGCCCAAAGCCAGCACCCCCCGCGACCCTTGTGAGGAATAAGCGGTCAAGAAAATGGATGGATGGATGGATGGATGGATAAATACAAAGTACGAAATAAACACTTATCACTGGTTAATAAACAGCAATCAGAGAAAAAAATGCTTTTGTAATACACTTGAATGCAAAATTAAAATGAATGTGATTAGTCAATTAATCGATTGAATAATCAATAATCGATACATATTCTAAAAATATCCGATAGTGACAGCGTGGGCTCGAGCTATTTAAAAAAACAAAAACAAAAAAAAACGTATCACCATATCACTCAAGACAGATCACCGCAGGGATAATCACAGATAGTTTGTAAAACTGCGGTTTTAGTTCAGTTTGGGGTCTTTCCGCTACTAAGTACCAGTGTGAGGTCTGTCTGCTTGCCGTCAGCCCAGGCCACAAGGCTCCACAGCAGCAAGGCATCCATACCACAACATATACACGCAGACTCAAGTTACACACAATTCTAGAAATGTTCGCCTGGAGTTATCATGTTAGCAAATATCGTGATGTTTTTGTGTTGCTGTCCTGTGTATGTTGAAGGAAATTGGTTTGATTGCATGTTGATGTACCCACATGGCAATTTGGGAGGCTGTAATCCATTTTTTTGCAGGGGCTTGCAGCGATATTTGATCAACTCCCATTTATATTAATTTTGAAGGATTCTGTCCATAAAGATTTGGTCTTGAGGATTTGAAGTTCGACAGCATTTAAGGACCAATGAGGTATGATTACAGGAAAGATGTCACACCAGTTCTTGAGTATTACCAATTGGTCCTTGAGCATGGCATTCACCCTCCAAAACTGTTGTCACTCCCTCTCCCTAAAGTTGAACATACATTTACTGTGTCAAGACCGATTCGCTATTCAATTGGGGCCAAGCTAACAAGAGGAACAATGAGCTAATGGCAGCTCTTGTTGTTAGCTTAGCATTAGCAGTACTAGTTTCACAGATTACATCGCAGTCAAATAATTACTCAAAACGGGCCCTACTGACATCTACAGGTCTTAAATGGAATAACAAGAACCCAACAGTCAAAGTCACCAATTTGTGACTCTCTGGCTGTCCGTGTAGTAGTTAGCTGCTATCTTTAACTTTGTCACATTTGTTATGGCCATAGTCAGTCCCTATACCTCTCGTGTGGGTGTATGTACTGTTCTTTTGTTTTAGTGCCTTGTGTTAGTCCTTCGCCATAGGATTCATTCTTTAGCCATTTTCGGGTGTGTAAAGAGAAAGGGTTGCCAACAGTCCAGTATTAGCCGGGACGCCCCGTATTTTGGGCTAAATTATGTCCCGTACGGGACCTCAAAAGTCCCGTAAAATATTTCTCAATTCTTACACGAAATACAGCAACTGGCATCTTTGCCGTTTTTGGACCACGGCTGCTCCCGTAGGTTGACAAGTGACAAGGAAGTTGCTCGTAGCCAATAAAATGAGTCGCTGGGTGTGACGTTATGTGGAGATCTTGCAAGGTAAGAGAGGCAACTAGAGAGAGAGAGAAGCACTTCCTGGTTTCGTCACAGCTTCATGTCGCCTACACTCTAAACGGCGATCGAATTAGTCGGCTGCGAATGTATCAGCGGGAGCAATACAAGATGTATTCTCCAGATAGATAGATAGATAGAAACAAAGCTACAAAACAATATAGATTAAAATAGTTCAATAAATAAAAGGGGATAAAACCCCACAAGTCAAAGCGAATAAAAGCCACCGAACGACAACTCCCAAGTTGGGTCACTCGTATCTCAAGGCAACACTATTTATAATGATTTATTATAAGCTGAAACATATTACATAACACAACATCAAAGCCCAAAATTGGAACCCCAGAATTTAATTTGCAGAATCCACAAAAAGTGAACCATTTTTTTTTTTTTTCTGAAGCTTCTAATGAGAAGTTTGCAGAGGAATGGGGGACACATTTTGAAAAGCCATCTGGATTTATTTGGCCCCCAGGGTCGGCACACGTCCCCGTCGTTCCGCTTCCGTTTCGACCAAACGTGCGCGCTATATGGACATGACAAAAAGTCCACCTTTCCGAATACAATCCGCGTTGAAAGGAAACACCGGATCTCTTGATAAATCATTCCGAGGCTTTTCTCTGTTCTTTATCAAGCGCTCTCCCACGCTCATGCTGACTCAGCGCCTCAACTGTGATAAATCAAACAATTGCTGCGGGTTCCGCCGCACTTTACAGTACTGTGAAACAGAGTGAGAACAAAACACAAGAAACCAAAGAAATGCAACTTTGAAGGCGCAACTCCCGAATCCAGCTTTTACCTCACACACAGCTGTGGGGTGAGCATCATTACTGTGTCACATTGTCCCATTAGGAAGCCACTCGACATTTTGCATGAAACAGTTACTTCGAAGGGCCAAAAATGACTTTCCAGGATAACTTTGCAGGAAGGATGCCCGCAAACCCCAAAGTGAGTTTACGGCTTTGGAAAACTTTCACCGGACAATTCGGTGACAACTCACGACTTGTCATCATAAAAGGCGATTTCCTCTTTGACATTCTGCATGGGCACTGATAAAAACGGTCATTATAGGGAGCTTGCCTCCATAATATCAAAGTAAAGTAAATAAATAAATAAAATCGCAGATGTCTGATTCAAGCCAGAAGTATAGTGTTACCGCGCTTTGCAACACAGTGGTCTCTGACTTCTGAGGCATTTCAGTATTGTGAAAGATGAGTGTAAGCATGTGTGAGTTGAACTGAGCAGTATTGTTAGAGCGCGAGGGAGCCACGGCTTCAGTGCGGTTGCCAAAACCCAGCACAGACATGCGGCACCAGACAGCCTGCACTGACACAGGGCGAGCTCGCACAGCCTGATTATACTGTGTAAAGAATAGCATTCCCTGAAGAGAATGGACTATTTCACAGTCTCCAGCATCTGAATTCATTTCACCAAAATGAATCCTGTCAGTCACGCAGCGCGCAAGTTTCCGTATTGGCTTTCAGATACGGGCTGGGTGAGATGAAAACGGTGCCCCGTCTGACACATGCGCACATAAAACAAAAAAACAAGTCGAACCTTTGGAGGGAGTTGAGCGATCATCAAACAGAGGGGAAATTCAGCTTGAGATGATGCAGATATGATTGGTTTTTAAGTGGAAACTGACCTTTAAGTTAAAAAAAAAAAGTCTGTAGCTATAGATTATGAATGATTAACACATTTGCCCCTTCAATTTATTCCCTATTACTCATTTTTTCGTCATTGGGCAGCAAGGAGCGTGCCAGGCAGCTCCTTATTTCAGTGTCTGTTTTAAATTAAAGTGTTTCCAAAGACAGAACTGCCATCGTGTGTTAGCAAGGCTTTTATTCAGAAACTTGGAACCTGGAAAGCTAACTCCGAGACACTGCATCCTTATGTTGGACTTTACATTTTCTTTGCAATCGGAATTTATTTAAGGGCCAAGCAAAATAAAAGATACGCTAAATGAAAAAAAATGTTATATTATTGCTTTTTTATTACATTTACCACTAATGTAAACATTCAAACATTACACTCACTTATAACACTCTACATTTTGATCACAAGTGACAAGCGCATGGCAGCTAGCCACTTGGCAGCTAGCGGTTAGCGGCTAGCTTACTAGAGGATTATGTGAAATGCTAACAAAGCAGTCTAAATCTTGAAGTAGTACTCTTTGTTAAAACACGATACCACACAAAGAATCAACAAATTCCCCTGATTGACTGGCTTATCAAGAAACCAATAGAAATGGAAATGAGAAAAAAATCGGAACAAAAAGGAAAACAACTAGGAAGACATCTAGTAAAGTGAAGCTTACACAGTTTGCTGACGTGGTACGTAATGATAGTTCTATACATGTAAAAGGCATACAGCATTTGAAGTGGGGTACTTAGTCACACATCTGAGCCAATTCTTAAAACGTAAGAGACTACACACAACTCCACCGATACGCCTTCCTTTGAGGAAGCAGAGTCTGAGCACTCTGAGGTGGGATCTCCTATCTCGGGGTTCGTAGTCACTGAGGTGGTTGGAAAGCTCCTTGGTGGCAGATGAGATCTGCCCGGAGTTCCTAAAGGCTCTGGATGTTGTGGAGCTGTTGTGGTTGACTCTCCTCTACAACATCACGTGGACATCAGGGACAGTGCCTCTGTATTGGCAGACCGGGGTGGTGGTCCCACTTTTTAAGAAGGGTGTGTTCCAACCATAGAGGGATCACACTCCTCAGCCTCCCTGGCAAGGTCTATTCAGGGGTGCTGGAGAGGAGGTGCCAGAGTTTGGTCCGCATTGCCGGCAGTAAATCAAATTCATTTAATGAGGATTGGACTCTGCCCTTTGTCACGATTCTGTTCATAACTTTTTATTGACAAATTTTCTAGGCACAGCCGAGGTGTTGAGGGGGTTTGGTTTGATAGCCTCAGCATTACATCTCTGCTTTTTGCAGATGATGCGATGCTGTTGGCTTCATCTCGCCGTGATCTCCAACTATCACTGGAGCGATTCGCAGGCGAGTGTGAAGCGGTTGGGATGAAGATCAGCACCTCCAAATACAAGACCATGGTCCTCAGTCGGAAACGGGTGGCTTTCCATCTCCGGGTCGGGGATGAGATCCTGCCCCAAGTGGAGGAATTTAAGTATCTTGGGGTCTTGTTCACAAGTGAGGGCAGGATGGACTGGGAGATTGATAGGTGGATTGGCGCAGCGTTGGTAGTGATATGGACTCTATCCGTTGTAGTGAATGAGATGAGCCGAAAGGCGTAGCTCTCTATTTACCAGTCGATCTAGTTCCTACCCTCACCTATGGTCACGAGCTGTGGGTCGTGACTGAAAGATCAAGATTCCAGATACAAGCAGCCGAAATGAGTTTCCTCCGCAGGGTGTCCGGGCCCTCCTTTAGAGATAGGGTGAGAAGCTCTGCCATCCCCGAGGCCGCTGCTCCTCCACATTGAGAGGAACCAGTTGAGGTGGCTCGAGCATCTGGTTCGGATGCTTCCTAGACGCCCCCCTGGAGAGGTGTTCTGAGCATATTCCACCGGTGGGAGGCCCCGGGGACGACCCAGGACACGCTGGAGAGACTCTCTCTCAGCTGGCCTGGGAACGCCTTGGGATCCTGGTTGAGTCAAACGCCAGAGGAGCTGGTTGAAGTGGCTGGGTAGAGGGAAGTTTGGGAAGCTGCTGCCCCCGCGACCCTACCTTGGATAAGCGGGAGAAGATGATGGATGGATGGATGGATGGATGGATGGATGGATGGATGGATGGATGGATGGACGGACGGACGGACGGACGGACGGACCGACCGACCGACCGACCGATCGACCGACCGACCGATGAGGAATAAGTAATGCACTGTGGGGTTACTACTCCTAATAGTGTACTCAAAATGAACAACACAGCGCACCACACATTTAAGCAATGTGATATATTGCTGATAGTACTTTTATTAAACAGTTCTTTAACAGTTCTACATGTGTCTTTTATTAGTGAACACGCACTAACCAACAACAAATTATGATTCATTTGCTATATTAATCCGTTATTTGGCTCTGCCAACACAAATAGCTGCGAACAGTGACGTTAGCCCTGGAGCTAGCCATGCGTTAAATGCTAATTTGCCAAAGTATTAACACTGATTTAAAAAAAAAAGAAAAAAAAGGGACAAATGAAGTTTGTTTTAATGTTTCACTTTCATCGAGCGAGAAAGACAATTAGGATACTTCACTTCAAGTCATATTGCATTAATAGTTCATTTAGTTAGAGCTCTAAAATGAGCAAACGTAAATCATAGTAGTAATGCTAAATAACATGAGAGCAGTGCACTCATTAGGCGCATATAAGTCAAGTGTTAGCTCCTGTCGGAAAATCCATAGTAATGATACACAACCATGGATATTTGATGTAAGCCAAACTAACGGTTAGAACACCTGTGAGGTGGAGTGATACGTAAAATCAAACGTTCCAGTGCTGTTGTACTGTATATCATGACTCGAGGAATGATTTGCTTGGTCAGAAGTAACTCTTGTATAAATAACGATATCTCCACCGAAAAACGCAAGTCTTTTCTCAAACCAGATGTGTGTCGTAAAACCAGGCCTGACCTGTCAGAGACAGCCACAAGGGAGCCAGACCACCAGAAAATACAAAGAAGAGGAATGAGTGGTAGCAGAAGAAGATCTAGCAGACGTTACGGCACCTGCTGGCTCGCTGGTAACTAGATTTCCTTGCAAAATCTTCTTGTTGTTTAGTTATACAAACTCACAACGCGACCAGTTAATCCTCTATCTATGTCGGGAGAGTTTCATCAAGTCTGTGGGTAGGCATGGGCTGTGGAGCAGACTGATGGCTCAATGTGGTTTTCAAAAGTTCAAGTTTCAATAACCGTTACTACCGGCTATCAGCGACAGTGGTGGGCGCATCAGTAAACATTTGTCATTCCCCAGCGGCCAGTACGGCAGTCCGTCATCATTAGTCCGTCATGATTTCAGACTAGCTAGTCCGTCACTCCGTCTTCCTTAATCACTAAATTCAATTTGGGCACCACTATTTTAGGACCGTCAGTGAAAAACTGTTTATATGTCATGACTCGAGTCATGCAAGGAGTAAGGTTTGGGCCTTGTCTCATGTCTGGGGTCACGCTTGGGTTAAGTTTGAGTAGAGTTCATGTGCAAGACCCGTCACGTGTCTGCTTTGGTATTGATGTAACAGAGTCCAGTTTCAACTAGTTTTAGGCTATATGAAGTCTGGACTATATGATGTCAAGGATCTTTTATGCTATATGATGTTTGTTGATCTGCGATTGGCTGGCAGTCCAGTCCAGGGTGTCCCCCGCCTACTGCCCAGAGCCAGCTGAGATAGGCGCCAGCACCCCCCGCGACCCTTGTGAGGAATAAGCGGTCAAGAAAATGGATGGACGGATGGATGTTTGTTGATGTCAGGAACTGTAATTACGGAGTCAACAGCCAATCAGAGAATTCCATGTCAGTACTAGTACTCACATGTCTAGCCACAACCAATGAGATTGATTGACTGTCTAAGGGTCTGAGAAATATGTGTGTTCGCCAGATTATTGCTCAACTGTTCCTGTGTACGGCTCTCTTAGGTTTTGCCTCTCAATGTGAATAAATAGATAAAATCTTATTTGTGTCTGCGCCTTGGGATCCAAACCCCTCAGCACACAACATTATAAGGGTAACGTCACACAATTGTATTCATTTAGAAACAGTTTGGACAACTCTATACAAAAGAAAATATAGGAATCACTGCTCTTCCTCCTGATTCTCCTCCCCAAACTGCCCCTCATCTTTGCATTTCTGGTTAGTGACAGTTCAGGTGATGGCCAAAAATCTCTTCAGTCGGCGGTTATTGCTTCAGTGTTTCATAGTTTCATTCCGTCGGCTAAAGGGGAGTCAGTCAGTGACGGACTGATGGACCGGTGACGACATGCTGTTACAGCCCATCTCTGTTCACCGGTAAAGCGTTTGCAGCTCTAGCAAATGATTTCAAATGACATCAGGTTTCGCTCAAGGTCGGAATGTTTCCGAAACATTCTGTAGACGGTTTCAATGGTTCTCTAAACGGTTTAAATTTCTCGGTGAGCGTTTGCGAACCTTGAACACATCCTGACGGGAGTGCGCATTCGCTAACTTCGTCAACACTCGCAAACATTCACCCTTCAGTGGTTTATGGGCCTCCTCTTTGATGTTAATTGCCTCCAATAAACTTTTTTTCTTCATCTCTGTGAGCAAAGAGCTCTTGGGTGAATTACCGCAGGAGGAATCATTTCATTTCATGCCTATCCGTACGTCGGCCAAACTGTGTTGAACACAAATATGAGGATATTCTATCGTAAGTGTTGAACAGGTTTAACATTCACGATTTTCATTTCATTTCCACCTATTTCCTGGGCAGATTTGGGAGGATTATCACTCAGGAAAATCTTTTACAGACAGAGAAAAATTGGGCCATTCCTGACTTTGACCCCATGGAAAAGCTAAATTTTGGTCAGAGTTTTGTGTACATATTCCTCCTGAAATTTTTGGACAAACGCCAAACGTTACAAGGCTTAGGGCATTTAATCTTGGCGCTACCACTGTATACTGTAAGCATCGGCACCGTAGGTGTGGAAACATGAAGACGATTCTAAGGGGCTATGTCGTGACAGGGACCCTCCAAAATAGTCACTTCAATTTGCGCCCCGAGAATGTTTTCTCACAGGGGCCCCAAATATATTTCGAGACACCCCTTCTTGTGGGCACAGGTTTTCAGCACGTGCGCCTGCATTTTTAAAGAAAATCTAACCTGTGCTGTTTGTGTATAGGATTACACATGTGTGGCAGTGTGATAACGGGGAAGGAGACACTGATCTAATGCCGCGGAGCTGCGCGCCATTCCTATCTTGGCAAGCGTCCGCTATTGGTCAACGCCTCGCATCTTCTCAGGAAAAAAGCGTCTTAATCCTGTCGCCGGCTTTGGTTTCAGACAGGTCGCCGCACACATATGCGGCATAGTGACATGTGTGTAGATTACATAGGCCTGTTTTAATTAGTGAAGAAACTGTACAGAGAAACATCTCTCACCCGGCACGCCCGACTTAAGTTTCAACTGAGATGTCGGCGATGTCATACAATCTCGGTCGGCCTGTAACCTTACAGCGAACCGGTTAATGGTAATAAACTATTAATAAGACAAAGAATCAATCTGTCGAATCATCATCTTGCGCAGCCAAGCACGACGTCTACAATCTAAAGCAGGGCTATGACTCATTCGCCCGACGTCAGATGAGGGATATGTTGCCCGTGTTTGTGTAAGCGACAAAACGCTGCCTGCTTTGAAAACTGACAAATGCAATCACAAATGTGAATCCCAACAGATCCCGGTGCCACATATTTACTCACTCATCACGTTTCATCAAGACAGAAAACTGAAACTCGGTGAAAGACGACACAGGGAGAAGGTTGTGAGAATCACTTATCCGCCCCGTCAGTATTATCGTAACGAAATAGGCAGCATGGGTGATATCAAAACCCGCAAAGATAAACAATTCCACGGATGCCAGGGCATGTTCCGGGTACACTTGCTGTAATGCGATGGCGGAGGAGGGGCGGAGGTGCAGATTTGAGGGCGGATCATTGCTATCCGCTCTGGCCGGAGAGCGGAAACATGATCGAAGGCCGGCGAACGAGCAGATGAGAGAAGGACGTTGGCGGGGGAGACAGCGGAGATCCGGGGGGGGCGGTGGGAGGCATGTTGAAATTCCTAATAGCATGAAGGGGTTATATTCTGAAGGCCAGCATGGGGGCAGACTGTTGACAGACTGACAGACAGCACCCCTGGTCTGGAGCATGAGGAAGGCCAGGGGTCTACAGTAACCCCTGGTTTCTCTGTGGTTTAGTGGTGTATAAATCACAGCGACGCTTCTGATACGGTGTTAAGGGGCAGCACGTGTCGTGTCGCACACGACGGCCATTGAAATGCGCCAACAATAAAGCGCATAAGGAATGACAACGCGGGAGGCAATCTGTAAGCTGCATTACCACCGAGCCAAGGGCAAGACTTTTTATGTAAGAAAGCGGTCACAGTAAAAGCATGAAGTGGTCACGTAGTTGAAAACAAAAATCTTCAAAGTATCTTAGACAAGTATAAAAAATATATATATCTCAGCCATCCATCGAAACACAAGCCTGGTGAGCCGCACCCACTTTCTGGAACCAAAGAATGGGGGTCTGGACAGGATTCTATTGACCAAGTTCGACCTGGTACAAAACGAACTGTGCAATCAAATTTATTTGCTGTGACATATTCTTCGTAAGCTGATTTGATCGTTTCATTTGTTTACAGAAACATTCGATTCAAAGATCAAAGAAAGCTATTAGAATAGTCTTTGATTTGAAATAATACTTTCCATTTGATTAATTTACATTAATTCCAAGATTTTACTCTCGTAAATATCTGTCAGAAACTTTGAAGAAAAAAGCAGAAGTAGAAGAATGTGATTAATCGCAATTAATCGTGATTACTTAAGGGAAATTAGTTACTTAAAAAATTTTAATCGCTTTGTCGGCACAAATCTATTTCAAAAGAAGACAGATAGAGCCGTTAAAATTGATTGATTAATTGGCAAGTAATCGATTACCAAATTAATCGACAACTGTTTAAATAATCAAGTAATCGTTTGGAGCCGATTTTTCATTAAAACTGTCCAAATCCTCTGATTTAAGCATATCAACAGTAATTGTTCACTGATTTCTGATTTCACCGGCGGCCATCTTGCATTGCCACTCACTCAGGCGTCCTAACTTGAATACATTGATTACGCTCCGGCGGTGGTTTTCATGTTACTTTCTGTCTCTATGGCGAAAATGCCACTGATAAGACTTGGAGAAGCGCTACATGCACATTTCATCGCTACAAACACGATTGATTACACAATGCGAGGTGCGCATGCGCAGAAAGTCGGCCATATTTGTTTGTCAACTACGGGAACTACGCTTAGTCAAAATACGGAAGTATGGGACGTAACTTCCGCTTTTCTCTGACTGCTTCTGATCATTATTACTCGATTACTCGAGTAATCATTGGAATAATTTACATGTTATGTTTATCCCCCATTACAAAAGTCTAACATTTGACATGTTCAGGGCCCTAACTCTTGTTCAGCGCCATTCCAAATGATGTACAAAAAATAAAAAAAAAGACTAATAATATGCAGCATGGTCAAAGTCAGTTTAAATGGATAAAATTAAAAATATTAAAAAAGCAAGAACACGTTTATTTTTGCCATAGTCATTCAAGACATTTGTAACGGCCCCGTCAGGCCAGCGTCGGTGAACTTCGGTGACCTAACAGAGTCACATAGATGTGTTGTAGAACACTGCTCAGTGTGAAATTTGGGCCTGCTAAGTTGAACACAAAGCCATTGTAAGAATGGCAGCAGTCGGATAAACTTGTTTCTGCTATTTGGCAGTACAGTATTTAATTTATCTGCATGTCACTAAATGTCGCAGGCATAGATAGACAAACAAGAGCCATTTGTTGTAGCAAATAAATTACTGTCCAAACAATTAAGTTCAACTATTTTCATCCCCAACCCACAGTAGTTGGGAAAATTGGCTAAGACCGCATGTAAATGTCGTCAATATCAACAGTTCAAGTGATGTCACTCTTAAATCACATTGCACAGCTTTAGTAGCAATCGAGCTCAAAGGTCGCCAGTCGTCTCCTTGGCGTCAGGAGCCTTCGGACATAAAGTAAGGAAAGGTCATCAGTCGTCTCTCTCGGGCGCCAAGAGCTTTCGGACATAAAGCAAGGAAACAAAAGAACGGAATCTCAAGAGGATATACTGTCCCCTTCAAAAGTATCGGAACGGCAAAGTCAATTCCTGGGTTGACATTTGGGGTTTACATCTCAATATGCTAAACAAATCGGGACAGAGCACTTTTTTTTCTTTTTTTTTTAAACCCACCCACTTTTCAAGTAGGCAAAAGTATTGGACTTTATTAAAGATCCTCTGAAATGACATGTTCACATTTTTTTTAGGTTTTTGATCATAAATATGCCTTACTTAGCCTGACTAGGTCCCCAAAGTTGTGAGATAAACGACCCATGTTTCCCTTTCCGATGGGCGTTTGTATCAAAGTAGCTCAAACTCAAACTTTCAAATGGGCTGTTTCAGCAGATCGGTTTTATATGTCACAAACCCCACCTTTTTCGGTTTTACACGTCACTAACTCCACCCTCACAATTTTCAACCCCTCCCTCTACCGGAGATTTCCAACTCACGAATAAACAGCAGCAGTAGTAGCAGGACAGCATGGCAGCAAAACAACCCCATAGCAACTGCTCTGAACCAGATTGTACAGAGAACAACAAAAACGTTTTTCTTCTGCCACAGAAAGGTTTGTGGTTGCACTTTATTTATGCATTCAATATGCCCAAGCAACTTCCCAAAACGTGTGTTTGTTTGTGGCAAACATTTTCTGACAACTGCTTCAGGCATTTGGGACAATACAAACGGCAATATTCCTTCAGGTGCAGACGTGAAGACTCCGTTTGTAAACAGGAGCACACGGAAAAGACGAGACTTGGCCACGCCCAACTCATTTTGTCATCAAAAACACATGGAAGTCTGGCAAGCCTTGGCCACGCCCACCAAAATCTGCTTGTTTGATGCTAGGCTAATAGTAGACCTTCCTAGTGGAGCTTGAAACTCTACAACAAGGTAAAATTTCGTGAAATTTTCTTTTGATACAGTATTAGGGCCTCCAGAGGATGGTTTGCGTCCTTGCTGCAAAGCTCATTTTAGGAGATCTTTTAATGAACTTAAAGTGAATAACAATTATCATTTGGTGGCACAGCATCAAGCCTGCGACCCATTGACTGCTGAGGTTTGGATCCCAAAACGTAGACACAAATAAGAGTTTTAACACTTTATTCGCATAACGTCAAAAGGCGTGGAACTAACTTGACTTGACCAGAAACAACGAGAAGGCATCGAGGAAGAGAGAAGCAGGTGGCCAGCTGGACAGAGGAAATAATCCGACAAACACACATTTCTCAGACAGTTTATATAGACGGTGAATTGATCTGATTGGTTGTGGCTAGACATGTGGGTAACAGGACTGACATGGAATGATCTGATTGGCTGTTGACTAGATAAAGAGATTAAAGACTCTTTAAGACATCACATAGCTCCTGACATCACATAGGTTAAGACCAGTTGAAACTAGATGCCGGTTACATCAGTTCAAAAACAGACACTTGACCTCATGGTCATGACCCAATCATGACACTGACTTCGCCCGACTGCTGCATTTTTCATTTGAAATGCTTTGACAGGCCTTTATGGTAGTCTCTTTCAGTTCTTGTTTGTTTGCTCTATTGGGTTAGGTTCTGGTGATTGACTATGACCTTCCATTTTTTGCCCCAGATGAAGTCCTTCGTCTAGATGCAAAGACCATCAAATAAAAGCTGGATTACTAAAATGTTGTCTTAACTTTGATCTGAAACTCAAATGTACAGGACTGTCTCAGAAAATTAGAATATTGTGATAAAGTCAATTATTTTCTGTAATGCAATTAAATATGCTGGTGGCATTTGATAACTATCTTTAGATAATCATTAGAATTCCTTAAAGGCATTCAACTGACGTTCCTGAAAGTTTGCAACACACCTGTGCTATAACTCGTACATGCATGATTTCAGTTAGGCTTTTAAATAAATTTGGAGATACAGACAAAAAAAAAAAAAAAAGACAAAACATCCATCCAAGCGCAAAGATTTATGACAAGAGATTCCATGCAAAATCAAAACAGCTGCCAGCGGTTTATCATTCTACCGAGTGAGTCATTACATTTTCTCCCAAATCAAGAAAAAAAAAAAAAAAGACAATTGATGAACGCGTTGGGATAAACAAAGGGTTGTTAAGGTGAAATGTGCCTCCAGATATCAGCGAGGCAGAGGGAAAATATTCTGACTGGCAGAAGATGAACACCAAATGTGAAAGATTTAAGCAGATAATGAGGAATGTTCGAAGCAGGTGTGGCTCCTGTTTTAATTTTTCAACTTCGTCATGGAATTCGGTCACAAAAGGTCCATTATGGGTGGCTTGGCCACTACAATCAATAAAAGAAAACCGTATTTAATGAGGTTGTTTGAATTAAAACTATGTACAAATCCTTGTTTTTGAAAAGAAAAATGCAATCTAAATTACAGAAATCGATTTCTGGAGAAATTCCGGGTGAAGGCTGAGAGGTGAAATGAAAAAAAATGTGGAATGATATCCAATGAATATTGAAATGATATCAAATGATATACAATGACCTGGAATGATCAGAACGTGCCAAAGTTGGAAATGCTTGAATCGGTCAAAAATGTATAAATTACAGGAGAAAAACATCGTAATCTTTGGCTTTTATTTTGAAACTTTGATGGAAAAAAATATGGTAGCTATAACTGGAACAGTTTGAAGTAGGAACGGTTTAGAAAAAACAACAAAATGTAGTTTTTTGCTTTTATTTGAAATTTTGAAAAAAAAAAAAAAAACGCAGTACGAATTATCTGAACTGTTTAAAGTTCAAAACTCAAAAATGCAGAAATTACAAGAGAAAAACAAAAAATTGAAATTGTTGCCTTTTATTTTGAAATTTTGAAAAAAAAAAACATTGGTAGGGATAAGACTGAATAGTTTAAAGTTGGGATATTTTGAATGGGTAAAAAAAGAAAGCAGACAAGAAAAATAAAAAAAATGTAACTTTTGGCATTTATTTTGAAATTAATAAAAATTATATAGATGTAGGGGTAAATTGCACACTTAAGTTGGAAGGGTTTGAATCAGTCAAAAATGTAGAAATTACAGGAGAAAAAAAAACAAAGGAAATTTGTGGCTTTTGTTTTGAAATCTTGTCAATCTCAATGTCAAGAGAAGTGAAGCCACCGGCGGACATCTGAATGCGTAAAAAAAGATGTAGAATTTAGAAGAGAAAATCAAACGAAATTTCATTTTTAGCTTTTATTTTACAATTAAAAGAAAAAAGTTGTGGTAGTGTTAGGCTGAACAGCTTAAATTTGGAACGGTTTCAATCGGTCAAAAAAATAGGTGGAAATTAAAGGAGAAAAATGAAAAAACTTGTTGATTTTATTGTGAAAATTTGGGGGGGGAAAATAGCATTAGCAATAAGCTGAGTTTAAAGTTGGAACGGTCAAAAAGATGACAAAATTGGAAAACAAAAGCAAACTACATTTTTTTGCTTTTATTTTTGAACTTTTGAAGAGAAAAACGAGACCTTCCCTTTACCCAATTCATAATAAGTGGCACCGTGACCACTCATAACCTCACACAAACTATGCTCGACACAAAGGAGACGAATGTAAATTCTGTTTCTCCCGTCTTGTCTACCCTTCTTTCTCTCCGGGATTTGTACTTCCTGCTTTGGAACACAATGGCGGAATGACTGGAGGATGAGTGAATAGCGGCCACCGTGGGGACTCCTTAATGGTGCGCGAGGAGCCACAGAGGCGAGGAGGAAGACAGGGTGGGAGCCCAAAAGTGTCCGATCTGGCCTGTAAAACGGACTTGAATGGCTGTCGAATGGGCGACCGAAGAGATGGCTGGAAATCAGCCAAGTTTGGACTGAAAAGACAGCATGATGTTGCTGCTTCCACAGATACGAGCTCCTCATTCCCTTCCGCTTGCCAGGACTCATCGGATCCTCCTACCGAGACCTCAATTTGTTCCGAGTCCCAACATCAGTTCTCACAAGTTTTTTTGGCTCCGTTCGCACGCGAGTAAAGTTGCCGTCCAACCAGAAGGGAACGATTATGTAGTCACACACGCAAAACTACTGCATATCTCCCAGCTTAACAAATGAGCCTCCTCCTCCTGTGTCAGACAGAACACATGGGAGGGGGGCAGAGATCCGGTCATGTCTTGGAGCGAGATGTGACCCCAGTCGAAGACTAATAAACACCCCGGACCTCAAACTTGCGGTCTTGATGTGATAATTGTACGATTGTCCGCGCTTTTGTTTACGTCAATTAACTCATTCACTCCCAACCATTTTCACTTGTGGTTTCCTGGATTTTGACTGATTTTTCAAGGGTCGCGAAATATTATGTTCTATTGCTATAAAAATATGGAACATACCAAAAGAGAGATTAAAGTCTCTTCTTTTATCAGGGAAAAAAAAAAAGTATATTCCTGTTTCCGCTGTGCAGCAATTAGCAATAGAACATGGCTAAGTTTCAACGTTTTCCACAATTCTGCTTAGAACTGTGGGGAAATCAGCTTGTTTTAACATGGCCTGGTTGATCTCTTATACTCTGCTGCCACTCAACCATTTTCTGCAGTAGAGAGACTGCATCAAAGACTTCTCTATGCTCTGGCATCAAAAACAAAAACAACAACAACGTATAAGTACGTCTTTGGGACACTTAAAACATTTAAAATGACGTATTTATACGTTTTTGGGAGCTAATGAGTTAAGAACAATGTGCAAGAAGATCCTTCCCATGGAGAAGAGATGATGCTGGCACTCCCCCCCCCCCCCCCCCTTCCAGTTTGAATCGGTTTGAGGAATGCGTGCAGAGAGTCTGCTCGACGCAGACCTCTCATTAATCGAGGCGCTTGAAAGCGGGATGACGCCGGCGGAGGAGATTGAAGAAGGATGAAAGGGAGCAATAAAAATGATGAGATATTTGCGGGGAGGAAGATGGCTGAAGATTGACGCCTTTATGGCTCCATTGTGTTGCTGCGTGCATGCTTGGCAAGGCAACACGCGGGTCCCTCGCAAGCTCGCCAGGCAAGGAGGAAAGCTGCCGGCGCGGCGCCCGCTCTTGTTAAGGAACTCGTGCAGACTGAACAGGCAGCGCTCAGTAACGCCCAGATAGACAAAAAGAGGAGAGCGAAGAACATGCAAGGACGTCTCATCTCGATTCGTTAGCAAGTGGCTGGGACTGGGGTGTTAAGTTTAGACTGTGACATTGTTTAGAATTGGAATTTCTGAGTCGCATGTCCTGGTCACACTAAATCAGGGGTGTCCAAACGTTTTCATTTGAGGGCCACATACAGAAACTCAGAAGGACTCAAGGGCCACATAATGTTATGAAGATAAATTGTGTTTAGTGCTAAAAATTGCACAAATAATTTATTTGTGTTTTTTTTGCATATTTAGAAAAATGCTACAGTATATAAACCAATTTATTTGTAATATGGCAGTCGGGTTATTATACTTTTGGAATTTTTCATTTTAGTGAGTTTTTATTCGTTTTCAGGGTGGTCAGAAGCTATGTGATGTCAGGAATCTTTCCTCTCTATCTAGTCAACAGCCAATCAGATCATTCCATGTCAGCCCTGTTACCCACATGTCTAGCCACAACCAATCAGACCAATTCACCGTCTATATAAACTGTCTGAGAAATGTGTGTTTTGTCGGATTATTTCCTCTGTCCAGCTGGCCACCTGCTTCTCTCTTC
Organism: Festucalex cinctus; assembly: GCF_051991245.1. Classification (NCBI taxonomy): domain Eukaryota; kingdom Metazoa; phylum Chordata; class Actinopteri; order Syngnathiformes; family Syngnathidae; genus Festucalex; species Festucalex cinctus. The sequence goes on along the minus strand of NC_135411.1, from coordinate 9,224,310 downwards.
CTCGATGCCTTCTCGTTGTTTCTGGTCAAGTCAAGTTAGTCCCCCGCCTTTTGATGTTATAAATATAATAAAAAGTGTTAAAACTCGTATTTGTGTCTGCGCTTTTGGGTTGGGATCCAACCTCCGAACATAAGAAATGATATCAAATTTTGTCTGTATTTCGAGGCTGGTATTGACGTCATCAAGTACACATTTTTATCTGTTTCTGGGTGTATTTCAATTGGTCTCTACATCAGGTTTCATTTCATCCCTGTTGACTTGACAGCGACAGCGAGTATTGATTGACCGTCTGCAGCAGCAAACAGAATTTTGATTTGATATTGTTCGACAAGGAGGAGCTTTAACTCAAGATGTAGACCGTGAGAGGGTGTTTTTTTATGTGCCGTATTTTCCGCACCATAAGGCGCACCGAAAAGCCTTCAATTTTTTCAAAAGCTGACCATGCGCCTTATAATCCAGTGGGCCTTATATATGGACCAATATTGAGCCGCAACAGGTCTCGCTGTCAAGACGCTATCGGTGACCCTGCACGATTGGCAGATCCCGCCATCTTGGATCTAGCTAGCTAATACTAATACTTTACCTCAGAGAAAATAATAAAACAGCTGTTTATTCATTTTGGGAGTGAATGGAGTTGTCAGAAAGCTGGTTTGTAATCTATTAATAAAGTTTGACTGACCTCTCTGTTTTGTTGACATTCCCTTTAGCGCAGCACCATCTAATGGATGCAAAACGTAACCCCAGCCTCTACTTATATATGAAAAAAGTTTTAAAATATGTCATTCATTGAAGGTGCGCCTTAAAGTGCGGAAAATGCGGTACTATGATGAGTTTGGAAAAGCTACAGTGGGTTTAGGTATAAAAGCCACACGTAAATAAATGCCCAATTTACCATCACGGCTCTGACTCCAATATTGCCTGTGTAGTTTGTTTCTCTGCCCTCTTCTCAGGCTTGCTTTTGAGGGGGTTGTCACACGTCTATATTAGGTGAGAGGAAGATGAAAAGCCGAGGTCATTAGCGACGCTTGGCGTGTGACTTTATGACTTTACAAGTCCTTTTTAAGCTTTGCCCCCGCTCCGCCTATCCTTCCCCCCCACTTTCCCCTCAGCAGACCGGCCGGAACCCTGCAAACTCATCCTGTTGTGATGTGTCACGTCCACTCAGGAGAGCGCAGAGGCGTCGCTACGACGCAAACACGATTGGGACACGAGCACATTTCAGCCCGAGATACGCAATGCGCTCGCTCGTCTATCAGGCCCATAAACACTTTTCCTCCCCGCCCTGAGTGATTAAATGAGACGTGTAGGGACGGATTCCGGATATCCTCCCTAATTTGAGCATGAGCTCATGGTGCGCCGCGGTGTCCTCCTGTGTCCAAGCATCGGCCTCTAGAGCAATACCTCTGCCGGTCAAAACATCTGCAAAGAAAAATACGTGCAGACATCGACAGAGAGAGAGAAAGAGTGTGCGAAATGGTGGGAAATGATGGCGGGACAAGAGGGACGCAAAAATTACATGACAAAAAAAAAAAAGGTTGAGAACTTCCTGTTCTAATCAAGTACACTAGCCGATTTTAACCATTCAACTAACGAACCAGCTTGAGACCTGCTGCATGATGTCATGTGACAGAATGTGAAATCACTGTCAAAGACAAAGGCGTGGGAATTTCTATGCGAGTTGATTGAATAAGGTACACCAGACAGACAAGAATAGTGGGATCAAAGGTCATTGCACCCGCCATAAAAGGAAATGGAAGAAAATGTCAAGTTGGTATCCCTTTGCAGCTATAATCATTCTTCGGGGATGAGAGAAGCTCATGGGGAGGGGCCGGGAGTTTAATATGTTGAGGTAGATTTTTCTCCAAACTCTAAATTAAAAATAAAAATATAACGTGAATACCTGTAGAAAGACTGTAGTAAAAAGAGCTGATCACTGCTCTCATCTAAAGCGATTTGGCAACTTGTTTGCGCAATCACAATTCAGACAGTGTGCTGAGTGGTGTGTAGTGTTAATTTCATCAATGAAAACTAAACAAAAAATAATTTTGTCAACACACATTTTTCACCGGACTAAAACTAGACTAGACTGGACTAAAACTCTCATTAATAAACAATAACTGGGACTGTATCAGTATGCATTTCCGTCGACTAATGAAGACGAGACGAAATTGTACTTCACTCCATAAAAACTGGACTAAAATCTTTGGACATTTTAGTTCATGAACAAAAATGAGACGAAAATTATATGATTTTGTAAAATCCATCCAAATGTTTTGAAATTTTAAATTCAAAATGATGTGAAAATGCGCAAAACTGACACGTGACTTGTGCCTGTTTCCATCTGTTCTTCTTTTGCGAATATTGAGAGAGGACTCCGCCGCTCTAGGTGGCGGTATACGCCACAGAGAGGTGATCCACCACTAATTTAAAAGAAGAAGAACAGAAAACGACTGTGCCGTGCACTGACGTCGTATGAGTTTGCTTTTGTAATTCTTGATAAACCGAACTGTTTCTTTGCTGTTTTCCATCTAAAATTGCATTAATGTTCTCTTCTTCAATTAATTCCAAAATGATTTCTGTTTAGTCGTCCACCCCCCCAAACATACCTGACTTTATCGTACGACATTGCTTTAGGAATACAAACGTACAGGTGATGTAATATGTGCGACGTGCATCCGGTCTTGTCAGCGGTTATTCGCAAAACCTGTTTCCATTGCCAAAATTCACATTTTCCTTTTTTCGATACGCTTGAAAAGTCATCCCTTCCAAGCGTAAAAACTTTATTTCGTGAATTTTGGGCCATTTTTCGAATTTCTGGCGTTTTTATTTTCACATTTCTTGAAAATTCAAATAAAAATGGGTGGATGGAAACCCAACTAATAACTTCTATTGCATTTTGCCCATTGACTAGAATGAATATAAAAGAAACTTTTAGAACCGGCTAGATAATTTGGACGGATATATAGATGGAAACGCTACTTTATTAACTCTGAGGGAGGTTCCAGTGTAATATTTTACCACCATGTACACTTGCTGCATATACGACAGTAATGCCTTAGTCCACACTTTCATTAAGTTTACTGACAAATAGTCCTGTATAGGACTGATGCCTTTGTCCCCCCCATGACAAAATAGATGAAGTGGCTGGGGAGAGGGCAGTCTGGGTTTCCCTGCTGAAGCTCCTCCCCCTGCGACCCAGCTCTGGATAAGCTGTAGATGGATAGGACGGACTACCAAAGGATTTTTATGGCGCTAAAAATGATTAAGTGGTCAGAAAAACAAACCCGCCCGAGTCCAAGTAGCCTACCAACAAAAAGATCTGTTTTCAATATATATCAATACGAGACTAAGGCTATGGTGTTTTGGTATTTAATATAAATGTTACCCACCTAATTTAAGACCTGGATGGTCTTAAAAAGAACATTTGTGGCCCTGAAATTGAGCTTCAACCTTTTCAAGAGCCAACGAGAAGGACGTCCTTATCCTTACATTTACAGCTCTCATTCCGATGTCTCTTATTAGCCAAAACTCCAAAAGTATCCCTGCGGCTTGAGTTGTTGCTTCACTAACTTTTTTGTCTTTTGCACTCTTGCCAGCAATGTCTCCCAGGACACGCAGCCTGGAGAGTTGCTGGCTGATGAGACAAGGATCAGCTAATTATGTCGCCTCAGTGAGAAAATGCACCGTCCTTGCCATGGTGTCTCACACACGCATTCTCTCTCTCTCTTTCGCACTTTTCCTCTTGTGAACTCCACTGAAGGGCACCGATAGTTTGAAATGTGACACACTTTCATTGATAACAGAATCGATTTCTTTCAAAAGCACCTGTCAACTCCTGTGAACAGTTTGAGATTGTAAGCAGACAGTTTGTCTAGCAAGGGTGGATAATACTGTGCAGATTTATGACCACCAGGATATGGCCATCACGTCCCTCCTTCACTTACTGACATCCATTCACAAGAAGTATTCGGAAATCCACAGGAAAACACATGCAGATTTCATCCTCTGAAACCGGCTGAAACGAGGTCCCAAATAACGGTAGCTGCTTGTCGAAACTGTGTAAGATGTATGGCCAATCCTGTCTCAAAATTTTAGTTGACCATGGAATTGTATGCGTGAATCACACACCATGAGCACATATTCAATGATGACACAACAGAATTGAAGCAGCAAAATATTCTCCATCCATGACATTAGTGAAGAGAATTACTTGATATTGCCGACTCAAGAATGATCAACAAAATGTAAGTTGTGTTGAACCCACAAGGTTCTCACGTTCAAAAATCAGAATTTCTAAAAAAAAAAAAAAAAAAAAAAAAAAAGGTAATTCGATAATTTAGCATTTTTTGGTTGTCGTCAGTTCGCAACTTTAGAAAAGCAATAAGAACGTTTTGATAGCTTGAACAATATTTATTATTAGTAGTAGTAGTAGTACAATGTTTGAGCCACAAAAATACATCACACTATACTTCCCGCCAGGTCATCGTGGGGCTATAGCTACCAGCTAGCTTAACAGCTATTGTCTGTTACATCAACTCCTCGCTAGTAGTACAAAAGTACCAAGTGATTATTAGGGCCCGACCGATTAATCGGCCGCGGATTGTAATCAGCCGATTATTGGCCTTCAAACATCAGCCAAAACAATCGGCTAATGGGGCCGATTATTTCCCCCTTAAAACGTTATCGAAGAAAACAGAAGTTTCCGACGTTGTGAAAGTGCCCTGAGTACACCATTTCGCTTTTGTAGCATTAGCAACTAGCAAGTGTGTAGCGTATGTTATTCTGGTTATTCTGTTGCCCCTTTAATCTGTTTAATGACACCGCGGTTGGAGTTAACCGTAAAACTAACCACACGACGTAAAGAATTACATCCACGATATATTTAAATACAAAACGTGCTTCGTTTCTAAAACAGCGCTAGCCTAGCACGAACAGCAAGCAAGTTAGCACATGCTGACAGGAAGACAGGAAGTTAGCGTTGACTTTTGGAGTGTTTTTCCTTCAAATAACGAATACCACACACAAATTTTGTGGGAACACATACTCACAGATGATAACACTACGCAAAGGCACAAATTCTTCCCAATGTGTGAAAAACGTGTTATTTTACCAGAATTCAATCGCAACCTTCTTCTGTTGGTACACACTGCCCCCAAGAGGCCAAAACGCACAGGAACAGTCGAGTTATCTTGATTTATATAGCACTGTCAAACAACCTTAGCTGTCAGTATTTGTATTATCCATCCATCCATTTTCTTGACTGCTTATTCCTTATATATTTCAAATAAATATTCGGTAGATTAATCAGTAATCGGTATTTTTTTTCTGCCAAAAATCGGTATCAGCATCGGCCTCAAAAAGGGCATATCGGTCGGGCCCTAGTGATTATAACTCGCAATTGCATTAGATAACACCTGATCCGAAAAAAAATCGCACAGATTTTATGTAGCGGGTGAGGGGCTATTTCATGCATTCTATCAACTATTTTTAAGTGAACATCTTATCTTCAAGCTGGAAATAAAAGCAGCAAAGACATGCACAAAGTTGAAGACATCGACAAAAGTAAACATCTGATGGCTTTAGGGTGCAGCAAGTTTGGTCAAACGCTGCATTAAACTCTGAACAGCTATGCTAGCACTGACGTGCTAACAACACTGCAATCTCTCAGCTGGTTCGCCAAAAGTAATTGTTCGAAACAAACTTAGTTTTAATAAGTAAACCCACACAATTCAACCCACACGGAGATCAAGGATGATGTGCCCGGGTTGTAAGATTATTCCGGTCGCAACTGAATAAATACACCAGTTTGTTTGTTTGTTTTGCATTCCTTTATTTAACCAGTTAAGAAACTCATTGAGAATCTCTTTCCCAAGAGTGACCTGGCCACAGGTTGACAAGGCAAATCCTATGATGGCAACTCTAAGCCTACCTAGCTCAAACTTTGCTCTGTTGTTGACACCTTCCCTCCATCATCATCAGATCATGACGGTCAAGTCATATCTTCTCCTGAAAAGTGGATTAGGAAGGTGTGTTTGTTTACTTGAAGGGGAGAGAGGAGACCAGAGGGGCTAGCCTGGGCGTATCTGTGCGTGTGTGTGTGTTTCAGGAAAGTTGAAAAGGATAAAAAAGCATGTGGTTATTGTTATAGTGGATTTTAAAAGGGGGGAGTTGTAACATAAAGAGATGGAACCACCCGACAGGCATTTGTGGTGAGCTGATCCCCGGATTCTTGGTTCTGTGTGGGGTTGAGCAACATGAAACTTTATTTGAACATATTAATACGCTATCTGAATTTACTGGTGGGGAACAAAGTCCCGTAGCATTTATAAATGTGGTGTGTGTGTTTGTGAGGGTCATGACATGACAACTCCCACTCATGACAAAGCACAGTAGGGCCTTTCGCACTGTCCAAACAAGGCTAGGCCAACGAAAACACACACATGCAGACGTGCGCATCATTTTTCATCTAATGGGTACTTCTTTCAAGAAAGTCGAGCATTTTGTGGCTTTTTTTTTCTATCAATTTGCAAACAAACTTATGACACAGAACCTCGTAGGAACTGCATTTTCCTGGTATATTTATGTTGACGCTAACCGAGCAACACCCTACAACTTTTCTCCACGTCAACTTCAGATGGCATCAGCCAAAATCATATTATAGTTTTATTTCATATGCACACAATCCACTTGCTACATTCCACCCGATGCACACATAGACAGCACAGAAACTGTCCTTAGAAGGCTTTGTACTCGGGCGACTTGTGATGTCATCCTTTTCAGCCCCATTATACCCCCCCCGGTATCTGTTGATATCACATTGTTATTTTTCCATCTCAGCCTTTATGGGCCGTGTGGAGCACTCGATCTTCATTCAGCCAGACGGCCTCAGACATGAGGTAAGACGTGACGGAGCTTAATGATGATGAAAAGGGCAAATACCAGAAACACATTCAGACATTTGCGCTTGTATTAGTGCAGTGTAACTGAAGATAGGCCCAAACTCCAGCACTGTATGACCTTCTAGAGAACATGTTTGACGGCACTAAATTCCAACAAACTGAAAAGTATTCATTTCCGTGACAGCAATGTTAGTTTTGACAAATTCCATTCTTTTTTTTCTTTTTTTTTCCATATTTGAGAGAAGATCAGTGGCGTGTGCTCATTCATTATGGGGTAAAACATGGCCTATGTCAAAGCAGCCTATTGTCTTCTGAGAGTAATTGCAAGCTTCGGATAATACTATAACTACAACGCAAAAAACATCCCATGTATCTCTCCAACAATGTGGGCTTGGGCTGCTTTTAGTGAGGAAATGTTCAAATTTAGACAGCACTGCGGTCAGCTGGGCTCTGGAGGCTTTGTTTCAGAAAAAAAAAACAAACGAAAAAACTTGTTTGTAAGGACATGCAAAGTGACGTATTCCTCTGATTATTTGCCTTAGTAAATAGCAATATATACGTACAGTAAATGTCGATGTGGCAGAGTAAAGTCGACTCGTGTTCAAACCAGATGACCTGTACTGTATAATTGTCTCATATACTCTCAAAAATGAAAGCTTTCCCTTCCTCCGAACCATTTTTAGAAAGACGTCAGCGCAAGGAAAAAACAGGTAATGCGTTAAGATTGAAAGACTTTGAATGAAGAAGCCAGCATTTCAGTAGAACATCAATCAAGCACCAGAAGTAAGAACAGAACGTTCTGGATAAATAAATCAGCAAAGGCTCACCAAACATGTTGTGCTCCAAAACCAAGTCCACTTAAATCCATCCAGGACCTCGCCTCGATATTTGTAGTCTTTGTACTTACCCTGGAAGGCATCCGAGTGGCCAGCGATCAGGTGTTTCAGCTCATAACTGTACAAGTAAATGTTGTGGAGGGTTTCTCGCTTCACTGCGAACTGGTAGCTTTCCTCCATCTTGCGGGTGCAGCAAGAGGGACCCTGGTGCTTGCACACCAGGAGATCCACATCTGGGAGAGAAAGGCAGACATGGACATATGTAATGCGCAATCGGTTCAGCAGTTTTCAAGTTTTCAGTGGTACATACTATGAATAATTAGGGGGCTTTACTTTGGCTGAAGGTTGATATTTTATTGATACTGTAAGAAATTCCAGACTAGCTACAACAATTGTGATTGCTCTCTAAGACTAAAAGGGAAGCTCAGCTTTCCATAAATGCTCTGCTCCTCCCCCTGAAAAATAAAAAGTGAGGAAATATGTACTCCTATGTTTACAATTTATGCCCTATAATACCTTCATCTTTTGTTCAGAATCAGCTCATCACAACCAACTGACACAACTTCCTTCTAATTCATCCCTGCAGTTCACTGCTGCACTTTTATTTATTTATTTACACAGTCAGACGCTGCTCGAAGAGTGGGTTGTTCCAAGGCGTAAAACTGGACGGTCATTGGATAATGCTGGGCTTTTTCTTACCCATTGGACGCTCAGCGTCTCTGGGGTTTATGGAACAGGGAACAGTGGGTCAGCCCAGACATTCGACTACCGTGTAATAGTCCATCCATCTTCTACCGTTTATCCAAGTTCGGGTCGCGGCAGCAGCAGCTTTAGGAGGGAAGCCCAGACTTCCCTCTGCCCAGCCACTTCAACCAGCTCCACTGGCGGGATCCCAAGGCGTTCCTAGGCCAGTTGAGATACATAGTCTCTTCAGCGTGTCTTGGGTCGTCCTCGGGGCCTCCCGTCAGTGGGACATGCCCTGAACACCTCTCCAGGGAGGCGTCTAGGAAGCATCCGAACCAGTTGCCCAAGCCACCTCAACTGGTTCCTCTCAATGCAGAGGAGCAGCGGCTGAACACTGAGTCCCTCGCGAATGGCTGAGCTTCTCACCCTATCTCTAAGGGAGAGCCCGGACATCCTGCGGAGGAAACTCATTCCGGCCGCTTGTATCCAGGGATCTTGTTTTTTTCGGTCACGACCCACAGCTCGTGACCATAGATGAGGATAGGAACTTAGATCAACCGGTAAATCGAGAGCTTCACCTGCCCTTGCTTGTGTACAAGACCCCAAGTTACTTGAGCTCCACTTGGGGCAGGATCTCATCCCCGACCCGGAGATGGAAAGCCACCCATTTCCTACTGAGGACCATGGTCTTGGATTTGGAGGGCACACCTCCCTTTTCCGACTGAGGACCATGGTTTCAGATTTGGAGGTGCTGATCTTCATCCCAACCGCTTCACACGCGTCTGCGAACCGCTCCAGTGAGAGTTGGAGATCACAGTTTGATGAAGCCAACAGTACCACATCATCTGCAAAAAGCAGAGATGCAATGCTGAGGCCACCATACCGGACGGACACCCTCAACGCCAACGGCTGCCTAGAAATTCTGTCCATAAAAGTTATGAACAGAATCGGTGATAAAGGGCAGTGGAGTCCAACCCTCACTGGAAACGAATCCGACTTACTGCCGGCAACGCGGACCAGACTTTGACAGGGATTCGAACAGCCCGTATCAAGGAACTCTGTACCCGTACTCCTGAAGCACTGCCCACAGAACTCCCCGAGGGACACGGTCTTCTCCAAAGGTGAATTTCCATCCGTACAATTTTTAACCATGGTTAATTTTAGTATTTAGGTTGACTGACCGGGCGGCACGGTAGTCGAGTGGTTAGCACGTCTGCTTCCCAGTTCTGAGGTCTCCGGTTCGAGTCCAGGCTCGGACCTTCCTGGGTGGAGTTTGCATGTTCTCCCCGTGCCCGCGTGGGTCTTCTCCGGGTACTCCGGTCTCCTCCCACATTCCAAAGACATGCATGGCAGGTTAATTGGGCGCTCCGAATTGTCCCTAGGTGTGAGTGTGGATGGTTGTTCGTCTCTGTGTGCCCTGCGATTGGTTGGCAACCAGTCCAGGGTGTACCCTGCCTACTGCCCAGAGCCAGCTGAGATAGGCGCCAGCAGTCCCCGCAACCCTTGTGAGGAATAAGCGGTCGAGAAAATGGATGGATGGAGGTTGACTGACCTTTTCAACAAGTGATTTTTCCCGTTGGCATCAGCCAAGATCCCATAGAATCTTAAGGGTACAGGGTCACAATATGGCACAATCAACAAGATTCTGTGCCTACATATAAGATGGCAGTTTCAAAAATTGATACATGCTTTGTTTGTAAAAATTTCAGGATGATGTTGGACTTGATCTAATGCAATAATAATAGGTTTGATAAAGATCAGTTGATACTTGCCACTGCTAATAATAAACCTCTACGAACAGAAGTCCAAATCCTATGTAGTCCCGTTGCTTCCGGGGGACTACAGATTTATGTACATCTCACATGATTGTCCAGTGTGGAGCCTGAGTATGTGCGTGTTTGTATAGTGGCCTGGGTATGCACACAGATAAACAGCCCATAACTCTGCTGGGAGACACAAGAGGCACCATGGGAGGGTGAGAAAGTGGACCAAGTATTCAACTACGTTTCCTGCTATAAATACTTTCGCTACTGAAAATATAAATATCTTCAGCTTATATCAATGTACTGTTGTTGTTAGGTGCAATCACAATTTATATTTGACAAAACATGTGCTGCATGTCTTACAAAAACAAACAAGCGTGAGAGGCACAAACGGTAATCATCTTTGAAATGAGCCAGACGTTGCCCGTTATAGCATCATTCCGAACAACCACATGAAGGCGGTGACCTAACGATGATCCAATAAACAGCTCAATCAGACTATTACATCAGCTCAAAACGAGGCCACCCTGTCCTGCCAGCGTCACCTGCTTCGCACCATTATAAACACAGCCATGACATCATTTCAACCGGTCACAATGAGCTCGGTCTGTCCGAACAGTCTTTTCCCACTTGTTTCCCTGCCCAGACTGTCATGCACTTGGAGAGCCCCGTCGTGCAGTAGCCTGATATGATAACTCACTCGAAAGGGGGAAGGGCTGGAAGGCAGGTGTTGTAACTAGAGCCTCAAGTATGGACTTAGGACAGACCGCAAGACCAGTGCCTCAGCGACCAAATCCCTCCATGAAACACAATAGGGTTGCATTCTCAATCCCTCTTTCCCTTTCTGCCCCTCTCTCCCATTTGCCGGGCATATCCTCGCGAGGCCTGGGTGTCTCTTAATTACTTGCTGAGATTCCATTTGTTCCCATCTCAGAGGCAGAAAGACCAGTGAAGCCATAACTGGATCTTCAGTTTTCCTGATTGGATAAGTAGCTAAAATATCGCTCAGAGACTAACTTTGGCATCAGGAGTCCACCCTCCCCCGACTATAAAAGAACTTGAACGCCATCATTTGCTTCATAGTTGCATAATCATGCGGCACAATTGTGAGTTATTACTACTACGCCCAAGGCTATTAGCTCACAAGCTGGCTAGTGGCTAGCACCTCTTGTTGGAGATAAAGGGGTAAACTGTTTCTCGCCATTTAAATTTCCATGATTAGCTAAATGGCTAAAACGTCGCTCAGATACTATCTTTGGCATCAGGAGTCCACTCTCCCCCACTATAAAAGAACTTGAGCGCCATCATTGGCATCAGAGGTTATCCGACTACTAGGCCCAAAGCTATTAGCTAACAAGCTAACAAGTGGCTAGCACCTCTCGTTGGAGATAAAGGTGTAAAGACCTGCCATCCACTATAAAAGAACCTCAGCGTCATCATTTGCATCTATCCGGCGCAATTGTGAGTTATTTACCACTAGGCCCAAGGCTGTTAGCTCACAAGCTAGCTGGTGGTTAGCACCTCTTGTTGGAAATAAAGGGGTAAATCAAAGGTGTCCAAACGTTTTCATTTGAGACATACAGAAAATCAGAAGGGCGAAAGGGCCACAGATGTTATGAAGAGAAATTGTGTTTAGACCGAAAAAAAAATAAATATTATATTATATATTAGAATCTAATGCTTAGAACAATGTACCTTTTGTTCAGTTTTGGATTGACAAACATTACAAAGTGCCAGCATTGAGACAACATATTGATTATGGGCTGTACTGCAGTTCTTTTCTTTATAATCAATGTGCTGGTGACACATTGTGATATCTCTGTCAAGTAGATGACACTGTAGCCAACTCCTGACTGACTGTGAACCCGATGCCACAAAGCAATGAATAAATATAATTTACTGCTCCTTTAGCGACATGCCCATAGTGAGCTCATCGTGCGTAATCTGGCTCTCATTTTCCTTGGTGTTAGCGTATTATCTCTCTGATATGAAATGAATCTGCAGGGGACTCTCGGTGTAATCCAGGCCGACCTCGCTGTCCCTTGCGAGTAGCCGGATGGAGTAAGTGATACGCAGAAAGACTTTGGCTCTTAAAGCCACCGCAGCGGTCGGTACCGTCTGACCGTGTCACAAATATACCTGCTCACATTTTAGGGGCTCATTCGCCGCCACGCCACGTGTGTTTGTAGTAGTTTAGCAAACCGCGGAGTCTTTGGAATCTGTGGAACGTTTTACATAGCAAACAGAATTGCGGTGATTGTGAGGGGAAACTAAAATATTCTTCAAACACTCCCGGTCAAAGGTCTTCCAATAACTTTTGAGAGTCACGGCACTCTCCAAAGTTAAGTCAGATGGCCACTGTGCAGCTTTGGCGGGAGTTCAGCGACAATTCGGTAAGTCAAATTCAAGAAGCAGATCAGCTGTAATTTATCTGACAGTTTGGCAGCGTTTTAGCATCTGATTAAAGGCCTCAGCAATCAACTGGCTATTGGGTTGGTTTTCTGCTATATCTCACAATTGAATGGGTTGTCTTGATATCGCAGGTGAAATCCTTTAACGTCAGTATATGCCACACGGATGACTTCATTTGGCAAAAGAGTCATTCTAAACATCTGCAAACTGATCTGATCTCGTAATTCTTCTTTGCACAACTGCTCAAGCGAGCTAAAACCTTTGTGAGGGTTTGTGAAGGTAGCAAACGTTGATTTCTCGTCAGGGTTCGTTCAAGGTCGCACACGATCGTCAGATTACTCAAACTTTCCTCACAGCAAGAGAAACCTTTAACTTGTTATGTTGTGGGTCAAATTGACCCGTTTGGAAAATCTAGTGATGGAGGGGTGGCGGGGGACTCGACTCGACTCAACTTTATTTATAAAGCGCTTTAAGAACAGGTGTTGCTGTATACAAAGAGCTGTACATAAACAAACATCAGTTTTGTGGTAAACAAGAACAAAGTTTGAGGTTAAAAACGTTTGCCAGATTGTTGAAAATGTCCTGTGACAAGAAAAACTGTTAAAACTACCTGCGTTTTTCCTCGTCGCAAAGAAATTTTTAACCATCTAGCCAACGTTTGCGGAAACCGTTTTAACGGCTTTTCTTGCCACAACAAAATTTTGAACAACCTGGTGAACGTTTGCGACCTAGAACGAATCCTGACAAGAAATCAACATTCACCAGACGTGTTCCAACAGTTTTACTGCTTGTTCTTCGTGTTGCAATGAAATTCTGGTAAACGTTTGCGAATTTGAACGAATCCTGACAAGGAATCAACATTCACAAGGCGTTTACCAACAGCTTTAACATTTGTTCTTGTTGCAAGGAAATTTTGAACAATCTGGTGAACGTTTGCGACCTTGGACGAACCCTGATGAGAAATTAACATTCGCCACATTTGCCCCTCGGTGGGATAGAAAATGTAAAGAACCTTATTGATTCTGAAATAGAACTTTTATTCATGAAGAAATGGTCTTGGTAAAGTAATATATATATCGTGATCATATTAAAATAATGGTCTGGGTTTTTTTTTCGTTTTTTTTTTTTTTTCCCAGAAAACACGAAAAACTGAAACAAATCCTGATTATGCTATATGTATTAATAATTTAATTATTTTCAGGACTAGAATTAAATGATCTGTTTAACAAAAGGATGTATCTGACTTTAGCAGAGGTAACCAGCATCTTGAAATGTCGAAGGCAAAAAAAAAAAATATGACTTAGGCCAGGGGTGTCCAAACTTTTTCCTCTGAGGGCCACATACAGAAAAATAGAAAGCTGCAAGGACCATTTTGATTTTTTTTTTTTTTTAGTTATTTATTCACACATTCATTGCCAGACCAGCAAAAAATGCATCATTTGACGTATTTTTCCGTCAATGGCAGTGAATGAGTTAAACATGGTAAAAATCAATGAAGCAATTATAAATTGTTGATATCATGTACAGTTACATATTGAAAACTCCACTGAGCAGCAGCTGAATCCCAACTTGACATTCTGAACCACAAGAACAATCGGTCGTCAACTGACCACACTTAACAACCATTAATGTGATGTTTTCAATTTTTTTCCCATTAATAATTAACCATTAATTAATGTGATGTTTTCACAAATTGGACGTTGACACTAAGAAAGAAGTGGATGAAACTATTTTTATTTCTGGAACTGAATTATTAGGTGAATATTTGTGTCTTTGCGTAGCTAGAAATGTTTAATCCACCCTCTTTTTTTTTTTTTTGAGCATTTCTTTTGAGCATTGAAAAATTATTTTTAGTATTTGCCGCAGGCCACCAAAAAATGTATGGCGGGCCACAAATGGCCCCCGGGCCGTAGTTTGGACACCCCACTTAGGCCATTATTTTAAGAACGTGATCATACATGGGCTTGGTAAACTAAACAATATTATGACTAGTATGATTTATGAAGAGCTGTAAAGCAGATTCAAAATAAAATAACACAATTTAACTTGATTTTAAAAACAAGGGTCTGCTTGGCTTTTTCCTAAAACGGCATGTAAAATCTATTCGCCGAATTTCGAGGGGGGGGGGAGAAAAATCCCAGACAGACGGAAGTGCAGCCGACAGCTTCTTTGTAATTTGCGGCCAATGAATTTATTCTGCCTGGCTAAACCGTTCACACACTTAACCCTTAAGACTCAACTCGGAATCCTAATTCCCTTAATCATCCTCAGGTGACAAATACCTCTGGAGTAATTTACCATATTAAAGCTATGGGCTCAGGGGTCTTGCCTCGTTAGGAACAATCCCTTTCAGCGACAGCTCAGTGCCCTTCGGTGCACAAGTCACAACTAGAATCGCGACGCTTTGCTCACATGCCGTGTGCAATACGCCGTGTCACAGTAGCCGAGTCCAATACTGCTGAGGGGGCAGTTTTTTCAAGCAATTAAAAAAACGACACGCCGGCCACATCACTTTAATACGGTTACCCGCAGATCAAGAAGAGGGTTAAGGTTTCCTGACACTGTTATTTTGATATTTTACATGAGAACAAGAAAAACATTGTAAGAAAACAAGCAATTAAAGGGTTCTTCAGCCTCAGGAAACTGCTCGCCTTTGAACTTGTCGGATCCAGTAAGCGTACAGGATGCGTTTGCTTTTCCGGGTGGGCGGGGCTCGAAGGGTGGACCGTGCCAAACGCAAACACACCTCAAAGGAGTCTTTGCAGCATACCTGCGTTTTTTGGACGCCGTGAAAAGCGGCGGGGTTTTTGCCACGAGAGACCCGTCAGGGTCTGGCGCATGGTACAAAGCCGAAGGGGGTCACGCGGAGAGCGCTAAGCGGGCAAAGCAGGAGGTTGACGTGCTGATAGATACGGACACGGTTAAGCGGCACGAGTTCAGAGGTTTTGGAATCCTGGCAAAGAATCCAGTTCAACTCTTAACAAGCAAACGCCAGTTTTTGAAGACGTAGTTTTTATAGACATTCTAAAGGAAGACGGACGTACATTTATACCGTCTATTTAGCCAACAATCAAAAGATACACGCGATTACCATAGACTGAAATCCAATCAGGGATGTCAACGAGAGACGGACTCAGACACGGTAATCAGCTTCGGACTGGCGCAACGCCGGTGCGACAGACAAAGAACCTCTGAGGCGATTGCGACGTTTACATCTTGAGCTCACGTCTTTTGTCAGGATTCTCATTTACAAGGCGAGCTCTGCTGGGAATGTTGAATTTGAGCGAAGGAGCAACTTGGGAAAACACAGATGCGCAACAACTTTTGTCTACGTGGAGGCGGACGTGCGTGTCCTCCATGTGTTTGCTCTCTCAGCAAGAAAGGCCAAGTTAAAAGGGGGATCCAAATACAGAATCTACAGCCAATCAAAGGCCATGTCGAGCTTAGAGGGCTTGCCAAAACTTTTGATGGTCTAACTGGTGAAGGATGTGGCGACATGTGATAACACAGCGTTCCCATCCCCGTGCTGTTAACACGTGACCCGATTGCTTTGCGTTTAGGGCGCGCGGCACATTTCGCTTCACCTCGCTGTCAATTTACAGACGACAGCGAGAGAAAAGAATAAAAATACATGTTTTCGCATAATCCGATAAGCCGTGCTCCAAGAGGGTGTTTTAAAGGAGCTATAAAATACGTTGCCGGTGTCTGAGGATGTTACCCAAGAAGCCAACTTGAGCGTTGAACTGCTGCTGAGCGTTTGCCTTCCAAGAGGCTTTATGACCTAATCTCACTATGTGGCGCTTGGCTGCGTATCACGGCACAGTGTAACTTCGAAATCTCAGCAGAAACAGTTCACGTCAGTTATCATCTTAGGCCTGATCCTCAGTTTGATTGCGAAACGAATTTGAAAAGCAAACATTGATTAGTTTGCGTCAAACTTTTGGCTTGTTAAGAAAAGATCGTTCATCTGAAAATGTATATGACCATAAAACTATAGAATGTACCTCAGCATGATTCAAAATCTAGAGTAAAGCACTCTTGTTTCATTGCAGACTTATTAATGAAAAAGTGGCCGGTCAGTTGACAATAGCGCTGTCACTGATTATTTTTAGAATTGATTATTCTATCAATTATTCAATTAATCGATTCATCAAATAATTGGATACATTTTTATTTTGCATTAAAGTATTTTACAAAAGCATTTTTTCCCTGATTACTGTTTATTGACCAGTGATATTTGTATAGTGATTAAAAAAGGGGGATTGATGTACTTGTCAACTTTTTTCAAATTGATTATGTTGCCAGTTCGGTCATTGCTCATGTTTTATTTTTAATGAAAACAGAAGATAATCAGTCTTCTTCCATGAATACTACAGAAATCAGTAATTAAGTACTGTTGAGTTGCTGAAATCAGATCATTTCAACAATTTTCAATTAAAAAAAAAATTGCTCCGAACGATTACTCGATTAAAAATCCGCACTTGTCATTTGGTTACCATTTAACTAATTTGCTCCCAATAACGTGTAAATACGTTTTTTTTAATGTTCTAAGTGTCCCAAAGACGGATTTATACGTTTTTTTTTTTGTTTTTTTTTTATGCTAGAGCATACAGAAGGCTTTGATTCAGCCTCTCAACTGCAAAGAACGCTCCCGGCTGTTTTACTGGATTTTGACAGATTTTTCAAGGCCCACAGTGTTCAATTGCTATAAAAATATGGAATCTATCAAAAGAAAGATTAAAGTCTCTTCTTTTATCAGGGAAAAAAAAGTATGTTTCTATCCGTTTCCGTTTTGCAGAAATTAGCATTAGAAGAGAGCTAAGTTTCATCAGTTTTCACAAATCTATTTAAAATTGTAAGTACTTGAGCTTTTTTTTCTAGATGGCTCTGGTTGATCTCCTTTGCTCTGCTGCCACCTGCTGGCCGTTTGTGTAATAACTACCATTTCTGCAACCGTTCTTTGCAGTTGAGAGGTTGCATCAAAGCCTTCTGTATGCTCTAGCATAAAAAAACAAAAAGTATAAATACGTCTTTGGGACACTTAGAACATTTAAAAAAAAAACGTATTTCCACGTTATTGGGAGCAAATGAGTTAAGTAGTTGGTAGCTATTGTAAACATGTCTTGTAAACCACCCATCCAGCATTCTGCCACAAAATTACAACACATAAAAGCATTCGGATGTAACAGAACATAAGAACAACAGCTTTTAATAATCCAGAAGACAAAACTCTATTTCACGATTTAACAAATTTTCAACGATTCGATTTTTTAAAATGACGATGTATCGAACTACCATAATTCGATTTATTGCCCAGCCCTACTACCTCCTGTGTGCTAGGACGGCGACGTCAGAGTCCAACAGCGAAGTAACGACAAAGGTGTTGATACGATCCCTAGATGGGCTTTATTGACTGATTGCTCAGTTTAATGTAATACTCATTAGCCGGCAAAACATTCCCAAATATGCCAAACATTTCCGGGTATTGCAGCAGAGCTGGATTGCCTTTTGTAGGATGTACAGCTTAGCATTAGCATTAGCATTAGTGGACAAGACGGGCTTGTAGTGCTGCCAATGCATCCCTTCCGCAAAAGAAGCTACTAGTGATCTGACACAAAATGTCACCCTGCTGCATTGTGGGTAATTTGTTGATTTAAACATTCGATGAGTAAACACAACACAAAATGCAACCCTCAAAGTTTTTTTTTTCTTTTTATTTTATTTTTTTTTCAGCATGACCATTTCCAGTTAGCAGCGTCTGATGTTCCCCGTTTGCCACACTCGTCTTGGCACAATTCATGAAAAATCTGTTCACCGCACATGAATGAAACGCGGCTCTGTATCCCGACACAAACGTCACACTGTGAAGCGGGGCTGAAGTTTTGCCACTTCAAATTTCGAGCGTTGCTTTTGTTGGCATTTGATCTGTAAAAGTGGACGCGGCGTAGCGCAACTCTGTGCACACAAACACACGCAGCAAATCTCCCGCTCAAACATCCCCGCCGCTGGTAACCACTTTGAAGGCGTGATCGCGCCTGACCCAAAACAACCTACTCGAAAGGCGAGTGTAAATAAAAAGCAAAACAAGAAGCCCAAAATGTACTCGTGAAAAAAGTAGAGCGCTGTTTGATCAGCTGGAACTCGGGAGGTGATAACAGAAACCTTAGAAGCTTAAAAACAGAAGAAAAATTGTTAGGTTTCTTTTGAGATATCACAATGAGGGTCAAAGCGGGTCATTGGTTCGCTAGTGGTTCACATACACGCCCCTACAAAAGTGTTGGAACAGTGATGCGTGTTACTTTATTGTGGTTGTAGACCAGAGTTGTCAAACACAAGGTGCACGGGCCCAGAATTGACCCGGAGGGGGTCCAATCTGGCCCGTAAGGACAGAACACAAAGGGGCATATTCAATAAAGGTTTGCGTCGCCTTTGCACGGCGCTAACCGGTAAAAATGGAGCAATCTGGGAGCGCCTAATTCACTAAACACGCGCAGATGGGGAAATCCGTCACTTAGTGAAGTGTGTTGCCAACCAGATTGCGCCACGGTGCGCTGGTGTTATTTGCGCGTATGTACCGTATTTTCCGCACTATAAGGCGCACCTAGAAGCCTTCAATCTTTTCAAAAGCTGACCATGCGCCTTATAATCCAGTGCACCTTATATATGGATCAATATTGAGCCGCAACAGGTCTCGCTGTCAAGATGCTATCGGTGACCCTGCATGATCGAGAAACGCATGCGCAGAAGATCCCGCCATCTTGAATCGCTAGCTAATACTAATACTTTACCTCAGAGAAAATAATAAAACAGCTGTTTATTCATTTTGGGAGTGAATGGAGTTGTCAGAAAGCTGGTTTGTAATCTATTAATAAAGTTGGACTGACCTATCTGACTGTTTTGTTGACATACCCTTTAGCGCAGCACCATCTAATGGATGCATAACGTAACACCAGCCTCTACTGTAGCGCCTTATATATAGAAAAAAAGTTTTAAAATATGTCATTCATTGAAGGTGCGCCTTATAATGCGGTGCGGTAAATTAGGTAATTTGCATACATTTGACGCAAAATATGCCCACCCCAATGCAAATGAGACTCATTGATATGCAGCGTCTAATTCACTAAGCCAGCACAAGTCGCCACATGGAGTTTGCATGATGCAAATAACGTTTTTGGAAAGCATGCATGAACCTGCCGCAACCTCGATCCCGGGATCATGACAGCATACTAATACATACTAATCCGACCCTAACTAATAAAAAGAAAATCAGTTGGAGACTCAAAACAGTGAGAAAGTCAAAAATCAAACAGAGCCAAACATTTTGGAACGTCCTCGAAAATCAATAAAGCGCTGGTGTGAAAGTAACAGAAGCCGAACGGGTAGATGAAGGAAAAGTGATGGCAGAAATATTGTGAGAGCTGAAAAGAAAGAACCTTCACAACTATGAGTGAAATCAGCAACAAGCTCCAGAAGGCGGTGAAGGACGGCCAGGCTGGAATATGTCTCAAATGCGTCTCTAGCATTCAAGGAGAAAGTTTTATGGACTAATCGCATGAAGATTAGCAAAATGGCAACAAGCAGCGAAGTTTAGAAAGAGAAAGAATCTGCGCGTGATTCCATCCAAACAGATCTGCAACACTCAGTGGAGATCATGTCATGGCTTGGCTTAGCGCAACGTTTTGTGGGATGGGCCCATTAATCTTCATTTCTGACCGACATGATGGCAGCAAAACTGGTGGAGATCCTTCATCAGCAAGATAATGACCCCAAACACACATCAGGGAAGAACCTTTTCGAATGGTCAAGTCATTCGCCAGATTTCAACTCCTACAGCACGCATGTACCTTCTATTGAGGAGACTGAAATGAGTAACAATTTTTATTCATGGTTCCTACGCGCAAAATTCAATACTTTTTAAGACTTGTTAATTCCATCTGAAATTAAATTCAAGACGAACGTTCCAAAGTTGCTACCATGCATAATGAATTTAAAAAGCCCAACTAAAAATGCATCATTGTTCGTTTCACTGTCAGTTAAATTACTATTATTTTTAAGAATGTTCATATAAAAATGTCAGATTTGAGACTATTTATGATCATAAGAATCCTATTAATCATTTTTTGAGACGTTTGAAAGACTGATTCAAGACATTCTAAGACCAATTAAGGTATTTTGTGCACAAATGAGATTTTAACCATTTATTCACATCGAGAGGCGTGGAACAAACTTGACTAGAGGAGAAACAACAAGAGCTGCACAGAGGAACAGAGGTAATAATCCGATAAAAACACACATTTCCCAGACAGCTTTATATAGACAGAGAATCGATCTGATTGGTTGTGGCTAGACATGTGGGTAACAGGACTGGACGCGCGTCTAAAGGTGGGTTAAGCTTTTTGAAAATAAATTTCATTCTACAATCTTTTAGTAATATCAAAAGGCTACTTTTTATTTCATTACTTTGCTTCTGAGTGTCTTTAAATGTTTTTGTCGCAAATGTGCTTAAATGTCTTACATTTTAATAAGGTGTTTTTGGTTTCTTTGCCCTGCGAACTTGACAAGAAACAACGAGACCTGCACAGAGGAACAGAGGTAATAATCCGAAAAAAAAAAAAAACATTTCTCAGACAGCTTTATATAGACAGTAAATCGATCTGATTGGTTGTGGCTAGACATGTGGGTAACAGGACTGACATGGAATTATCTGATTGGCTGTTGACCAGATGAAGAGATTAAAGATTCTTCACATCCCATAGCTCCTGACATCACATAGCGTATTACCAGTTGAAAATAGATGCTGCTTACATCAGTTCAAAACAGACACTTGACCTCACATGACCCAAACATGACCCTAGTCACGACAGTAAGCATAACCCTTGCATGACTCAAACATAACCCTGGCATGACCCAGTCATGGCAGTTACAAGATTAAAAAAAAAAAAAAAAAAAAATGCCAGCAGAAAAAAACGCGCGTCTGAAGGTGGGTTAAGCATTTTGAAAATAAATTTCATTCTACAATCTTTTAGTAATATCAAAAGGCTACTTTTGATTTCATTACTTTGCTTCTGATTGTCTTTAAATGTTTTTGTCGCAAATGTGTTGAAGTGTCTTAAATTTGAATAAGGTGTTTTTGGTTTCTTTGCCCTGCGAACGACTTTAGTTGTTGTTAGTCTTGTGTATATGTGCTATATAAATAAAGTTGCCTTGCCGTGTTTTTTTACATTCATGAATTCAATGCATTGTGGGAAGCCTGTTATAAGTTTTAATAGCGAACGAGATAAAAAGGTCCAGAAAATGAACGACTTGGTCAGTTAAACTTTAGACCACAGCCATTTTGCAAGCATAATCCTTTGGCCAGTATATGATTCCTGTAATTTTTTTAAAGGAGACATTAAGAAGAAATAAGACAAACATGTTGTCTTCATCCAAACGTAATTTTTTGCTTCCTCACGCGACAAACCTCAACCTTGCAATTCAGTATTTGCTTCAGTTCAAATTCACGCGGAATGCTGTGAAGCAGCTGCAGCGACGGAGACTGTCACACTGCCATTTAACTTATACAAATGTGTTACAAATGCATCGCGCGCTGCTTTCGCTTGTCATGCTAAGCCTCCGCCCTGACCGCCGGCATTCTCCAAAAGACCAAGGTCCTTCCGTCTGCTGTCTGCGAACGCGCAACTACTGCTTGTAAATGCGACGCTCGTCCCCTTGTCGCTAGTAGCGACCACAAACAGCCTCGCAAACAAATATCAGATGGTCTGGGTGCGCTTTCCGCTCGGCTATCCGTTGCTCCGCTCCAATGTCGAGCCCTCATACCCAGAAAGGGTGGGATGTTTAGCCCGCTTCGCTTCAAGATGGCATCTGCACGTTGAAAGGGCAAAACTGCCGAGCCGTCGACAGTCGTGCAAAGCTGCTAGCTACGGACCCACGTGGACGGAACACGTGCTAAGAGGTCCGACGTCGCAGCGAAACCCCCTGAGAAACTCAGCATAGTTGAACCAAAGCCTGAATCCTCTCAAATTGTGTTTTACCTCCAAAATGTGTTTGGAATTGATGGTTATCCTCATAAAACAACCGTTCCCTTTGGGTGAAAGAGGAAAAACACATACCACAGTGTGAGGAGACATTCATACGTAATCTGACAAAAGAACGTCAGATGCCAAAAAAAGACGCCAAAGCGACGGACGTTTATTTAAGATGCCCAATCAGAATGTTACAAATTTTCTAGATGTAACGATCTTTGACAAACTGCATATTATGGATGTAACGATATCCAAACATCACGATATGATATCATCACGATATGAAGGTCACGATACGATAATTATCACGATATTTTGGGGGGGTTGGCGATATTTAAAAAAGATCACAATATTGTAAAAAAAATAAGAGCTCATACTAAAAAAAAAAAGCACAATATTGTGCTTTTGTACATAACAGCAATGCATATAAACCACCTTACAATCTCTAATAACAATATTGAGGCACTTACTTGCTAATGCAAGCACACATTGATCGATTCACAAGCAAATTAAGTTCCCCTTCATCTGACAATTAGCATAGATTTTAAATATAGAAGGCCATAACATAGCTAATGAAAATTAAATTGCACTAATAAACTATCCACTAGAGGGTGCTAGAACTGCACAAATGGAAATCAACCTGACTTTTTTTTAAAGTTTACGAGGTCATGTGACCACGGTGCAGAAGTTGCCAGAGGACGAGGGAAAAAAAATGTTTGTTTGCTGCTCGAGCTACACACAACACAGATGGATTTAAAGGGGAAGCCAGAAAAAAACAAATCTTGACAACAATATGTTCTATGCAGCACCACTTATCTAAATATGGTATTTTGGTTGAGATTGCATCAAGCAGCAAAATCCATCTTTTTTTTTTTTATCAATATCAGACGGCGGCTATCACTTGCTAGTGAAAATGACATCACAGTCTCAGGTAACAACCAATCACAGCTCAGCTTCAGAAAACAGGTGAGCTGCGATTGGTCATCGCCTGAGCCCTGAGTAATGCTGCATTCGAGGGTTGTCGGAAGTCGGGCTTTTCCGAGTTCAAACCAGGAAGTGCGTACGGGAACTCCACTTGCGAAGTCGGAGCCCGACTTCACCGACTGACTACAAGTGAAGTCACTCTACAATGGTTTCGCCTTTGGAAACAGACCGTGAATAGTAACGCAATTTAATTGAGTATAAAACTAAATAGCTTTCTTCATTCATATATATTCAACATAATTCCACGTAACGCAACATACGCGACAGTACGCCGTCATCTCCCTGCATGAAATTATACGGTGAACTACTGAACTGTATGGAATCATGGGATGCTTATGAAATAACATTAAAATAATAAACGAAGCAAAATTTCAAGAAGTTTGATGGAAGTCAAAATGAGTTTTAAGAACCAAAATAAAAAACAATGTCCCACTCTCCGCCATTTTGGTTGTTTACTTTCGCCTCGAACGCTTTCAGGTCGGAACTGGGAAAAAAATCAAGTCAGATATATCCGACCATCATCGAATATAGCACAACTATGATGTCATCTTCAGTCGACAGCAAGTGCCAAAATGGCCACCCCCTGAGATGGATACAAATGGGCGGATTTTGCTGCATAACTCCTATTCCACAAATGTAATATTAATCAGAATGTCATGTTTAGACTAGTGAGGTCACATATAACACATTATAATCAAGAAATATTTTTATGTTAACTTCACCCTTAAAACGGGACAAAACAACATCCTACTTAACTCATTCACTCCCAGCCATTTTCACAGAAGCAGTCCCGTTCGCTCCCGGCTGTTTTACTGGATTTTGACTGACTTTGCAAGGCCCACAGAATATGTGTTCAATTGCTATAAAAGCATGGAACCTACCAAAAGAAAGATTAAAGTCTCTTCTTTCATCAGGAAAAAAAAAAAGTATGTTTCTATCTGTTTCCATTTTGCAGCAATTAGCATTAGAAGAGAGCTAAGTTTAATCAGTTTTCACAAATCTATTCAAAATTGTAAGTAATTGAGCTTTTTTTCTACAGGGCCCTGGTTGATCTCCTTTGCTCTGTTTGTGTAATAACTACAATTTCTGCAACCGTTCTTTCCAGTTGAGAGGCTGCATCAAAGCCTTCTGTATGCTCTAGCATAAAAAACAACAACAACAAAACGTATAAATACGTCTTTGGGACACTTAGAACATTTAAAAAAACGTATTTATACGTTATTGGGAGTAAATGAGTTAATGTTCTTCTGTTTGTGATTACATGACTGTTATTCTGCCCCTGGTGGGTGGCCAAAGCAGGCACACCAAATCTTTACACTATTTAATTCTATTATTCCTCTGTTTGTAGACAGCACAATATTAAAGGGTGTTGATTTTCCCTTATTAAAAAGCACAAATATGTTTTGTTTTGTTTGTTTTTATTGTTTTTGCAATGGCATTTCCATTGTTTTGAATGTGGAAAGATGATTTGAGGTCACTGGAGACAATCCCATCTGACTTGGGGTGAAAGGCAGAATGCACGCCAGCACGATCCAGTCCCACCAGAGTCAGTTGCAGTTGCAGGACACATACAGAGTCCAACCAACAAGAATTCACACCCGCGTTCACACTATCACTGAGTGGGAACTGAAACCGCGCTGCCTGCACGCAAATCAAGGGGAATGGAACGCTACTTTCTATAAATTAAAACAACAACAAAAAGTCACTTTACATTGGTGAAAATGTGTCGACTTATTTTATTTTATTTTTTTTAAATCTCAAATTAGAAATGGATTTCAGTGTTACAAGAGATCACACTATTTTTTTAACAAAATATTAAGTTGCATGTTGCAGCATGCATTTTTTTTTCCTTTTCATTTTAAATTTTTTTTTTTTTGGTATAATATAAAAGTATTTTATTTTAAAATGTAAATACATCTGAATGTTACAATATTTCACTATATTAAAAAAAAAAGTATTTTTATTTTATTTATTTATTATCTATTTTTTTTTATTATTAAAATGTTTAGCTTTCCCACTTTAAGGAAACTGTTGCAAATGAGATTGTTTTTAAATCCTTTTTTTTTTTTTTCTGGCTAAATGAAGGTTAAATGAATAACATTTTTTATTTATTTATCAAGTATTTAATTGAATGTAAAATAAATGAAAAAGTGGCACATTTTATTTTTACATTTAAATTGTAAATCAGTCATATTTTACAAGATGACACATTTTTTTTTAAGTTGAATGTTACATCACCAGATTTAATCAAACGTTTTTTGTTTTGTTTTAAATCACATATTAAAATTTCCTTTCTATGGATGTCTGGATAGATAGATAGATAGAATTAAGTGGTTTGTTTTTTTGTTTTTTTTAGTAAATTTTGTAACCTATTTTTATTTATTTATTTTTTTCCTCTGAATGTTAACTACTGTTTCTTGATGCTTATGTGTTGTCTTTCCTCGTGTAAAGCACATTGAGTTGCCTTGTGTATGAAATGTGCTATACAAATAAACTTGCCTTGCCTTGCCTTGCCTAGAAAAACAGCTAGCTTAGTTGTTGATGAGCATTTTATATATTTTGTAGCATGGTTCATAACAAGTTTTTTTTGTTTTTTTGTTTTTTAAAGTTATCAATACTTTCAATTACTTTATACAAAATCCAAGCTGTCACTTGTGTTTAGTTGCTTTCCAAAAAAGGTCAACTATATTGATTAGCTAACTGATCGCTTTGTTGATGAGTCATGCCACATGCGCATAAGGACCGGGGGGGGGGGGATATCGGCGGCGTCTCACCTGTGCCAGGTGCCTCGGGGACTCGGTGCAGGGGGCCGACCTGCCTCATCTGGAAGGCGGCCCTCACCTCATGGCAGCTGTACGCGCCCACCTCGAGCGCGCTCGCCGCCAATAAGAGCGCCAGCAAAATCCCAAAAACTCCGCGTGGGCATATTCCTGCGCGGGACATTGCCGCATGTCACACCGGACCGGCAGAGCCTGCTGGAGAGATGGACGGACGGAAGGAAGGAAGGATGGAAGGATGGAGCCCCGCGGGGAGAGCGTGCGCGCACGCGCGTTGGTGTGTGTGTGTGTGTGTGGGGGGGGGGGGGGGGGGTGTCCAAAAAAAAGAAGCGACGAGGAGTTTTTCAACATCTAATCCAGACTGTTTTGTTCACATTATGGTTCGGGAGAGGTGTGCTGTCTGCTCCGTGACACGAGAGGAGTGCCGGTGGGTGTGCGCGCGTCTGTCTGTCCACGCCGTGCGCGCACACGCCCCCCACCTCAAAACCAGCCCCACCCTCCTCCCCACTTGGCTGGAGCAACCCCTCATAAAACTCACTCAACCCTTTTGTGCGCGTATCATTCATGCACGTGACGTTGCGCCTTCCACAAATCACCGGCTTACGTCACCTGCAGGTTCTTGTTTATTTACATACATAAACACGTCGTCATAGATCACGTATGACATTCGTCATTCAGTATGCGGGATATGAGGTTTGTTTGCATCGAAGTGTGATGACTACTGAGTGGTATGACTGATACTTGCTCATGTCCATCAGGTTTCACAAGGCGGCAAGTCAGAATGTATTGAGTTTGCTGCCACCTGCTGGGGAAAACGGTTTAAGGCTTTTGAAAAATATTTACTAGTACGACTAATTTATGGTGGGGGTGATTTAACTCATTCAGTGCCGTTGACAGCTATACACGTCAAAGTAGGGCTGTGCAATTAATCGAAATTCAATTATAATTTCAATTATTACACTCCAAAATTACAAAAACAGCATAATCATAAACTAAAAAGTCTATTGTGTTGTTTAAATTTATACATTTGCACCTTTTTTAAATTTTAAAATAACTAATTTGATATTTTTTTTCATCCAAAAGGAACTTACATAAATATAGTGTTTCAAATAATTTTATTTGTCTTAATATTTTTTTAATTTGTTTTTTATGTTTAAAAATTTTCTTGTTTTGTACCAATACATATATATATATATATAAATATATATAAATATATATATATATATATATATATATATACATATATATATATAAATATATATATATATATATATATATATATATATATATATATATATATATATATATATATATATATATATATATATATATATATATATTAAGGGTGTCACGATTTCGATTTTTTATCGAAATCGATCGAAATTACGTCACGATTTCGAGCATCGAAATAGAAGAGAGGACACACGATTCGATGCCCCCCCCCCGCGCCCGCCGCCACCGCCACCTCCCAGGAAAGCAAATGAGACGCAGCCATTCAGCTACTAGCTAACGGCACTTGTTAGCTGACTTCTCCTGCAGTCATGATGGCAAGCGCGGACAGACACAGCAATGGTGCTTCAAGCCGGTCCCGCTTCTCTCGTCACCAGTTTGGAAACATTTTGCGTTCCCGGTGAGTTATGTCGACAACGTTCACGTTGTCGATAAAAAGACCACAGTTGCAAGATATGCTATGTGCGCGTACTGTACTCGGCCACGGTGTTACGCCCGGCTCGTCAAGGGGAAGGGAAGTAACACAATAACAGAAAATATAGAGTAGATAAACACGGGTCGACTTTAACATCTGAGTAGTTTTAATTGAAATTTCAGGCAGGGGTTTGACAAGGGAGTGAAAGTGGAAGGTGAACAAATAATAACCGCATTTGACAGAACTGACAGAACGGAGGAGAAACAATAACTAATAGGGGTATAATACACGGATACACAATAGCGTCGCGCTGGCACAGTCGTCCAATCGGAGTGTCGCGCTGGCACAGTCGTCCAATCGGAGTGTCGCGCTGGCACAGTCGTCCAATCGGAGTGTCGCGCTGGCACAGTCCTCCAATCAGAGTGTCGCGCTGGCGCATTCAAACTGAATGGCCCGAGCCGCCAGCCGTAACAACGGGAAACACGACAAACATGACGGGACATTTACGCAGGCATCACAAAGATTTAGATTTATCAAATTCAACTAGAAGTGGGAAAACAACGGTCCAACCAACTATTTCATCCTCATTTACAGTGAAACTTCCACACACTTCAGCTCGCGCGAAACGCCAGATCCATAGGTCTATTTATAGCAGCAAACCTGCAGCCTTGGAAAACGCTGGATTCAAACATTTAATTAGTGTACTTGAACCACGCTACAGTATGCCCAGCAACTGTAAATGTTGGGATATAGTTTGTTCAGGCTGTATTTGTTCCATGACTTTGGATACAATATATTTTTTGTTGTTGTTGCACATTGCACATTATTTTAAGAGGAACGCACAGCACACTGTTGTAACCAAAAACAGTCAATAGATGGCAGGCACCCACTGTGACTTTTTGTTTTTGTTTTTTTATTTTTTATTTTACACTTCAGTAAGAACAAGACGGTTAACTTTATATTGTAAATAAATTCTTTGAATTTGATCATTCCTGCCTAATGTCAATTATCATATATTACATAAATTTACACAAAAATAATATGGAAATTGCATCACCTATATGTAGCCGATCTTTTGAAATAAGATTTACTGTACAATGAATAGAACCAATGATCATAGACTAGCCTTAGCCTACAGAAGCATATGCCTCTGTGTTATAAAGTGGGGGAGCGGAGAAAAAAAAAAAAAAAAAAAATCGAAAAAAAAATCGAATCGTGACCCCAAAATCGAAATTTAAATCGAATCGTGGAGTTGGCGAATCGTGACACCCCTAATATATATATATATTGCCCTACTGCACAGTGCATATGCTGCACTCCAACTTTCACGTTTTTGCCAACATAAATAAATATATATTATCATAAATGATGTTTGGTCCAAAACTTAATTATAGTGTTTCTATTTTTTTTCCAAATTTGGTCCTAATATTTTTAAACGCTTACATATTTTCTCGTTTTGTGCCAAAACATAAATAACCGTTTGAATAATCGTGATTTCAACTTTTGCCAAAAATAATCCTGATTATTATTTTTCCCATAATCTACGTCAAAGATCCATTTTTACTAGGCTGGCAGTGAATGAGTTAATCGCCACAGTATGTCCGGTTAGAAAAAGTTGTCCAGGTGATCATAGTTATTATAAAAAAAAAAAAAAAAAAAAAAAAAAAAAAAATTCCAGGTCCAGGGTGAGCATAGATTAAAAAAAAAAGAAAAAAAAAAAAGAAAGAAAAAAAAAAGAAAAAGAGTAGGACTAATTAATTTGCTTGTCTGCGTGTGTGGTCTGTAGTCCATCCATCCATCCATTTTCTTGACCGCTTTTTCCTCACAAGGGTCGCGGGGGGTGCTGGAGCCTATCTCAGCTGGCTCTGGGCAGTAGGCGGGGGACACCCTGGACTGGTTGCCAGCCAATAGCAGGGCGCACAGAGACGAACAACCATCCACACTCACAAGCATACCTAGGGACAATTGGGAACGCCCAATTAACCTGCCATGCGTGTCTTTGGAATGTGGGAGGAGACTGCGCTGCTGCCCGGTGCCGGTTTCCGGGGGGGGGGTGGGGGGTTCTCGCGGGGGGCCGGGTTCGCGGGGGGGGGGTGGCGGCCGTCGGGGGGGGGCGGCTTGTTTGGGGGGGGGTGGAGGTATGGGTGGGTGGGGGGTTGGGTACTGGGGGTCGGGGTGTGTTCGGGGGTTTGGGGGTCGGGGGTGGTGGGGCCTGGGTCGTGGTGGATGGCGGGTTTGGGTGGGGTGCGGGGGGGTCGTGGGGGGATGGGGGCTGGGGACCGGTGGGGCGCTGTGGGGGCCCGCTGGGCCTCGTTCTGCGGCCTTGGGCTCGGGGGTGTGGGCCGGGGCTGGGGCGGGGGTGTTCCGGGTGTCTGGGTCGGCTCGCCGACCGGTGTCCGCTCGGGTGGCTTGGGGGTGGCCTTGGTGCTGCCGCGGCCTGGGGATTCCGGGGGGGGGGGGGGGGGGCGGGAGGTGGGGGGGGGGGGGGGTGGGGGGGGGGGGTGCTCGCTTTGCTGGACCGCGGTTGACGGCTTCTTTCTTTGGTGGTGGTCCTTATGCATGCCAGATCCGTCGCACCAGCATCTACTGAAACTCAACAGAAGTACCCTCTCCCTCCCACAGCCCCTTGAATCAGTTGGTGCTGGTGTCTGTGGTTCTCACTTTGCTTTATCTATCCTTCCCTCCTTCCTCTCTTTAGTTTTTCCTCTGGTCACTTGAGATCTTAATTTATTAGAAGTATGAGGTTTCTGGGGTTGGCATAAGACTCCGGTTTTGTAACCACGCAGGAGGGGTCTTGTTGGTGCTGGACTTCACTTTGATGGATTGGATGTACTGGCTTCTATTGATCTCACTCTGCCTTATCGATCCTTCCCTCCTTCCTCTCTTTAGTTTTTCCTCTGGGCTCTTGAGATCTCGCTAAATTTGCTGGAATTTAGAGGCTTCCGGGGTTGGCGTAAGACTTTGATTTTGTAATCATGGGGAAGGCAGGAAGTGTTTGGTCGGTGCTGGATGTCACTTTGATTTACCTTTCTTTTCTCTTTATTTCTTTTTTTTTCTGACCTTTTCTCTGGTCTCCTGACCATTTAAATCTCACGACTCTGGCAAGATTCTGAAGTACCTGGTTAAGGCGAAGGGTAATGAGATATTTATAAGGTTTTAGGTGAATGAATGATTATAAATTTATACGTATTTGCACAGACCGGAGTACCCGGAGAAGACCCACGCGGGCACGGGGAGAACATGCAAACTCCACCCAGGAAGGCCGGAGCCTGGACTTGAACCCGAGTCATCATCAAACTATCAGCTAGCACTGCATAGACGCTATCTATGCAATGCTAACTAGTTAAGGTAATAAATTCTACATAAATCTTAAAATAGTACAGGTAACAAATGTCGATCTATAATCACAAATAACACTTAATATTGAGGCACTTACTTGCCAATGCACGCCCGCACGTTGTGAATTGAGTCAATTTGAGGAAAAACTTGATTTTTGTTACTTCCCTTTGCTGATAAGCGTGGGTCTTCTTAACGTTACAGTGGCCCTTAAATTCACTGCCTTTGACAAGTATACTTGTCAATTGTATTTTTTAGAGCGGAGCTAAATGGGGGCTAATCTGACTATGCGCCACAGTAAATATCAAACTTGGAAACAACTTTACTGATGCCCAACCACCGGTAGATGACATCATTGCCCCATTTTATAGGAAATAAACACAGTTTCAGAGTCCATGGGAGAAATGGCTGTATTTTGGCAAACCTACATTTTTCTACTGTCAATTATAAAAGAACGGGACGGGACAACATGTAGGGAGTCTATTCTATTATTTGGTAGATTCGGTTTATATATAATTATTGAATGTAATATCACATGGGTATTAAAAGTTTGGCTGGCAGTGAATGAGTTAAGTGTAAAAAAAACAAAAAACAACGAACATTAAAGTAAATAAAAACAACACAAAATCAAAACTCTAGAGCACCCCTAAATCTCAGGTGCTAAAATCGCCCTTGACAGCTAGAGCCACGTCACCAAAAATTGACATTTGAACAAGGGTGTGAAGACTTTTTATAGTCAACATGGATTAACAGTTTTTCCTAAAATTTAAATTCAGTCAGTGTTTAATAGATTTTCATCTCATTACATAATTTGTTGATTTATTGTAAATTAAACATTTTAACTGTTGAGTTGAAATGTCAATTTAATGTGTTGTTTTTCGCCTACAGCCAGTAGATGGCGACAAATTATTTTTTATTTTCTCCTGTTGCCCAGCTGCCTTTCCTGCTCAGTTAGTCGATCAAGGTTCTTTTCACAACATGAACATCATTTCAGTATGTGGTCAACTGAAAGTGTACAATGTTTTTATTTTGCATGAGAAGTCTGACATTGAATAGAAGTTTCATCAATTCCTACAACAAACACAAAATATAATAATGCAATAAAAAATAATGTTGGCATACTGTAATTCCATTAATCAGAAGCTATTCCATTTCGTATGCCTGGATAACGTGACATCTGTAATACTTATTTTTATAAACTAAATTTGAAAGTAGAAGTCAACCTTAAACATTTCTTAATATGTGATATGTGACCTCACTAGTCTAAACATGACATTCTGATGAATATTACAATATTAGTAGAATATGAGTTATGAAGCAAAATCAATGCATTCTTTATCCAACTCAGGGGGGCGGCCATTTTGGCACTTGCTGTTGACTGAAGATGACATCACAGTTGATCAGGGCTCAGGCAACGACCAATCACAGCTCACCTGTTTTCTGAAGCTGAGCTGCGATTGGTTGTTACCTGAGACCTGAGCAACTGTGATGTCATTTTCACGCTACAGCAACTGACAAAATGGCCACACCTTCTGATGTTGATAAAAAAACTGGTGGATTTCACTGCTTAACTCATATTCCACTAATGCAGTATTAATAATACCATATTTAGGCTAATGAGGCTGCATAGAAAATATTATTGTTGATGAAAAACAGCAGAAATTACAAGGGGTGTGCAAAAAAAAAAAAAATCTATTCTCGTAAGAATCGAGATTCTCATTTATTACGATTCAGAATCAATTTCAAATGTCTCAAAATTTATTTTATTTAAATTATTGACCGTCTTGCCCTTGTTTGTGTGTGCCTTTATTGGGAGCACTGTTCATGTTGTATACGATCTGGCCACTTAGGGGCAGTGTGGTTCCACGTGTTCTGATACACTGTTATGTTGTACTTGTCGCCACATTTAGATTGTAGAAGGAATCAAGTTTTTCCAATAAAAGTTTTTTTTCTCTCTCTCTTTTTGCGGAGTAGGAAGAGCATATGCCGGTGAGTAATGGTAAGACGCTTCTCTGTATACGTTCCTGAAACACTTTGTATGAATAGCCATTCTCTCGAGTGATAAAAGTGCTGCGAGTAGCGCGCTAATTAGCTTTAGCGAGTCAGACTGGAGGAGATCAGGACGATTCTTCGCACATCTATAAATCGAAGCAGAAATCATATTGCCAATCAAATCATTTTGAATTGAAAAATCGATTTTGAATCGAATCGCAGACCCAAAATTCAGAATCAAATCGAATCGTGCGACAGTCAAAGATTCCCCACCCCTGTAAATTACAGTCAGTTTTTTTTTTAGGTCTAATGTTCGGTTTCATGCTGCTTTTGAGCAAAATGTGATGTCAATGAACCCCAGTCAGTTTTTCTTCAGTCATCTTCTTGTTGTCTTATACTCCATCTCATGTCCTCATATTCCGTGTGACCTGACTTGAGCCCATCAGTTGTGGCTGTCTAAACTGGAGGTTTAAGGGGCTTACGTCGGGTTAAACCCTCAAGATTGGAGCCCTCCACCGATTGAGATTACGCTTTCCAGGTCTCCCATTTTCACCTCCGCATCTGCGGTCGGAGGCATGCCCTCGCTCGTCTCGATGTCCCCGGAGGGAGGAAGTGCTGATGATTTCGCGTCAAGAAGCGTGATTAACTTGAACATTAACTTACGCTGCCTGCGCAGATGGGGGATCAAGTACTCGAGGAAAAACGCTTGCTTGAGGGAGACCGCAGACATCAGATGTTCAATTGTGGAGCTTTTGAACGAGAAAGGTTATTAACTCATTTGCTCCCAAAGACGTATTTATACGTTTTTTTTGTTTTGTTTTGTTTTCTTCTATGCTAGAGCATGAAGAAGGCGTTGATGCATCCTCTGAACTGAAGAGAATGCTTGAAGCAATGGTAGTTATTACAAAAACGGCCAGTAGGTGGCAGCTGAGTATAAGAGATCAACCAGGGCCATGTTTTTCCCCACTGTTTCAAACAGATTTGTGAATAATGATTAAACTATATAAACTATAGCTGTGTTGGAGAAGGGAAACATGCAAAACCTGCAGGACTCCGGACCTCCAGGACCGAGTTTGCCCAGCTCGGATTCTAGATCATTTGAAATCGGTATGTTGGAGGAGGGAAACATCTAAA
The DNA here is from genome assembly GCF_051991245.1 of Festucalex cinctus. Taxonomy (NCBI): domain Eukaryota; kingdom Metazoa; phylum Chordata; class Actinopteri; order Syngnathiformes; family Syngnathidae; genus Festucalex; species Festucalex cinctus. Next base: position 9,189,826 of record NC_135411.1, on the reverse strand, counting down.
ACGCCGGTGTCAAACTCCGTTCCTCGATGACCGGAATCCTACACGATTTAGATGTTTCCCCTCATCGAACACGCCTGATTCAAATAATCAGCTCATCAGCAATCTCTGCGGGAGCCTGATAATCTTTATCATTTGAATCAGGTGTATTGGATGGCGGAAACCTCTAAATCCTGCAGGATTCTGGCCATCGAGGACTGGAGTTTTACACCTGTGTTTTAGGTGTTTCCCTCCTCCAACACGCCTGCTTCAAATGATCAGCTCATCAGCAAGTTCCGCAGGAGCCTGACAGTGATTCTGATCAATTGAATCAGGTGTGTTGGAGGAGGGAAACATCTATAACAAGCTCAGCAGAAGCCTGATAACGATCATCATCATTTGAATCATGTGTGTTAAAGGTGGGAACCATCTAAAACAAGCAGGATAGAGGCCCTCAAGGCGCCAGAGTTTGACGCCTGCGATTTTAGATGATTCCCTCCTCCAACATTATCATGCAGTGTTTGCTGATGAGCCAATCATTTGACTCAGGTGTATCGGAGGAGGGAAACATACAGCAACGTAGACCAGAGTTGGTGACCCCAGCTCTAAACAATTGTAAATTATATTTTTTTTTAAATCCACACTTTCTCCTTCAATGCACAATGTGCTGTTCATTCTGCTGTGTGACGCTCAGCTCCTCTCACAGCTTCTCAGTACAGCAGGAATATTATTCATTCTTCTCAGAGGATAAAGAATATAGGCCTGCGAGAATTGTTATATGGTCCGGCGACATGTTTCCGCACCATCTGAGTTGACACATCCATTGCTCAAAGGTTAGCATAGATGCTAATTATTAGCCTGCGTTCTTCAGGAGTTGTTAGCATTGAGCTAGCAGAGGTTGTTTTGCACACACACACACGATTCTTTTTTTGTTTTGTTTTATTTTGACAGTAACAATCAGCTGAGCGTGGTAATAAACAACTTGAAGCCTCCTTTTAAAAAAAAAAAAAAAAAAAAAAAAAAAAACAATAGTTATAAATTAAATTGTTGCGAAGGCCACAATATTTGTCACTGGAATATCAACAACACAGCGGATTGTGTTTTTCTTCATGAGTATCAGTAAATAATAATCACGGAAGACAAGCAAAGCCTCCAACAAGAAGATGGAACTAAATATCTTACTTCTGTGTTGTGTTATGCGATACCAAACGTCAATCTTCCGAATATTGCATCATATTGCAGTCGAGTAATATTAGAGCACTGTGTGCTGGGTTATTGCAAGCAGATATGAAAGACGGAGCGGTCATAAGGTGCTGCACATTAATAGTCCGAGAGGGAACCTTCTGCTCCATTGCTCTTTGGGCAGGGACGCGAGTGGCGGAAAAAAAAAAAAGCCCGTCCTGCATCTTTCATGAGAGTCTGACATGTTCACATGCCACACAGCCTCACCATCTGTCCAGCCCCGCTCACCTGTTCGGGAAACGCAAGCAAGCCTCTCGGGCGCCGTCAAGGGTCACAATTCCACCACCCCCGAGTCACAAACCACAATTGCGCACATGCCAATCAGTAACACACCTAATAAAACATTCATAAGCTGATCCTGTGCCGTATGTGTCGATGTCTGTATCTTGTGTGGTGACTAATTGATTGCTTTAATGGCTTTTATGGACTTTTCATTAGCCTGTAACAGCAAACGGATCGATCAACGCAACATCATTTTAAGCGTGAGTGAACTTAACACGAGGCGGCCGCTCCGGGGCACATTAGAGAACTGTCATAAACGACAGTGTGTTCTATCAAATAGTGAAAAGATATAGCTTGAAGGTTTGTGAACAACAACGTGATTGTCATGACTAGGGTCATGTAATGGTTGTTTACTGTCATGACTAGGGTCATGCAAGGGTTATGTTTACTGTCATGACTAGGGTCATGCAAGGGTTATGTTTACTGTCATGCAAGGGTTATGTTTACTGTCATGCAAGGGCTATGTTTACTGCCATGACTATGGTCATGCAAGGGTTTTGTTTACTGTCATGACTATGGTCATGCAAGGGTTATGTTTACTGTCATGCAAGGGTTATGCTTCCTGTCATGACTAGGTTCATGCAAGGATTATGCTTACTGTCATGACTAGAGTCATGCAAGGGTTATGTTTACTGTCACGCAAGGGCTATGTTTACTGTCATGACTAGGGTCATGCAAGGGTTATGTTTACTGTCATGACTATGGTCATGCAAGGGTTATGCTTACTGTCATGACTAGGGTCATGCAAGGGTTATGTTTACTGTCATGCAAGGGCTATGTTTACTGTCATGACTAGGGTCATGCAAGGGTTGTTTACTGTCATGCAAGGGCTATGTTTACTGTCATGACTAGGGTCATGCAAGGGTTTTGTTTACTGTCATGACTAGGGTCATGCAAGGGTTATGTTTACTGTCATGACAAGGGTCATGCTTATTGTCATGACTAGGGTAATGCAAGGGTTATGTTTACTGTCATGACTAGGGTCATGCAAGGGTTATAGTGGCTGTATATTAACTACAAATACCGTGATACTTGCGTAGGCGTATCGGGAGACAAAGTATCGCGTTTTATCACGATATCGATATAGTGTCACACTCCTAGTACATATGTATCAGAAATATGCAGATAAAAGATTTCACACTTGATGGGTAGGCAGACACCCCAGAGACCTAATTATTTGTACAATAAAAACAAAAAGTCATAACGCCAGACATGATCTTCAGTCTTTTATCCATCGATAAGACTCGGTTTTCTGTCTTTTGATCATTTTGCGAAATCTCAACCTGGCCCCCCATGAATTTGAATACAGCAATCCATGCATTCACGAATGTGTATTCAAATGCCTTTCAAGCATGTATTAAGTGAGTGTGTGAAGTGAAAACGAAAATTCATTGACTCCCACTTCACCCTCCGTCCCCGAGGGAGTGTCCTCCACTGTTCACAAAAACAAAGTGCTGTTGTGTGCATAGGTGGAACAATTTGTTTAACCCCGTTCACCCCTCGGGATTCCCTCACTGTCTGTGTTCATTGAACTCCGAAGGGGATCTAAATGCACACATGGGCCGCGCGCGGAGGTCAGGCTGCATTCTTTGTGCATGCGAGCCGATTTGGTCGCGACGCAGCCGCCTGCTTTGTGTCTGGCAAATCGACCACATTGCTTGGAAAAAGCAGAAGAAAAAAAAAGGGGATGACTACTTTTTGTCACTGCGTTTTACAGCACTCGGATTATAGCAATTGGCTATTTTTAGCAAGCGGCATGTCATGAGACGAGCGTTTGAACCACCGACGACACTGATGGTCTAATTTGGGACTCTTTGCTCCCGCGATGCTTCAGAACTGGAACGTTGGCTCAAACTTCAAACCGATTTTGGACATTTTTAACATGACGGATCATTTTAAAGAAAGACCCTTATATCCCAATATAGCATTTTCGATGAAAACTGCATGAAATCTTTGGCAATTTTCTGATTCTGATCATAAAACGGCCACGAGAAGGCAGACGATACTAGTGTTGGCTACCGTCGCGAATATCAATACCTTGAAATAAGGCCAGATATCGAACTGATACCGCTAACTCACCCATCTCTTAAAAAACAAAAAAGAAAAAAACAAAAATGGAGAAGAACAGAGATGCACTGGGGAAATTTATGAATGAATGTGCAGTATTGATTTTGACGCCGCTGTATCGATACGTGTATTGTAAAGAGCACCGCAATGACGTGTACTCCTGAATCGAGCACATCCCTAATGTCTTTGCATTTTTTGTATTTATATTAGAGAACAAAAGTAAATTACCTGTTTCAAAACAAATTTTCTCTAATTTTGTGGTTGTGGAAATAGTATATTTGTGTCTTAATGTTTACTGTTGATCTCATCTGGACTCGGACCTTTGAGACTCGGACTCAACTTGGATTCGGACCTTTCTGACTCGGACATTTGTGACTCGGACTCAACTTGGACTCGGACCTTTGTGACTAACTTGACTTGGACCTTTTGTGATTAGTATTCGACTTGGTCTCACACCTTTGTGAATCAGACTCAACTTGGACTCGGACATTTGTGGCTCAGGCTCGAATTGGACTCGGAACTTTGTGACTAACTCGACTTGGACTCAGACCTTTGTGACTCGGACTCAACTTAGACTCGGACCTTTGTGACTAACTTGACTTGGACTCGGACCTTTGTGACTCAGACTCGACTTGGACTCGGACCTCTGTAATTCTGACTCAATTTCGACTCGGACATTTGTGACTCGGACTCGACTTGAACCTTTGTGACTCAGACTCGACTTGGATTCAGCCCTTTGTGACTCAGACTCAACTTGGACTCGGACTCAACTTGGACTCGAACTTTGTGACTAACTTGACTTGGACCTTTTGTGATTAGTATTCGACCTGGTCTCACAGCTTTATGAGTCAGACTCGACTTTGACTCGGACATTTGTGGCTCAGGCTCGAATTCAACTCGGAACTTTGTGACTAACTCGACTGGGACTCAGACCTTTGTGACTCGGGCTCAACTTGGACTCGGACCTTTGTGACTAACTTGACTTGGAATTGGACTCGGACATTTGTGACTCGGATTCGACCTTGACTCAGATCTTTGTTACTCTCTTGACTTGGACTCGATAATGGTGGACTTGACTACAGCCATGCATGACTGAATTTTCAATTCAAATTTACACACATTTCTTTGTTTTCCACCATAAAGCTATCATTTTAACATTTTTTGGCAGTTTTTTTTTTCTTTTCTTCCCAGTCTCTCAGTTAACGGGTATTCAATCTATTACTATAGTAATAAAACATTTTTGGTTTTACAGTCCTTTACTGTTACAAATTGATGGTATTTTGTTGTATTTTTTTTATTTTTTTACTGTTTTTAACAGTGATTATGTCACTAATTTTTGTCAGACATTTTTCTACTGCTGTACCTTCAGACAGAGCGGGAAAGTGAAGGGGCCAGGTTAAGAGAAATGGAGGGAAGGGTTGATGAAAACAACAGATCTCTGCCTAATCCTTTTGTGTCCACTGTGTTAATCCGTCCGAGCAAAGCCCACCCCACCACGGACTGCTTAAAGCCCACCACCCCCTCCCCACCACCACTCTTGTGCATCATGTATAGTAGGCATTCCCACCACATAAACAATCCAACATGTTGTACAAAGCCCCCCCAAAATGCGTCCCCCAGACAGCTTGCTGCTGCAGGCGCTAGACAGTTCATGCAACTCAGGTTCAACTCTTCGCCTGCTTTAATCCCGTTCGCTTCCGAGGCCGGCGGGAACGAGCCTCTCATTTGCACGTCTCACTTTGTTTGCATATGCAAACATATTTGAAGGTTGAGCCAGGATGCCAGCGTGTGCATGCAGAACCAAATGTGGATCTTTTGTTGTTGTTGTTTTTTTTTTTTTTTGGGGGGGGGGGGGGGTGTTTTTGTTTTGCTGCTATGAATGGAACAAATGCACTTGAGAGCAACACGGTACATTCGCAGCAAAGTATTTTTGTGTCTCGGTCTTGTTTACGAGCTGTAAAGGAGGTGGGGGGGGGGCGACAGGGGATGGGGGTGGGGGAAATATGAAGGCGGGAGTGGTGGTTGCCAGGGGAAGAGGAGGTTGAGTCTAATGAGGTCACGCCCTGGCAACCCAATTTGGCTCCTCCTACTCTGCTCCCCATCTCTCCACTCAGGAGAGGAGGACCCCTCCCCCCCCCCACCACCACCACCCCCCTTCCTGACAGATCTCTCTCCATGGTGCTGAAGGCAGAAAAACACGCTGGAGCTCCAGTTACAGTACTACGGCACTCAAGAGAGGAAACACAAAACCAGAAAAAGCGCACTTGCGATCGCGCGTAATGAGGAGCTGAAGGCGCCCGGTGAGGGGAGATGGCGTTAAGAAGCGGCGAAAGGGAGGAGAGGTCCGGAGGATGACGTCGTAACGGAAGGTGGCTACAGTAAGCGGTGGGCGTGTTCTTGTTTTGATCCATCACTGGGAAGCCCGCTGTCATCTGTTCCCGGCACAGACTTGACAGTCCAGACCTGAGAGGACCGGCTGGGGACTTTATACCTGGAAATCCAAACCTCTCTGGATGAGGATTCCTTTCATCATGTGTGACACTGCGGGAGATTTGGTGCATTTCAGTCCAAAGGATTAAATTAAAAGACTACCGAGCATCCAGGCTGGAAGCGCGAGCGGCATTCGAGGCGAGAGCGCGTGTTTTGTGTCATGCTCGCGGCGGCGGTGTTGGCGGTGGCGGGTGCGGTCTGCGGCTCCGCCGCGTCTTCCTTCCTTCTCTAGCATGTGCTGATGTGCCGAGCGGTAAAGCTGGCACCTGGCTGGGAGTTTGGCGCCCGTCGGGAACCGGAGGGGGTCGGATCTCCCCTGGGCCTCGTACCCAATGGACCAGTTCCTCCTGAGCCTCATCGCGGGTCACAGGGACTCCATCTAGCAAGCCCAGCTATTGGACCGTACAATGGATGGATTTGTCTGTGGATTTAAGGGGAATCGTGCACTGGTGCTCCAGCAAAGGTCAGAGTGTGTTCTGGAGGTGCCAGCGGAAGACAGAAGATACACTGGTCAACAAACCAGCAAGGACACAGGGCCACTGTAAGTACAGTATACCTACAACAAGTACCAATAGCAGGTAGTGTTGGACGATATGGCCAAAAAAATAAAATATATTTTTTTTTTCCCAGTCACTCTGGACGATTACGATTTTAATCCAAGTAATCAACCCAACATGTATTTATTCAAAAATAAATCCTGTGCAACAATAATGTATTCTGATTTTAAATCAGTTTTAACGCAAACCTATCTTTCATAGCTTGAGCAAAAAATAGCTATTCATATCTAGTGCATAACTTGGTTAAATATCTCAATTATGTCGTTAGTAACTATTGTAAAAATATCTTATAAGGCACCCATCTAGCATTGGACCACTTGTGCAAAAAATTACAACTTACAATAATGTTTGGATATAACAAAACTTCCTTAAAACAGCTTTTAATAATCCAAAAGAAGACAAGAGTGTATTTATTTATGTGCATCTCAATTTCTTAGATCATTTTTAACAATTTGTTTTTAAAAAATAACGAATTAATCAAATTAAGGTGATTTATTTCCCAGCCCTAATTTCAATGTATCAGGTACTTGCAACGGCGGGCGATACTACGATCACGAACAAAATATTAGAAATTGGAAGAATAAAAAATTGGCATTAATTTCATGTAATGTCAAGGAAAAAATGCTGTATTGCGATATATGGATCTTTCATTGATTTTTTGGGGGGGTGAAATGTACTAGTGGTATCGGTACTAGGGATGTAACAATATCCAAACATCACTATATGATATTATAACGATATGAAGGTAATAAGATAATTATCATGATATTGTGGGGGCGTTGGCGATATTTAAAATAGATCACAATATTGTAAAAAAATAAAATAAAATAAAAAAATATAAAAAAAGAGCACAATATTGTGCTTTTGTACATAAGAGCAATGCATATAAACCACCTACAATCTCTAATAACAATATTGAGGCACTTGCTTGCTAATACAAGCACACATTGATCACTTCACAAGCAAATTAGGTTCCCCTTTATCTAACCATTAGCATAGATTTTAAACATAAAAGGCCAAAACATCCCTAATGAAAATTTAATTGCGCTAATAAAATAGCCACTAGAGGGTGCTAGAACTGCACAAATGGAAATCAACCTGACTTTTTTTTTTTTTTAAACAGATGTGTTCCTTTTAAATATTGTGAACATGACGACGACGATATTGTGCAAGTTTTAATATCACGATATCACGACATTGCCCTTATTGTGACATTCCTAATCGGAACTCAAAAGTTCAGCACTTGTATCAGTCAGAGGAAGTGGTATCGAACATCCCCGTTAAAATGCATGCAAAAGTTTGCATTTTCCTCTTTTGGATAAATGCAAAACATCACATTTGAATCCGCCTTCCAGGTGCGCGCGCGCTCTCGCTCGCGAGGCGTGAACGCGAGCACGCGCGCATCCCGTCAGCCGGCTATTGGCCTTGCAATCTTTTTGACATTGTGTCCGCAAAATCTCCACGCCGGCCTTTCTCCTGTCACGCGGTTGCCTGGAAACAGAAAGTGTGTGCCACTTTCATTTACATCTCAAGCAAAGTGCACATCTGTGTTCCAACTGTTGCGGCCAACGTCAACTGGGGCGCAGTCAGAGGCAGAAGAAGTATTTAAAAAAACAAGAAGAAGAAAAGAGAGAGAGATAGAGAAGAGTGGGCGGGGGCGGTGGGAGGGAAATTAGGTTGCACTGAGGTAAACGGGTTGGCGAATTGACAGGTTTTATGGAGATGAGCAAATAAGAAGAGCATTTTACATTGATGAGTTATGGGAGGACAATCCAACGTGAAAGGCTGGGCTGATGAAAACAGTGTGATAAACAAGCGGACTCCGGCGCAGAGCGCCGCGGCGGGCTTACGGGGGATTAGGCAGTCGGGCTTAATTCAGCTCAAAACGCCGTTTGAACTGCGCCTTGCCGGCGCCGCCATCCTTCACACGTTGAACTCGTGTCCTTTGAAAGGGAGTCATATTCCGATTTGCGACATGTCTTCAATATGCCTGCTCATCAGCGATAAGAGAAAAAATAAATAAAAATACCTCGACATCTTTAGGGCTTCGTTGACCTGGTTTGCACTATGAGACGCCGACTGCCTCCCTTGCCGCTCTAGAATGTGTGCCAAAAAATATGGCGTTAAAATGTGTAGCGGCAAGCGGGTGAACCCAACGTTGGATTCATTCGTAGACAGACAAGGTAGACGGATGATGATGTTGGGCAGACAATGGTCGGCCTCCCGATTGGCCCTGCAATCTCCATCTGGCTGCCCTCCAAGTACCCCCCCACATACCCACACAAACATACATAGTTATCAGTGACCCCCACCCCTCCCCCCTCCCAGTGCTTCTCCCACACGTAAACAAGCATGAGTCTTAGGCTCATCTCAAAACAGCGACCTACATAATAAAAGCATGAGCTGTCTTCTCGGCTGCCGTGCCGACGTCTTCCCAATTCGCGTTCACCCCGACTCAACTCTCAACGTCCTCATTAGCTACGACGGCTGAGAAAGAAAGAACGTGAGAATGGCGTTCATGCCGTTTTGGTCGCACGCACATCCGCGCTATGTCGCAATGATGCTGTCGGTAATAGTTTTTTTTTATAGCAAGAAACAACTCCAGCGCAGACTATTTTTAGACATCAAATGCAAGACGATTGCGCGCGCATGCAAAACCACGCACTGCAGTCGAGTAAAAATTAATCCGTGCTGCTCCCAGGAGAATTAAATTTTCTCGTCGGAGCCCACGACACATTTTCTTACAGATGAAAGATCCTTTTTTTAGTTCCCCAGCTTGGTCAGAGCAGGTGGTTTCAGCCAGAGAATGTGCAAGCATCACTTAGAAAAGCAACAGACGTATCGGATACTGTTACAGTAGGGATGTTCAAACTTTTTTCTTCGAGGAAATGAAATTTTAATTTATCAAACACACGGTAGTACTTTAGATACATGAAATTTCCCCACAAAAAGCAATGACAATTTAAAAAAACTAAGACCTGTGTTTCCCCAGATCAAACTGCAAAAAATGAATGCCAATTTTCAAATTTTGTCATTTCTAATTTCTAGATCTTGATTGTAAAATGGCCACATGGGGACAGCAGATACTGCTTGGGCCCTAACAACAACAACAACAACATCAACGATAATATCTACAGATATAATGCTCGGGCCCTAACTAGAGCTGCAAGCAGCTACGAAGGGCCCTCGCAGCCTGGGGTACTACAGTCTGGAACACTGGTACAGCTTCGCATCGCGAAATGATGCCGGGTATCGTCACGATGCTGATACCCAGGGCTGATCTGACTAGCACAAAAATAAATAAAACAGCCCTAGTATTTTGTCTTTGACGAAAAGATGGTGATTGGTTTGCTCTTTACTGTAAATGAATTAATGGGCTGCTCCCTTCAAAGTGTGGGCTGTTCTCTTGGGGTAAGATGGGGTGAAATAATAATTAAATAGCACCGCATCTGACCCAAAAAGACATCGGCCCACCGGGCATCTGCCCTGTATCCAGCCCTCATACCTGGTTTTGCTACCCGCACATCCATATATTTTACAGTTTGTTTGTTTGCAAAACTGCTTTCTAGATGGCAAATTGTTTATGATTTTATAAGATTTTGAGGTGTTGAGACCCTGTAACACACGAGAAAATATCCCCCCCTGTACCAGACAACAGCTGAATTTCTACATTTAGAACAAAAACACAAGCAATCTGTCATAAGTTGAGAATTTTTCAAAGCAGTTACTTCATAAAGTGTAGGAAACCATTTTGGATTGTAAAAATTATCATTTTTTTTCCACACTATAGTGTGATGAAGAGAAGTGTCACTTGTTTAATTGTAAATAGCTCATTTGCATATGTGCATATTTAGAAAAGCTCTACAACAACCTTTATGAAGCTACTTCTTGGGAACTGATTAATGCGAAGGGCTACCATTATGATGCACATTTCTGAAATATGTTCAAATGGCATTAAATTATGGTATTATTAGGGACTGACCTATTTAATTATCTGATATTAGCTCTTTTAAAATAGTCAATCAGAAAAACAAAAATAAACCCTCACTTATTTTTACATTTTTGTACATATGATCCTCAAACACCTCTTCCTAAAAAAATAAATAAAAATAAAATAAATATTGGTCGGTCGGAAATCGGTGAAATTTTCCTAATTGTTTTCATTTATTTTTAATTATTATTAATCAACCGATTAATAATCACTTACCGGAATTTTATTCTGCCAAGAATCAAAATCGGTATGAGGCAAAAAAAAAAATATATATATATATATATATATATATATAAAAATCTATAGCCATCGTGCTGTAATCATAATTAGTAATTAATGGTATTATTCATTTAATGTGAAGACATTGATCATGTTAATAATTTCTCATAATAAATAATTAAACAGATCAATATCTAAATGCAGCATTGAAATGAATGCTGGTGTTGGCATTTTGAAATGATCACGACTTCAACATTTTACAATTGTCCCATCACTGGTGAGTTATTTTTAGATCAGAGCCCGTGGCTTACGTTTTTGACCCCTGGTCAACATTACATAAAACAAATGTATTAATTCATTTGCTCCCAATAACGTGTAAATACGTATTATTTTTTAATGTTTTAAGTGTCCCAAAGACGTCTTTATACGTTTTTTGTGTGTTTTTTTTATTTTTTATGCTAGAGCATACAGAAGGCTTTGATGCAGCCTCTCAACTGCAAAGAACGGTTGCAGAAATGGTAATTATTACACAAACGGCCAGCAGGTGGCAGCAGAGCAAAGGAGATCAACCAGGGCCATCTAGAATAAAAGCTAACTTACTTAGAGTTGTGAATAATTTGTGACTTACTTAGTATTTTAAATAGATTTGTGAAAACTGATGAAACTTAGCTCTCTACTAATGCTAATTGCTGCAAAATGGAAACAGATAGAAACACTTTGGGGTTTTTTTGTCCTAATGAAAGAAGAGACATGCGGTACGGTAGTCGAGTGGTTAGCATGTCCGCTTCCCAGTTCTGAGGTCTCCGGTTCGAGTCCAGGCTCGGACCTTCCTGGGTGGAGTTTGCATGTTCTCCCCGTGCCCGCGTGGGTCTTCTCCGGGTACTCCGGTCTCCTCCCACATTCCAAAGACATGCATGGCAGGTTAATTGGGCGCTCCGAATTGTCCCTCGGTGTGCTTGTGAGTGTGGATGGTTGTTCGTCTCTGTGTGCCCTGCGATTGGCTGGCAACCAGTCCAGGGTGTCCCCCGCCTACTGCCCAGAGCCAGCTGAGATAGGCGCCAGCACCCCCCGCGACCCTTGTGAGGAATAAGCGGTCAAGAAAATGGATGGATGGAAAGAAGAGACTTGAATCTTTCTTTTGGTAGGTTCCATGCTTTTATAGCAATTGAACACAATATTCTGTGGGCCTTGCAAAATCAGTCAAAATCCAGTAAAACAGCCGGGAGCGAACGGGACTACTTCTGTGAAAATGGCTGGGAGTGAATGAGTGAAAAGTAGCATTTTGAGTATGCACCGCGGGCCGCATAAAAATGGATGGCGGGACACAATTTGGCCCCCAGGCCATAGTTTGGACACCATCGTCATACAGCAAAAGTCAAAATTCAATAGTAGATGACTGACTGTTTGCATCCTGCTATAGTTGTTCATGTGTCGACTGCATGTACTGCATGTACATGTCACATGATATCAAGAGGATGTTGCAATCCTCCAAAGAAACAGACATGATGCAAAGCTCATCACGAGCACGAACGCTCCACAGTAACCGTAAGAAATACATCTATAAATAGCTCAGCTATCTTTGGTTGACTTCTCACCGAGGATGACCTTGAAAATTGAAGGTTGAAAGAAGAATGTGTTCAGGCCCGTTAATCACCCGCTTGTTTTGCCTTTCCAGCGGAATCGTTTGAAGAATGATGAGCTCCAAGGAGGAGGAAACTATACGCTTCTTCCAGTATGTCGAGGAGAATGGACTGAAAGCCTACAACGGCCTGCTGGCTCAGAACCTGGACCATGCCAGGAATGAGAAGAATAGGATATACCTGCAGGAGAAAAACGACAAGAAGAGAAAACAGGAGGAAGCCATAAGGAGGTAGGAAGATTATTTGATGCACACGCAGCAGATTACAAGTATGTACGTCCATTTGGGGGTTTTAAGGTGATTGCATGAATGAAGTATTAGCCATTGTCCTGCTTCTGAAGAGGTCACTGGGTTCACAGCAGGAAGCACTTGTAAGAAGTGGGCCAAGTGGCCGCAGGGTCCCTGTGGCGCAGGCGGTTTGCCACATTTGGAGGATTGCAAGTACAAACTATGCCCACCCATCATCTATGGAGGATAATTAGTTTTTCACTTTTAGATTTATTTGGGACTTGGATTGAGGTCAGCACTGCTCCATTTTTTTTTTTTTGGGCGGGGGGATCTTTTAGAATTAAGAAAAGAAGGGAGGGCCGTCACAAGAAGTGTTTTAGGACGCAATCAGCCGAGACCTGCCGTCATTTGTGGAGGTCAAACTGAAAAGGGAGAAGAAGGCTGTCGTTACTTTGCAACCTCTTTAGCAGAGGTGGGTAATCCAGGTGCAGGAAATAAAAACCCTGCCACAGTTTGGCTTTAGTCACAGGAGGTTCTACTTGACCGATTGGTAAGTAACTTGTTTACCTGCTGGTTGATTAGATGCACCTGTGGCTAAAGCCAAACTGTGGCAGGGTTTTTACTTCCTGGACCTGGATTACACACCTCTGCTCTTTAGTATATGTGCACACATTCCGAATATGAAACATAAAAGCGGAACGTGCTTTAGAGGTAAGATCTTTAGCCCGAGCCCGACCCGGCCCGAAATTCGGGTCGGGCCTAAAATGTCAATCATTACTTTAGTGTTGGTGATCAGTTTGAATGCATTATTATTTACTGATTTTATGTAATTTTATTTTTCCGTATCATATGGTTTGAAATTGTCTGTCAAAAAATGTTTATAGTTTAATTAAGGATTTAATTTTATTTTTGAATTTCAGATGCAATTTTAATTTTTTCTGTTACAGTTAATAAAGCTATTCTTTGTTGTACGTTGGTCCATATTTCTCTTTTTTTTTTTTATTCTCTTATATGTTAATACGGATACAGTGTTATGCAGAGGTGTGCTTATAAAAATTTTATAGACAAATGATACCATTTATAGTCGCGTGGGGGTGGGCGCGAGATGTTTGATTCTTACTCGGGGGGGCATGACAGAAAATAATTGAGAAGCACTGGTGTAGTGGAAGTCATCACATTTCGTAGATCACTGAAATCAATTCATTTGCGTTGTCACACACAGACGCACAATCGAGGGTGGAAGGTGGTCTCCGAAGTCCCACTGTACATCACCCAAAAGTGAATATTTTGCATTTTCTTATAGATATACTTTGCGCGCATCAAGTCTGTTTTTGCTTCTGTAATGTAGACCGCTCACCTCACCTGCACTGAATTTAAAAGGAATGAGAAGAGCCGCTTGGATTGGCTGGGAATCAAATCATGTGTTCACTCCCACAAGGGTGCAAAATTGCAAATGCACATGTCTAACTGTGCGCATCTACAAAAACACCAAACGAAAGAAAACTCCACCCATGTGCACAGTTAAGACTTCATTAAAATAGGGTTCAAAAGCTTTACCAGGCTTTATAGAGCAGTGGTTCAGTGCAAGGCTAACTACTAATTTGGCAGACCGGTTTGCGCCACGCTCACTTTAAAAACTTTACATCTGCTCAGACCACATCTAACGTTCATGGTAGACCACAGGTATTATGTGACGTATTTCATTCATAAATATGAGAAGAGTGTGAATAAATGCCATGTTCATATGAAATGAGCGGGAATGTTTCAAAAACATTTAAAAAACATTTGTTTCTGAAATGTTTTTTGTTTGTTTTTTTAAATAGAAATTGCCCTTCCTTCTTGTTGTTCTTCTGTGGCTAACTGATATTGGTCCTTCCAGGAAACCAATGTGAATCGATGATGGCCACATGATTTGATTGATTGAACATATAAACATACAAACAAACAGCAGAGAAATAAAAGTTAAAAAAGAAAAGAAAAGAAAACACAAAAAACAAACTCATCATAGCTTACATGTTCAAAAGGGAGTAGGAAGAAGTTAAAAACTTATCTAGTCCTACCCCTTATACATTATACATTTAAACTTATTTCATTATTAATACAATACTAGGTTAATATTTTTAAAAACAAGATGATGCGTGCATTATCCAGCAACATATGTACATGACATTTCTAGACATATACCATAATACATTTATAAATCATATACTCATACTCATTATATACAATTTTCATGCTCTTATTTGACATAAGTATTTTTTTTTAACTTTGCTTTTAAACAATTTTTTAAACTCAACAAGTGAGTCACATCTTTTCAAGTCAATTCCCAAATTATTCCACAAATTAACACCTTTTACAGAAACACACCTTTGCTTAATATTAGTTCTTGTTTTGTTTTTTCTTTTTGTACACACTTGTACCCTTATATTTGATTTGAAGGTTGCTTCCACCATCTAACATGAGGGCCCGAAGTGCACTCAAATCTCCAGTTTTGACACACAACTAAAGATTAAATAATCACCCCAAGGAACGGTTACTTGTATGTCAAGGCACCACTGTACTATTTTCCTATTATCCAAGACTTTGTTAAGTGTCCCATGGCGTTACAGCAAGAGCAAAGAAACGTTCAGTAAATAGTTGAGAACAGGAGAATGTACATCCATTCACGTTGGTAGAAATGGTAACGTTTTTGACTTGTAGCACAATTTAATGCCTGATGACAACACATTGACGTCAAAACAGTTGTAAAAGAATTCAAGGGAAACAACAATAGCCTGTGACGAGACCACGTGATAATGAGTGATAGAAACAATAATGTGCTTCCACAGCTGACATTGTTCTAATCTAAACAGTCACATTTCAACTGTCTGTACTGTACTGTATTACTCATGCACCAGAAAGGAGCGGATGGCGATTTGGTGACTGTTCCAGGACAAGACGATGCCCGCGGAGAATCGTTTACCGTCCTGTTACCCTTGCACTGTCTTTCAACTGTTGCCCAATACTGAAATATTCATAGGCAGTCACTAGAGGAAGGGTCTAAAAAAAATAAATAGATTTTTCATGAGGCATATGTAGGTCGATTAAATGACCCTGTGTGCCTCCACCCCCACAAATCCCCCCAACCCGTTTTTTTTTTTTTTTTTTTTTGGTAGCTGACTGAGAATGAATGAGAGAGCGAGTACTCACATGTAAACATGGCTATCTGAGAGCACGCGTGTGAGGAAAATAGATACATTGTCAGCGTGAGGGAAAAGATAGAAAGCATGCATGGGCGGGGGGGGGGGGGGGGGGGGGGGGTAAAAAAAGGATTCCAAGAGTAAGGAGGAGGGAGCAAGTCTGTGCGGGGTGCTGGAGAGGGAGAAAAATGTTAGTGATTAAATTTGAGCACCATTGCAGGAGATGTGTTTCTGCCTGGTGACAGCTGGAACACTCGACAGCCAATCAAATCAACACGTTAACTTTGAGTCAGGCCAGCCTTCCCGCCTTTGCCATCGTATATGGATTTAATGTAAGCTATTTTTTAATGCACTGTCATGCAAATAAACGGAGGTCATACGTCTTTTTTTTTTTTTTTTCTTGCATTTATTGCACCTGTGTTCTGTCCTCATAGCCAATCACTGGGCAAATAGCCTATAAATAAACCTAAATAGTTGATGTATTTGGGTGCACAGAGGCAAGCCGCAAAAATAAACAAGAGGCTGGTTGCTTTTTCTGCTATTTTAACTGCAAAAAAACACAAGGAATAAAAATAAGAAAATGAGGAATACATGAAATAATTAAAATAAAATTATACGCCAGTAAAAGTTATTGGACATCTGGCCTGGCAAAAAAAAAAGGAACAAAAATACACGTCAAGGTTATTGTGCCATTTTCTAAACAAAATAAAATTCCAAAGTGCTAACAAACCAAAAGTGCAAGTACCCCAAAGTGGTCCAGGCTGGGAGGACCCTTCATAGCTGCTCGCAGCTCTAGTTACGGCCCGAGCATTGACCACTGCCTATTGTATCTGTAGTAATTATTATTATTATTAATTATTATTATTATGGGCGGCACGGTGAATGACTGGTGAGCACGTTCGCCTCCCAGTTCTGAGGACTCGGGTTCCAGTCTGGGCTCCGGCCTTCCTGGGTGGAGTTTGCATGTTCTCCCCGTGCCCGTGTGGGTCTTCTCCGGGTACTCCGGTCTCCTCCCACATTCCAAAGACATGCATGGCAGGTTAATTGGGCGCTCCGAATTGTCCCTCGATGTGCTTGTGAGTGTGGATGGTTGTTTGTCTGTGTGCCCTGCGCTTGGCTGGCAACCAGTCCAAGGTCTACCCCGCTTACTGCCCAAAGCCAGCTGAGATAGGCTCCAGCACCCCCCGTTACCCTTGTGAGGAAAAAGCGGTCAAGAAAATGGATGGATATTATTATTAGTATCATCATCATTATTATTATTATTATTATTATTAGGGCCGAAGCAGTATAGGCCGCCCTCTTGTGGCCGTTTTACAATCAAGAACTTGAAATTAGAAGAATAGAAAATTAATATTTCATGCAATTTTCAGGGGAAAAAAAAAATTCTATAATGGGATAATATAGGTCTTTTAGAATTATCCGTCATTGTTTTTTCGGGTACGTTTTATGTATCAAAAATGCTACCTCTGGTATCGGAATGCTACACAAAAACTTTACAGTGCATCTTTTTTTTTTTACTACTGAGTCATGCAAATGTGGCATGTTTGCAGGATTTTCCACAAACAACGAACATACTGCAGTTCATTGAAACAACATAAGCGCTATGAATCTACAGGTTGGCGCAAGCGCTGCCTCATCAGTCTGTGCACGTGCACTTTATTATTGTGGCTGCCTTCTGTATCTTGTTTCTATGGGCACAGCGTTGCTAGGCAGATTACAGCTCGGACCAGACCCCACTGTGTACCATCTGCGCAGCAGCTGGCCGGGGGGGTGTCAGAGTCAGCAAAGTCACACATGCAGGGGTCTCAGTCCCACATAACACAAATATAAATAAAAAACACGTGAATGCACATTCATGGCATTCGGTAATGCGTAATTTAATTTTTGTTTTTCCTTTTGATTTTATTTCATATTTATTTTTTTATTTTCCTTATAATAATATATATTTTTTTTTTTAAACAAATAAATAAAAATTCTCAGGTGTTTAGCTACGTTTTCTTCCAGTGACTCACATTCATTAGCACACTTTCCACTCAGACATCATTAATGTTCCTATCAGGCCAATCACGCATTTATATGGTTGATTGTGTACACGCTGCCATGGTGTCGTCCTGAGTGTGATAATGTGAGCGGTGTCGGTCCTTTACGGAAGTTTAACTCTAATCAATGCCTTGCCCTTAAAGAGAATCAGTTTTATCGGGCAGTGCCACTGATGCTAACATTGATGTAATGCTCATATCACATGCACACAAAGAGAGAGAGAGTGATACAGAAATATGAGGTCGGGTAGATAGATTAGATAGATAGATAAGAGATAGATAAAATTAGAGATAGATAAGAGAGAGAGATAAGATATAGATATATATATATATAGATAGAGATAGAGATAAGATAGAAATTAGAGCAACAGCGAGAGAGAGCGAGAACGAGTAAGGGGTGTTCTATTATTGTTGTCCCCTGACAGGCAAAGCCTGGAGCAAGGATGCAAGGATTTGATCTGCATGTCGTGTCCCTCCATGATGTAATGCAATACAGTGAACGAACTCCTGCCTATTTGTGGCTCGCTATTCACAAATTCACTGATTCATAATTTGTTCCTGTGAAACCGACCATCAACTATTAGATGAGAAACTGACAATGCAATATTGCATGTTTTTACAGCAATATTTTTTATGAGTTTACACTTACTGTACTCGTGTGAAAGGAGAACCAATCACAGATGCACTTTTCGCAGGAAGAACAATATTACGGTACTTTCTATGTATAATACGCTTGAAATATTTTTTGATGTGTTCAAATATATTTAGTTTAAAAAAAATACTGACTGAAAAATAGTGACGTTTTATTCGGTATGTGGAAGGGGTAAAACAATTTTTTAAAAAAAAAGTTTAATTTTAAGAGCCCACTATATCAAAAATTTTCACCTGTTATGACTAGCGTCATGCAGGGGTAATGTTTGGGTCTTGACTCGTGACTGGGTCATGCCAGGGTTATGTTTGGGTCATGACCGTGAGGTCAAGTGACTGTTATTTACTGATGTAACAACTGTCAGTTTTGAACTGATGCAACCAGCATCTAGTTTCAACTGGTTTTAGGCTATGTGATGTCAGGAGCTATGTGATGTCAAGAATCTTTCATCTCTTTACAGCCAACCAGATGTTTCCATGTCAGTACTGTTACCCACATGTTTAGCCATAACCAATGAGATCGATTCACTGTCTATTTAAGCCAAACTGAGAAGTGTATTTTTGTCTGATTATTGCTTCTGGTACCACTGTTCCTCTCTGCAGCTCCACAGCCCAAGGGGGCTTGGTGTGTCCTGATACTCGATGCATTCTCGTTGTTTTTCATTGAGTCAAGTTGTGTAAATAAAGAGTTAAAACCTTATTTGGGATCCAACCTCCAGCACATGACATCACCTATTGCGGCGGCTCTGAAATTAACCCCTAAGATCAACAGGTCCAATGAGGTCAAAGATTTTAGGGGTGTTAATAAATACTGACAGTTTTTCCACTGTTTCCACTAGGGCACTGTCCCTACCACCCACCTATAGCACAAATGTACTATATACAGTGGTGCCTTGAAATGCGAGTGACCCGAATTGTGAATTTTTCAAGATTAGGGGTTATGATTTGAGACGTGAGTGTTTTGAGCTATAACTGTGGTCACAGAATACATTAAACTCGTATATCAAGATACCACTGTACGTTAACTCACTCAGTGCCATTGACGGATATGGACGTCAAAAATCAATTTCAACTGGGCTGGCAGTGAATGTGTTAAATTTTCATGGCCATTTGCATGTATGTAATTGAAAAAACATCAAATGTTTCCTCTTGTGTAGGACGGGGGAGGACATAGCGACAGAAGGCAAGCACTTACGTATGGGCTCCATCACCATGCCGGACCCGCAGGAACGCATGCCCATGCCCCATCCGCACGCGCTGGCCTGTGGGCAGGGCTTCTCCGTGCGCTCCCAGTCCCTCCACTCCGTGGGTGGCAACAGCGGGGGCGGAGACGAAGAGGTGGGGAGCCCCACCTCCAGGAAGCAGCCCCCGCCCAAGCCCAGGAGGGACCCGGCCACCAAGCTGAGCATGTCGTCCGAAGCGGTGGACCACAGCCCCGTGTCGGCCTGTCGCGGAGACAGATGTGATGGTGAGTGGTGCTGGCACTTCACGCCAAAGCGCGGCGCTATATTTAGCTCCTCTCCGAGGTGCCCTTTTCAACCCTGCTTCGCCGACAATGACATGACATCTAAGCCAGCCAGTCAGTTTTAACCATGGTCCCATACAATTGGATTAGCAGCCTCATCCAATACATGTAAAGCAGTAGTACTTTTTAGAGGCATTTTTAACATTATTCCCCGTTTGAACATCAAAAACTGTACCAAAATGGACAGCTTTTCATATCGTGTTTTATGGTGCCCAAAACTCTTTACAAAGCCGCATATTCACCCATGCATTCATACAGCAGCGGTCAAGCAGCTGCCAGGTTCAGTGGGAGCAAATTGGGGTTCAGTGTCTTGCTCAAGGGCACTTCGGCATGGTGACAAGGGCTGAGCATCGAACCCACAACCTCCCAGTTGGGAGATGATCACTCTACCATTGAGCCATGCCGCCCCATAAAAGTTTAAAGTTAAGCCAAAAATTTTATTGAATAAATGTTGGGAAAAAATACAAGATTAAATGCAAATGAATTGAATTTAAAAAGCTAAATATGATTTCACTGTATGTGGGCAGTCACAATCTAAAACAAAAAAATTGATTCTTCTCTACAACCCTCGCGTATTGCATTAGTATGTATCCATCCATTTTTTTTCTAGCACATATCCTGTCCAAGGTTATTGAATATATACTAATGGAATAACTAAAACTAAAATTTGCGTTAATGAAATAACAAATATACTGTTTTAAAAAAAAAAAAAAAAAAAAAAAAAAAAATGAAAATCAAACTACATCTTACATTTATAAACCTAACTAACACTCGCTTAAATTATAGCCAAAATTTCTTTCATTTGCGTCTGTGTAAATCATATATAAGCTTTTGAGGGTTCATTTTAAATGTATTTATTTTGGTATTGCTGGAACATCAAGCGGTCGTTTGAGAATTGTTTGCCTGTGTTAAACAAAGCTTAGTGACCTTTTAAAAGAAATAAAAAACACTTGACAGAGACCTCATATATTAAAAAAATAAATAAATAAAACTTATTTTAAATGAAGCATATTTTTTTATATAAAAACAAAAACTAATTAAAAACTAAAGCAACTTCTCAAAAAAAAACATTAAAACTAACTGAAATTAAACAAGAGTCAAAATGAAATAAAAACTAACTATCATGAAAAATCCCAAACTATTATAACCTAAGCATACCCTGGTCCCGTTCAGATTAAACCCTTGACTGGTCTCCAGTCAATCAAAGGGCACATAGAAACAGAAAACTACTCACGCTCACATCAACTGATCCACATTTGTATGCACGGAAGTCAGGAACGACAAACATTTCACAGTCAATGACCAATTGCCATGACATCAACGAATTAATTATTGCAAAGAAAACACAACAGACATTCATCTATAGTACAACTTCACTTGGCAATGAATCAAAAAGTCAGTGACCCCTTGCGCTGATGCAAAACTTGAAGTGTAGCTGTTTAGTGTAGTTGCTTTATTTGGCCATATGTGACGGTATATAGACACATTCCTAGTTTTCATGATTTTTTATTTTTTTTTAATCTATTGTCAATTATCTATCCATTTTCTTAACCGCTTGCTCCTCACATGGGTCACGGGGGCGCTGGAGCCTATCCCAGCTGGCTTCAGGCAGTAGGCAGGGTACACCCTGAACTGGTTGCCAGCCAATCGCAGGGCTCATAGAGACGAATAACCATCCACACTCACAAGCACACCTTGGGACAATTCGGAGCATCCATGTTTTTAGAATGGGGGAGGAGACCGGAGTACCCGGAGAAGACCCACGCAGGCACGGGGAGAACATGCAAACTCCACCCAGAGAGGCCAGAGCCTGGACTCGATCCTGCGTCCTCAGTACTGGGAGGCGGACGTGCTAACCAGTCACCCACCGTGCCGCCCATAATAATAATAATAATAATAATAATAATTACTAAGGATACAATAGGCAGTGGTCGCTGCTCGGGCCCTAACTAGAGCTGCGGGCAGCTATGAAGGGTCCTCTCAGCCTGGACCACTTTGGGGTACTTTTGGTTGTTGGCACTTTGGAATTTTATTTTGTTTTTGCCTATTGTCAATTATTACAAAAAAAAGAAAAAAAAATAAAGTTTCAAGATTTTGACGCCAATACTATCCCTTTCACAGCATATGACTAATGGCTCCAAAAAATCAGTTATGGGCCTCTGACAACTATTCATCGGTGTTGGTAACTCTGATTATGGTAAATAGAATTTTTCTTGAGTACTGAAACAAGTTTAGGCTGTTTAGTCTCAGCTTCACTGGCTAACTTTGGGCCAGCAGATTGTGTACTCATCCGGCACATTATTTATTTATTTATTTATTTATTTCAAGTGGGCAAATGTGTCTTGACATTTCTGTGACCTTGTTTAAAAACCGTTACATAGTTTGAGGCAAATAGCCAATTAAAGCCAAAACATTTTTTTTTTTTTTTCCCCTGGTTTCAAACTGGCAAGTGGAGACGGTAGACGGCATAATTGAGATCTAGGAGCAGCACCCTGCAGCAGTGTCAGTCTGCTTGGGCAGAATAAACGCAGTATGCTCGTTTGGCCACGGATCAAAACAAGGACATCATTATAGGAGGCGCAGCGTCCTGAAGGCACTAATGGAGAGGAGCAGAATTAAATCAGCTTCAAAAATGTTTTCCCCAACCACCATTTTGCATCGAGCAATCGTCTATATCACTGAGACGTGAGATTGTGAGTGCAAACTAAAAAAACAGGTTGCTGAGGGTTTTCGAGTCCATTTCAGTCGGGATGCTTGACTGCCAATGTGATGCGAAAGGACTCGCCCAGCCTGGCTGAGATTGGTTGGGGATGTCCGTGTGTGCGCACAGATCTTCCTGGGCACCACGGCAACCATCCCACAGAAACAAGACCCCCCCCCCCCCTCGCCCAGCCAATCGCAACATCCCTGCGCAACGCGGTCCAATGGGGCCGCGGAGATGCCGGAGTCTGAGGCGGCGCGGCCAATGACGGCGCAGCTGTGGGGGTGTTCCTGGCTGAGGGGGAGGGTTGCGTGCACTGTAGCGGGAAGGGGAGGAGCCTGCCCGAGTAGAATTCATTCAGGAGGAGTGAATGACCTAGATTTTGAGTTTCCCTCAGGGTGGGAGGGGGTACAGGGTTGCGGGTAAACACGACAGGGAGGTAAGGAAAAGGAGCAATCGAGGGAGAGGAGAAGGGACAGGAAGGAGGAGATGTCACGAGCTGTGCTGAAACTGATCCACCACGCAAACCTGTTTGTTGCAAGGATGCAGCTGTTGATGAAGGAGCAAACACGCACAAGCACCTCACATAAAAATGCATCCATAACATATACAGAATAACCCACTGAAATCCTGATTCCTAACCACTGTGCTGTGAGAGATCATAGGATGCATCACGGGAAATTATCATCATGTTTGTGCATCTATTTCTGCCAGCAATGTACAGTGAAAGGCAGAACAATTAAATGCTCTTCGTAAATTTGTGATAAAACTGAGACCAGGCGATCATTTCAGTGTTTATACTTAGTTACATTTTATTTAAGTGGTGTGCTGTGGGATTTAGCACGTGTAAAATATGCGCCCTGATGCAAAACATTAAGATGAGGCAATCAGAAGACAAGCACTCTTATGTGTATTTCATCATCTATGACTTTCCACACAGGAATTGTTCAATGGACAGCTTAATTTGTGCCTTTTCATTATAATAAGCATCGTCTTCGTACTAACAGCGACCTTGGAGATTAAAACTATAAAGTATGTTGCAGAAACATATCCACGAATAGCAACACTTTCTGCAGCTTTGTGATGCATATCTACCAAAAGCAACCCATGTAACCTCACAGGAAAAAGGCCTAAGCCAAGGATGGTCAAACTCGGTCTTCGAGGGCCGGAGTACTTCAGGTCTTGCAGGTTTCCTTCTTCCAACACAAGCTGTTTCCAATCAATGGGGGAGGGTTGCTATCCTTACGATCCCATTGATTGGAAACAGCTTGGGATCATTACTATCCCATCCATCCATCTTCTTGACCGTTTATTCCTCACAAGGGTCGCGGGGGGTGCTGGCGCCTATCTCAGCTGGCTCTGGGCAGTAGGCGGGGGACACCCTGGACTGGTTGCCAGCCAATCGCAGGGCACACAGAGACGAACAACCATCCACACTCACAAGCACACCTAGGGACAATTCGGAGCGCCCAATTAACCTGCCATGCATGTCTTTGGAATGTGGGAGGAGACCGGAGTACCCTAGTGCCGCAGACTAAAAAATTGCATTAAATCCGGGGGGATAATTGAGGTTTGACTTTTTCCACTCATAGTTTGGGTTTAGTACATATTCTTTCAATTGTGGCACCAATCATGGAACCTTTATGACACACCAAACAATACTTCATATATTTCCAAACATACCGAATTTGTAGTCCATTACCAATGCAAAAAAAGGTCCATCCACCCATCCATTTTCTATCCCTTGTTTTTAGCTCATTTGCTCCCAATAACGTGTAAATGCGTTTTTTGTTTTGTTTTAAGTGTCCCAAAGTATTTATACGTTTGTTTGTTTTTTATCCTTGAGCATACAGGCTTTGATGCAGCCTCTCAACTGCAAAGAACGGTTGCAGAAATGGTAGTTATTATACAAACGGCCAGCAGGTGGCAGCAGAGCAAAGGAGATCAACCAGGGCCATCTAGAAAAAAAGCTAAATTACTTACAATTTTAAATAGATTTGTGAAAACTGATGAAACTCAGCTCTCTTCTAATGCTAATTGCTGCAAAACGGAAACAGAATCGTACTTTTTTTCCTGATGAAAGAAGAGACTTTAATCTTTCTTTTGGTAGGTTCCATGCTTTTATAGCAATTGAACACAATATTCTGTGGGCCTTGCAAAATCAGTCATAATCCAGTAAAACAGCCGGGAGCGAACGGGATTGCTTCTGTGAAAATGGCTGGGAGTGAATGAGTTAAAAAGGTCGCAGATGAACTGGATCTCAGTTTATATGGGCAACACGCAATACCTGTCCTAATTTCACATCTCACAACGTGTGAGCATGTGTACAGTTGTGTCTGTGCGTGTCAGGATGCTGGTGAGTCATACAGTTATGGGAAGTATATGCGTGTGTCTGGGCCATCTGCTGTCTGAATTATTAAAAGGCACAAAAAACTTCCATCTTGAAATGTTTCAGCCATGATCTGGGTCTCGTCAACACTCGCCACCAGCAGGGAAGGGGCACTCTCGATCAAAACATCTCAGTGTGCGTCCCACAAACCCACGTTGAACAACTACTGTATGACGACGGTTCAGTGGAGTAACGTGCAACACTCTGAGGGCATGACGTGCTCTTCCGCAGTAACTGGTCGAGCGAAACATAGAAGCTCACTGCGCCACATCAGAAGAGATTCACACCGCAATGCCACGTCACCACAATCAGAAAGAAGCTCCACAGCGTGTTTGTGTGTGACCCAGATACCGCACTTACATACTGCTTCCGCTGCTGTATATGTGACCTAGAAACACGCATATGCCTCCACCATTCCCGCATATCTGACTCAAGATACTGCTCTTCGCCATGCACATTGACCTAGATCTGACCCACTGAACCACCAAACGTGCTGCACTGCATTTCCGCTTAATATTCATTCAATGATTCATTCAAAAATAAGGGACAAATAAATAAATAAATAAAAAAAAAAATCAAACACAATGGCCATAACTGCCAGTCACTTATAACAAAAAAATCCCATAGAAATAATGGAACTAGTAAGTTAATCACGCTCCCCATTAAAAAAAACGTTTTTAAGAACGCTTTAAAATTCTTAACTACCGTAAAAATGTTTTTTTTTTATGTTTAATGAATAAAACAATTCATTGTTGCTGTAGAAATAAATAACTATAATGAAAAAGGTGTTCCGTCGCTGCAAGTGAACCAGATGTAAAAGAAAAACAAAAAAAAAAAAAATGGAATTGAGCCGTTTTCAGACTGTCATTCAAAAAAAATGAAATAAAATCACATACAGGTCGCATCTACTAGGGCTGCATGATATTGGAAAAACATGCGATATACTTGCTGAACATAGCGATATCGATATTATTGCGATATTTAACATGTACCTAAAGAAATTACATTTTTATTACCTAATGAAAGAAAAACATTTTCCATGTGGCAAAATAAGCAACCTTGATGTAATCTTCGTTAATTAATTGTAATTATGTCTTGATAATTTTCAACTTTTGAATGGCGATGCACATTTTAGTTAGCATATGACTGGTCAAATTCATATAAAAAGCATACAATTCCATATAAAACTTATTGCATGCCTTTGCGATATGCATATTGCAAGGTCCAATATCGAGATATCGATATTTTTTCTATATATTGTGCAGCCCTAGCATCTACCATGAAATAGATGCACATGAATTGTCATGGCATGACTAAGCGTCTTTATCTTCCTCTCTCACAGCTCAAGGCTGCAGTGAAGACTGCCGGCGGGTGCCACCGCCCAAACCCAAGAGGAACCCGAACACGCAACTGAGCGTTTCCTTCGACGAGTCGTACATCAAAACTCACGGTGGCGGCGGAGTGTGCCCCGCCAAAGCGCTCCACCGCACCTGTTCCCCGTGCGAGCGCAACGCCTCGCCGCCGCAGAGTGACGACAGCCCTACCGACGACTGTGAGGACGAGCCCGTCTACATCGAGATGGGCGGGATAGATGTCGGGGCGCGAGAACTCTCGAAAAGCGAGGACGAGGAGCCAGGGGAGTCCGTGTATGAGGAGATGAAGTACCCTATGCTGGACGATATGGAGTACCGTACTGACCCGGTGGGATGTCGTTCCGCCTGTCCTACCCCTGCACCGTATGACCCTGAACCTCTCAGTCGATGCTCCACTCCGAGAAACATTCCTTTCTGTGACATTCCTGCACCGTTTCCCAATTTACTCACCCACAGGCCTCCACTGCTGGTGTTCCCCCCAGCACCGGCACAATGCTCGCCCAACTCGGACGAGTCTCCCCTCACACCGCTTGATGTTAACAAATTGCCAATGATGGAGAACCAATCGTACAGCAAATCCCCGACCTCCTCTGCCGAGCCACCCTCCTCTGCGCACATCCGTAGAGAGCTCACAGCCACGCCGACCCTCACCGTTTCCGGGCGCTCTTCCGCACCTCCCCTGCCTTGTACTCTCTACAAATCGTCCACCTCATCTTCCTATCAACGCAGCCACTCGGCGTGCCCGTCCCCGGTCAGCATGGGCCGCTGCCTCACCCCGTTGAGCCTCATGCGAACGCCGCCGTTCGACGCGCCGATGCCATTTCCGGGGGGTTTGCCAAGGAGCGCCTCGGCCACCCCTCATGGCAAAGGGTCACCGCCCCAAGACGGTGGGGGGCGACTCCATGGCTCCATGCAGAATGTGTCGACAGGGCGTTCGCGGACTCCCACGAGCCCGCTGGATGAACTGACCAACCTGTTTACCACCGGCAGGAACATGCTGAAGAAAAACGCCAGTGGGAGAAAATCCAAAGAGCCCGGAGAAAGTAAGTCGTTTTAGACATTTTCCTGAAAATACAATGGTATCGTCCACCCTCATTTAATGTGGTTAGCAAACTTGGTCCTTTGTTTATGGAGATCTGATAAATTGTGGGGCAACATAACTCAATTTTGTATACTGCGTCGTTGATAGCACTATCAAACACCAATTCAGTGGAGTAATTATTTGCATGAAAAATGCTTCTAGGCCATAAATATAAAACTTGTTCTTCCCTTTCGCCTTAACCCTATTCAGAGGGTCGCCACAGTGAATCATCCCCAGCACATCAATATATCTCCACTTTGACCTACATTTTTGTCTCCTACCTGGCTCCTTTTCCAGCAACCCTCTACCGATATACTGAATCCACTGTCTCGATCTGGCCTCTCCAGCTTTGTCTCCAATTCTTCAAGTCTGTTCTGTCTCTCTGATGAGCTCAATCCAGATCCTGTCCATCTTTGTCACCCCCCAAAAAGAATTTTAGAATCTTTGATTCTGCCACATCTCGGTCTGTTCCCTACCTTCTGGTCATTGCTGCCATTTCAAAACCATACTTGTCTTGTCTCAGTTACCCACCCTATAATCATTTCCTGTTAATTGAGCTAGTGCTCTTGGTCACATAGCACCCCAAGCATCTTTACCCACCACTGTCCTACCTGAACTCTTTTGTCAGCTCTTTTCCAGAATGCTAGAAATAATAAAAACAAACGGAAATCCGAAAGCATGCCAAGAAATGACCAAGCAATGAATACATTCTTAATGCCGCTACGCAAATCAGTTGATTCATTGCCTTAACCTTGAAACCTCATATGCCAGGACAGTCATAAACCAAGTACCACCTGCATTAATAACCTATCAATGCTTGAAAACAGTATATAAATGTATCAGGTCAAGATGATGTCCTTTGGCCAAGTCTTCATTACGCATATTTATTTACCCAGATTTCGCATTGCCCAGTTGAAAACTTGGTAAAAGGGAAAATAAGTAGTGCAATAACTCTTTCCATGTGGGCCCATAGTGGGTGCTTGAGGTTTTCTATGCAACCTTCCATTCGTTTTAATCTAGGTGCTGTGAGCCAAGTCTGATACAGATATTATTATTAAATCTGAAGGGATTATAGTCCCTCCAACCACCGTATGTATTTGGGCTGTCAGTCAGCGTTCCCCTTTTTTTTTTTTTTTTTAAATAAATAAATCCCAACCAGCATTATTTTGTGCAAAATAAATCATAATAGTAGATTAACGAGACATTTCTTGTGTTTCTGATTGATAAAGAAGTTCGATTAGGCCTCTTTGGCACACAATTAGAGAAAGAAACATCCAAGATATCTATCCTTACTCACTACTCTTAGCAACTACAACATAGCAACAGAGGAAGGAGGAGAAATCCACTTCTTATTTGCAGCTTCCCTCCCTCTGGGTAGAGCAGCCAATCACAGCTCAGGACATGCCGGTGCTCGACGGAGCAACACGCTCCTAATGTGCATGGAGCTATGGCACTCAACTCCAATCTAACGCCTCATCAGCGCATTACAGATGCTCCTGTCTAGCCAATCACTGTATGGTCTATTTAAGCATTCCAGCCAATCAGAATGCTGCTGTAGCTTTTACACTCTGCAGGCAATTTAGAGTGTCTTGATGACCTTAATGGAAGTTGAATTTACTATATGTCTGAAAGTAAGGCTCATTCACAGATGTATTATCCATTTCCCTAAATCTAAATATAATCTAAAGAGGAGATGGAAAACATTGCATTTCTAGGAATGAATAAACGTGAGCTCTGCTGCTATTGTCGAGCCCCGTATGTTCATTTAACATAACAGGCATTTAAAAGTCTTGATTAGCGGCACAACATGCGTGTGTGTGTGTGTGTGTGTGTGTGTGTGTGTGTGTATGTGGGGGGGCTGCTGGCATTCATCACAATGCACACTGAAGCACAATCATGACCACAGGATCTCCATTTTTTTTCCTCTCTTCCAAGCATCAACAACTAGTTTGACCCACATACCAACTGGTTAACTGCTATTCGCCACACATACATGCATACAGATTGCATGAATGACACATGCCTATGCATGGTAGTACTACTACTGTATTATGCACGAGCCCATATCGGAGTCATGGAGAACCGCAGCCTCAACACTGCCTTGTGATGTGCAGCGGTGAGCTGTTAAAGCCTTTATTGTGTTTCTACACATGCTCACACAGCAATATAATGTGTGAAACTATTAGTAGTGTTGAGGGAAGATCTGAGCCCATCATGAAGAAGACATAAGAATGGGGATTTCATCAGCCAAAGGCATTGTTAAGTGTTTAAGCTGAAGCATGTATTACAATAAGGCCATCTATGTATTGCAGATGTGGCACTATTACTACTACTAGCAAAAATAAAAATAATCATCATCACCATAATAAAATCTAATATGATCAAACCATTTCAATAATTATTTCTGAACTGCTTTGGTTCTTTGGAAGTTGTTAGTGCCATCTAGAGGACAATTTATTATAATGCAGCAATCTGAACCAGGCTATTTTATAACAACAATAACAATAATGTATGATTATTATTATGACTTATTATGATTACTACTACTACTAAAACATATTTTTTGTTGCGTTATGTCAGACAGCCGTTTTTAACTAATTTTTGGGTGCGGAACCCACAACTGCTCTTAGTTGTTTTCTATCACATCGTTTCTTTTTTTTGTTTGTTTTTAACTAAAGGATCCGCATTTTCTTAAAAAAAATATGACAAAATAATGCAAACTGTTCTTAACAGATATGCGCTTGTTTTATTGATTTTTTTTTTTTTTTAAATATTGACATACAATGAAATATGACAGAAACAGGCTGAAATATATTTAACACCGTTTGGTTTTTACAAAGGATATATTGTTACTGTAATTACAAATGTGTACAAGTAGTTAAAGTAAAAATACACATTTAGACCTCTTTCTGGAGTGTTCAATTTGAGTACCATTGTGCTTGATGGTAATCAGTGAAATTTTGCTTATCTGGAAGGTAAGCTGTGGAGAGAAAAAAAAAAGAAGAAAGAAAAAAAACCTTGGCGCGCTAGAAAAACGCTACAATTTTAAATGAAATTCTAATCAGTATAAAAATCTACCTCAACAGATTTTTTTTGTTCTTCAAATCGTTACCTACTTTGATTATTTAGGAACTGCTGATAGCGGCATATTTACTGTAATACAGCAAACTGAACCAGACTATTCTATTGATATTCTACAAGAGGGGGACTCCATGCATACGTATGTAGAAAAACAAAACAAAACAAAAAACAAAAAAATTATGAATGGATGGATGGATGTTCATATGCTTGACTAACTCAAGTTAATCTCTAATTGTTTATACATATTTTTATTTACAGGCGAGTCCAAAAGCAAGTCCCACAGTGAGTCGAAACGTGAAGGCAAGGAACGCCACGGTCACAGCAAGGAATCCAAGCGAGACTCTAAGGAGCGCCACGGCAAAGAGTCCTCTCATCGCAGAGACAGAGACAAGGACAGAGACAGAGACAAAGACAGAGAAAAAGACAGAGATAAAGAAAGGGACAGATCCAGCAACATTGAGTCTCTGTCTCACAGGCGCAACAGCAAAGAACGAAGCGGCATGGACGCACCACTTGCTCGCAGGGACAGTAGGGACGGCAGAGACCAAGGCTACAGCAGCGTGGAGCCCATTCCAGTTAGGTGGGATTCTAAAGAACGGACCTGTAGTTCCGTGGAACCTATTCCGCTGATACGAAGAGACTCAAAAGATAGAGGGATTAGCAATGGAGACCTGATGCCAAGACGAGACAGTAAGGACAGGGGTGCAGGACACGGAATGGAGTCTTTGCTTAAACAGGAAAACAAAGACAGAGAGCGACAGCTCGATCAGGCACCGGAGCCATTACCGAGACAAGACAGCAAAGAGGGTGCTAGGAACGGTGTAGACTGCAGACATGAAAGCAGAGAGAGACTGCTTGATCAGCCACCGGAGCTGTTACCTCGACAGGATAGCAGAGAGCGAGTCAGAAATGGGGTGGACTCAAAGCACGAAGGCAGAGACAAGCCGCCCGAGCTTCTACCCCGACAGGAGAGCAAAGACAGATTTAGAACTGGTTCCGAATACAGGCATGATGGCAAAGACTATCGTCCTGATTTATTACCAAGACAGGACAGCAAAGAGAGGGCGAGGAGCGACATGGAGCACAAACATGAGGGCAGAATAGACCAGCCGCCTGAGATCCTTCCCAGACAGGAGACGCCAAGGACCAGTAACAGTAAGGACAGAACAGGATATGTCTCTGATTCCAAGCATGAAGGGAGAGAGCGAAACATCCACAATGGAGGAGACCTTCCACCACCTCTTCTCCCTAGACAGGACAGTAAAGATCTGAGCCGAACTGGCCTGGAAGTAAGACGAGACAGCAAGGACAGAACTCTGAACGGCTCAGATCAGCACCAGTATGATGGCAAAACCACTAAGAGCCCGACTGTGGTGGAGTACAGGTACGACAGCAAAGAAAGGGGATATAGATCCGACGGAACGCCACGGCGAGAGAACAGAACAAATCAGAGTGTGGACCCGTCGAAAGCACAAGAGAGGAACGGGAGCACAGTGTCGGGCCAGCATTCATCCACCACCACGCCTACTCACCACAGCAGACCAACTGGGAGCCCCCCGATGACTGTGGGCACCGGAAATGGTAAGGATCCATTACAGAAACTGTATCATCCATGAGGTTCATTGGGGTTCTACCTATAAAGCTACCGGTTTTGCACTCTTCACACTTATACAGCTTGGACTGTTTGGTTCAGGTTCACATGGTTAAGCTTTTTGATTTCCATTGTCACAAGTGGGAAAGACTACCTAATGGTCGAAAATAAATTGGGCTACATGACAAACAGACAATACCCATTTTCTGACAACTAACACAGTGTAGTTCCATTAGGTTTTCGTGAAATACATCCTGGCAAAACATTTTTATAACACATTTGTCCTTGTCTTTGTAGATATGAAAGCAGCACCTAAATATGCCCGCTCACCTTCCATGTCTGCTAACCCTTCCCCAATCGGGACGCCACAAAGGAGAGCAGCAGAGGCTCATCAGAGCCAGGTAAGCACATCCGATTTCAACGAGTTATCTAAAACAAAAACAAAAACAAAAACCTTGGGTGATCAAATTCAAGGTAAAATTTCTTTCAAAACATCAAACTATCACTACTTCAGAAAGGCACTAGGTAAAGCGCAGGTGTCTTCTAGGGTAAAAGAAAGGTACCACTGCCACAAATAGAAACCACCTGGAACAAAATTTAGTTGTAATCGGGTTACGGGTGAAATTGCAAGATGCACCTCAAATGAGGTGGTGAAGAAGGAGCTGAGCCAAAAAGCAAAGCTCTCGATTTACCGCTCGATCTACGTTCCAATCCTCACCTATGGTCACGAGCTGTGGGTCGTGACTGAAAGAACAAGATCCCGGATACAAGCGACCGAAAAGAGTTTCCTCTGCAGGGTGTCCGGGCTCTCCCTTAGAGATAAGGGTGAGAGGCTCGGTCATCCGGGAGTGACTCAGAGTCGAGTCGGTCATCTGGTTCGGATGCCTCCTGGACGCCTCCCACCGGCATGTCCCACCGGCGGGAGGCCCCGGGGACGACCCAGGACACGCTGGAGAGACTATGTCTCTCGGCTGGCCTGGGAACGCCTTGGGATCCCGCCGGATGAGCTGACCTGACCTCGGATAAGAGGCAGAAGATGGATGGATTGATGGATGGATTTTAGCAAAATCCATTTAATGACTTAACGCTTTTTAATGACCCGCGTAAAGGAAACCATGTCCTGTGATTGAGTGAAGCTGATACAGTGTGTTACTGCCCCTCAGATGCCCCAGATGCCATGGATATGTGGCGACACCACCATGCTGGAGCAGATCGAGCGGAAGCGAACACTCTGCAAAGAAATCCGCTCCAGACAACATCCTCAGCTGCAGCGGTATCTGGAGAGGCCTCCTCCAGACAGGAGCGAGGACAAGCATCACGAGCGCAGTCAGTGCAAGCAGGAGAGCACTTCTTCGGTCCTCCCGGCTTGCGGCAAGAGCAGCGGGGCAAAAAAGATCCGTCCTCCTCCGTATCCCACACAGACAACTGTATTCTGGGACACCGCCATCTGACTTGATACAAACCACACCTCCCATCTGCCACACAACCCAGAACGATCCCCTCCTCTCCCCTTGTGGGACATCGAGACAACCAACTCGAGCACCGGAGGGATGACGCTCACTGATGTCAAAGGACAATGGTGTTACCATAGCAATATTTCTGCTCGTTCAGGTTGTCATGTTTTCTTATCATCGCTGGTGATATTTGATATTTTTCTATTTCATGTGGCTGGATTCTTGTACTATAACTAGTAGAGTAGATATTTGATGAATAGATATTTTCTAAATCAGATGGGGATTAAAGAGCATCCTAAATTATGTATAGCAGATGAAGATGCCATCTAACATTTGATTTGTTATTTTAGTTTTTTATGTTTTATTGGTTACTTCAATCTTAAATAATTAATGAATACTTGTTCAATGGTAGCATAACTTTTTTTTTCCTTTTTTACACCCAACATGTTTTTTGCGCTTAAAAAGGCACTTAAATGAATGGTCTATTCGGTTTTGTCTGCATCAGTTTGACATTTCACTGTTGCATTGTCAGTTGGGGAGTTGTGTCGACATTAGGGATGGGTTGAATCGATTGTTAAGTGTGCAGCAGATTGTTGATTAATCGTGTTTCGGGGCATTTAAGGCGAAATGGAGTGTAACTGGGCGCTGTTGATTCAGAGTCTCAAACTATTTTTGTCGTCGAACGAAGCGCAACATGGCAGCTATGGGAAGTTGAGCTTCATCCACAAACGCAGCACCTTTTTTCCCCACAATACGACACTGTCAGCAAAACGAGTTCGGAACAATCAGAGAGATCAAAAGTATAGTAAAGAAAACAAAAAAACAACAAGAAGGAAACGTAGTCCAATGCCCATCCCTAATGGACGTTTTAGATTTCTATCCATGAACACTTCAGCTTGTTCGAAATGTACAACAGTCGCACTCGAACAGAAGGCGAAATCCCGTGTATTACTGAATGTTTGCAACACTAATGATGATTTCACATCAGGGTTCGTTCAAGGACGCGGCATTTTCTAAACAGTCTTAATGGTTCTCTAAAAAGTCTTGTTTTTTTTCCACAAGGTAATTTTGAACATGAAATTTTGACAAGAAAAACAAGACTGTTTAGACTGAGATATTTAGGAAATGGTTCTCCAAACAGTCTTAATTGTTCTTTAAACAGTCTTAAAGTTTTTCGTTTGTTTTTCTTTCCACACAAGGAAAATTTTGAACATGACATTTTGACAAGACAAAAACCATTAAGACTGTTTAGAAAACGTCTAGGAACGACAACCATTTCCTAAATCTTTTCTAAACAGTCTTAATAGTTCTCTAAACAGTCTGAATTGTTGTCTAAAAAGTCTTAATGGTTCTCTAAAAAGTCTTCGTTTTTTTTTTTTTTTTTTCCACAAGGTAATTTTGAACATGAAATTTTGACAAGAAAAACAAGATGTTTAGACAACCATTAAGACTGCTTAGAGAACATTTAGGAAATTGTTCTTCAAACAGTCTTATTAAACACTCTTAAAGTTTTTCGTTTGTTTTGCTCCTCCCCCCACGAGGAAATTTTGAACATGAAATTTTGACAAGACAAAAACCATTATGACAAAAAACATTATGACTGAAAACGTCTTGGAACTACAACCATTTCCTAAATGTTCTCTAAACAGTCTTTGAAGTTTTGTTTTGTTTTTGTCGCAAGCAAATTTTGAGGATGGAATTTGGACCAGAAAGACAATTAAGACGGTCTAGAGAACCATTAAGACTGTTTGGAGAATGTTTCGTAAATGGTTCTCCAAACAGTCTTAATTGTTTTTCTGGTCAAAATTTCATGTTCAAAATTTGCTTGCGACAAAAGACAAAAAAAAAAAAAAAAAAAAAAAAAAAAAGACTGTTTAGAGAACCATTAAGACTGTTTGGAGAACATTTAGGAAATGTTTCTCTAAACAGTCTTAATGTTTAGGTTTTTTTGGCGTAACGAAATTTTGAATGTGAAATTTTGACAAGAAAAACCATTAAGACTGCTTAGCGAACCCTCCTAGGCTGTTAAGAGAATGTTAACGTAACTTTGCGACCTTGAACGAACCATGCCGAACCCTGACATGAAATCAACATTCGGTAGCATCGCAAACGTTCATCACTCAGTTGGATACGGTTAGTGCGCTTCAGTTTGTGTAGTACGGTAAGAAGTCCCTTCATCAAAGCCTTTTGGAAAAACAAAACAAAAAAAAACTTCAGCATAGTGTAGTTCAGGGGCAGATAAATTATGATTTCTGTTGTATTTTACGACACAAATACGAGTTGTGTCGGCGAGGTAGCAAATTAGAAATACGTTATTAACGGTATAATTTCCGAAACCAGCCAAAGCCTGTTTTACGTGAGAAGCTGTGTGGTTGCACTTTGGATTGGTTGGTACTTAGAAACGGGGTTGGTGGCAATAGCTGGTCCACTGAACGCTGGCGCCTTTCGCTTTGCCGCGCACAACTGCAAGTACCAGAAGACAGTGTAAATACTCGATGCCAACATCCAGCCTGTACAATCAACACCTGAGCTTTTAGAACACGTTTTGATTTTACTGCAGATTATAATAGCCATATGCACTTGCGTAAGAAATACCTTTCAAGATGATGCTTATTATACAGTATATATTTTTGAAAACGTGACAAGTAGCGAGCCGTGCCATGCGCGTTTTATTTGGCAGGGAAGTAAAAGCTTCATTCGGGATTGGTTGTCTCTGGAGATATATATATATATATATATATATATATATATATATATATATATATATATATATATATATATATATATATATATATATATATATATATATATATATATATATTAGGGGTGTTAAAAAAATCGATTCGGCGATATATCGCGATACATCGCGCGATTCTCGAATCGATTCAATAAAATAAAAAATCGATTTTTTTGTTTTTGTTTTTTTTTTGTTTTTGTTTTTTTTTTAAGAGCTCAGAATTGTTCATTCGGTATTCTTACTGATTCAACGTCTTATCATCATTGCCTTTTTTTTTTTGTGTGTGTGTGTGTGTGTGTGAATCGATTTTTAATCTTCCATTTTTAATGGAAAAATATTCAACAAAACGTCTGACTTCGGGTTAGGATTCGCACATTGAGCATGGAAGAATGTTATATGAAGGGAACATTAAGCCTTAATATTTTATTTCAATGCTGTTCAAACATGAAAGATTACAACCTCTATAAGACTGAAATATTTCAGATAAATAAATAATACATTTTCATATAAATCTTACACTCTACAAGCTTACTGATTAGTATTTTCTAAATTTGAATGAAAAAAAATCGCAACAATCGACTTATAAATTCGTATCGGGATTAATCGGTATCGAATCGAATCGTGACCTGTGAATCGTGATACGAATCGAATCGTCAGGTACTAGGCAATTCACACCCCTAATATATATATATATATATATATATATATATATATATATATATTATATATATATATATATATATATATGGCGATTGGCTGGAAACTTTTACAGAGATCATCAAGGACCTATGTCATGGCAACAGCTAACAAAAAAAAATAAAAATAAAAAAAGAATATAAGGACGGGGGTTGCACAAAGGCCTCTGCATCTCTGAGGTTTTGCCAAGAAAACTGCACTTCCCATCACGGTTCCGTCACATTCAATCAGGCTGGTAACAATGTTCCTTCTCCCTCTTGTTCTCTCCCTCTACCTCAACCTCCCGCTTTCATCATCACAAAATCGGTCCCCTTTTGCACATTCAAATGCAACGTCCACGTTGCCAATTATTTGGGTTTTTGACGGATGAGCTACCAGCCCTCAGAGTGCAAGTGCAGTAACCCCCGCCTCGTGTGGTGCCAACCGGCGCCGCAGAGTGTTGCGCCGGTGCGTGTGAGACTTGTGCGAGGGAGTGAGCTCCGTGTTTGTGCGTGCCTAGCTGCACTGTATGCAAGCTGAATTAAAAAAAACAAAAACAAAAAAAATGATTGTTTGAAAATGTTAACTTGGCCCCGCTCCCATATATTTGGGGAAGGCCGGGGTGGAGTTTGGAAATGTAATAACGATGATGTACAATCTTTGTGTGTATAAACGTGCACTGTGAAACGGTAGAGAGAGCACCGCACTTGTCAGAGTCCTCTGTCTTATTGCACTGAGTGTTCTCTTGTTTTGCGTATTTCAAAAAAATTTAAGAAAAGGACAAAAAAAAAAAAAAAACATGTTTGAGGAAAAAAAAAGTACTGTATTCTGATTGTCACTTGGGTTTGTTAAGAGAAATAAATAAATATGAACTTGAAACCTGCCATGGAAAAAAAAAATGACTGCTTGTGAAATTGATCTTTTTGTGCGACATGAAGCAAACAGTTGAACCTCTGGTTAGTAATAGTGATCCATTAATGCCAGGGTCGATACCGGCCTAAACTCCATCACCAGTCCTGACCTACATTTAAAACCTAACGTCTCATATATTTGCTTTCTGACTACCGTAATTTATTCGAAACACTATTTTCTTCATTTTGTGGGTGTTTTTTTTTTTTTTTTTTTTTTTTTTGTCCAATCAGATTTCAACATCTATGTGTTGCTATGCTGCGATTGGCTGGCAACCATTCCAGGGTGTACCCCGCGCCGACTTCCCAATGCCAGCTGAGATAGGCTCCAGCACCCCCAGCGACCCTTGTGAGGAATAAGCGGTCAAGAAAATGGATGGATGGATGGATGTGTTGCCATATTAATCCAAAGGCACTTCAGAATCAGAACTGCCAGAATATGTAACAAAACTTCAAACGACTGTATGTTAGTAAGGGGAATGTTTCTTTCACCAATCAGATTTCAAATTCTCAAACTGGAAAATTTATGAGTCAACAATGAACCTTATCGTCACTACGATGTGAAAAACACTTCTGTCCATTATCCCCCCCCCCTTTTTTAAATTACATTTTGGGATGTCTGTATTCAGTTTCATCCAAAAAAAAAAAAAAAAAAAAAAAAAACATACACGTTATGCATGTTTTTTGAATGGGAGGTGATTTCAGAGTACCTGAAGAAATGGTGCAAATTTCAGAGGAAAGGTCAAAACCAGGGGTGTCCAAACTTTTTCATTTGAGGGCCACATACAGAAATCAGGACACAAAGGCCGCATAATGTTATGAAGAGTAATTGTGTTTAGTCCTAAGAATTGTACAAATAATTATTTGTGCTTTTGCATATTTAGAAAAATGCTACAGTATATAAACCAATTTATTTGGAATATGGCAGTAGGGTTATTATAGTTTTGGATTTTTTCATTTTAGTTAGGTTTTATTAGTTTTCAGGGTGGTTCTGTTAGGTTTTTTTTCTTTAAAAAATGCTTATTTTAGTTTAGTTTGTTAGTTTCCGTATTAGTATTAGTTTTTCTTTTTTAAATGTGCATTACTTGTGCGCAATATTAAAAACAAAACAAAACATGGGAGCGAGGTCATCTAAAGGTGCTTTTATATTGGCTGCTGCTAGATGACGTCTCTTCTGTTTGACATACTTTCAAACGTCATCATTCCGGTTTATGTCAAAATAAATCTACCAAAAAAAAAATCACGCATAAAGTCATCCCCAAAGGCTCATGCATTAAATTAATTACCAAAGACTAAAACGAAGGACATGTTTGCTATAATTATAGTTACGTTTAGTTAGTTTTGTAAACATAAAATATAGTTTCAGTTAGTTCTCCTTTTTTTTTTTTAAAAAGCATTTTTGTTTTTACTTTATTTCGGTAACAATATTGTTTTTTGAATTTTATTTTTTTCATTAATTTTAGTTTACTAAAATAACCTTTAATGGCACCTGTTTTTTTCGATACCCTCCCTTCTTACTTTGACCATCTCCAAACATTTTTGTTTTGTTGATTTTATTTGAACTGAGTCAAATGCCATTTTTACCATACGTCGCGAGCCACTGAAAAATGGATGGCTAAACCCAGCTGAATCTCAGAAATGTGAGCCAGACATGCTAATCGCAATTCCACTTAACCGCTCACCTGGTACAGATTGATTACATTAATTATCTTGTGGGAAAATGCTAAATAAAAATTGGAGGTGATGCGGCATCTTCGTGTTTAGTTGACTTTAAAGGTAGGACATAACAGGCTAAGAGGTTTAATTATGTATTCATTGTAGATATTATCATTGCGACTGAGGAACATCACAAATAAATTTGGATGACTCACTGGAGGAAAGACATTTCATAAGTGTTTATCCTGCAGGACACTTTAAAAATATACATGAGGTACAGAGTCACAATAATCATCATCATAATCAGCCGTACCTCCTCCACTGGTGGTGATAATAATAATAATGTACAGTCAGCAAAATCATCACTGAAGAACAAATATATAAAACCAAGCTTCGGCTATTCTAAAATTGCATGTATGGCAGTAGGGTTAATCAAAATATTTGATGATAAAACGTGTGCTAAGCTAACGCGTGTGGCTAAAGCTATGCTAACCGGCGTTCTTCAGATGCTAGCTGTTAGCAATAATATTATTGCTAAAAAAAAAATAAAAAATCAGTGCAATGTCAACCATTTAGTAGAAACAAATATATTTGTGGGGTTTCCAGACACTGGAGGTTCCCTTGTCACGTAGGCGAAAAGTGGAGACATGTTGTTGTCCTTGACGTTGAGTAGTTTGAAACCAATAATGGATTGAACCAAGGACTTTTATAGCAAAGGTGAAGTGACCAAGGGTTGTACCATGTTTGGATTTTGCGTGCCTGCCATCAAATGTTTTTATTTTACAGGCCACACACACAAAAATTAATACTCTGATAATGCCATAATAACATAATTTAACATAGTTATTTAAGGATGTACTTTAAGAATGGCACGTGTTTATTACAATTCAATTTTAGAGGATTCATTTGTTTTGAGTAAAAGTTGGTATTCAAGAGCAACAAGAATGTGCAACTTCACAGGGGAAGAAAAAATAAAATAAATCACCTAAGAAACTGAGCACCAAGAAAAACTACTAGTCCACACGAGGCATAATGCATGGAGGAAAATTATCAAAACATAACATGTAATTGTCCTGGAAAAAAAATACATTTATGCCAATAATGTATCTGTTTTTTTCCCCCATCTATGCCAGCAATGTACAGTTACAGAAAAACAATGAAATGTTCTTCCACTAGATGGCGGAAGGTACAATTAACCTGTAATATTAACCTGTTGCCATTCAAACAACAGAATAGTTTTATATTCAATTAAACTGGTCCAGATCTCACATTGGGTACGTACATTTGTAATTAAACCAAGCAAAGACAATCATTATTTCAGTGTGTGTATTATTGGGACATTTTTGTTTGCAATGTCTTTTTTTAAAGTTGCATTTTTTATTTTTTTTTACACAAAATAAACCTAGCACCAGATAATCAAACTCCTTCTTCTTCCACCATTGGGCCAAAATCTCCCAGAGTTCCTCTACTGCCTGAGGCAGAC
The DNA here is from genome assembly GCF_051991245.1 of Festucalex cinctus. Lineage (NCBI taxonomy): Eukaryota > Metazoa > Chordata > Actinopteri > Syngnathiformes > Syngnathidae > Festucalex > Festucalex cinctus. The sequence goes on along the minus strand of NC_135411.1, from coordinate 9,148,615 downwards.
TTGACACTGACTGGCCTTGCGTCGCTGCTCCTCGGCGACTTTGATGGTTCGGGGCCTCGGCTTGGCAAACTGATCCGGGTAGCGTACGGCGGTCAGCCAGAAGCTGTAGAGGTTGACGAAGTAGTGACAAGAACCTCGCCCGCCCTGGCACTCGATGATGGGGTGCGTTCGGAAGTCCTTGAGGCAGCTGCCGGTTGACGCCAGAGACTGACCGCCGCCCTCGTCGCCTGCACCGGTTTGCTGGAGAAAGTGACAAATACAAAAAGCAGTGGTGAAGACTTTCCCTTTTTTCATTTTCAATGGACAATTCAAGTGAGATTTTTTTCTTTGTTTTTTGTTTGTTTGTTTTTTTCAAATTGAAAAACAAATCCACGGCAACTCTTTCCACGGATTTTGCCACATGATGTCGAACGAAAATGACATCACAGTTGCTCAAGTAACAACCAATCACAGCTCAGCTTCAGAAACCAGGTGAGCTCTGATTGTTTGTGAGCAACTGTGATGTCATCTTCAGTCGACAACAAGTAGCAAAATGGCCGCCCCATGAGATGGATAAAAAACGGCTGGATTTTGCTTCATAATTAATACTCCACATATGCAATATTAATCAGAATGTCATGTTTAGACTATTGAGGTCGATGTTTAAGGCTGACTTCCCCTTTAAAGGTACATTCCGTGATCCTAGCGCCATCTAGTGGTGAACTCATTCATTTAAAAAAAAGACTGTTTCAGTAGTATGCGAGAAAAATATGTTGTATAGCATTAATGTTTTTGGGGGTTTTTTGTTAATACAATTGTTGGTCTAGTAATCACTAATTATATTACACAGTAGTCTCACCTTAATACGTTCTGCAGGTAGGAATGTAATGATATCCAAACATCACGATACGATATCACGATTGAAGGTCACGATACGATAATTCTCACGATATTGTGGGGAGGTTGGCAATATATAAAAAAGGTCACAATATTGTAAAAAAAAAAAAAAAAAATAAATAAAAATAAAAAGCTCATATCCTCCTACCTACGAGGAAAATAATATTGTCCAATGATGCTTATTTTGATATTCCCCAATCTTTGTGAAGTAACTGGAATATTGCAAAAGATTAAAAAAGAAAGAAGTTTTTATTGTAAGCTATGATGTGTCCACTACAGAGGACATTTTTTTTTTAAACTTAAATGCTAGGCTCAAATACAGCTATAATAATTTAAACAATACTTTAATGTGTTCTTTAAGAGTCTTATAGAAAACGTACTAACAACATTTAAAGCCTAAATTTGTTCAATAAAAAGTGTTATACACTTACTTTTTTTTTTCTTTCTTTACTTTTTTCTCTTCCCTAAAAAGTGCTTGCACTGAGGAAAGCCATTTTCTTTTATGATGCAATCAGAGGTAGTAAAGCCCCACCCCTACACATTTGGTATCATTGGAAAGCTCTGGAGCTCCTCTATTGAGCACAAAATTAATTAATTCAATCGTATGTACTGAGTGGAAGATATTCAGGTTCAAATAGGTCCACTACAGAGGACAAATTTGAATTGCTGGTAGTGAGGAGGACATTAAAAAAAAACACACACGCAAAATTGTGTTTTTGTGCATTACAGCAATGCATATAAACAACCTACAATCTCTAATAACAGTTAATATTGATGCATTTACTTGCTAATGCATGCACACATTGAGTTCTTTCACACATTGACTTGGTTCACAAGCATATTATGTTCCCCTTCATCTGACTATTAGCATGGATTTGAAACATAGAAAGGCCAAAACATGCCTTGTGAAAATTAAACTGCACTAAAAAGCTAGCCACCAGAGGGCGCTAGAGGGTGCTAGAAGTTAGAAGCACAAATGTGAATCAACCTGACTTTTTTTAAAAGATGTGCTGCTTATCGTGACGTGATGACGATGGCGATATATTGTGGCAGTTTTAATATCGCGATATCACGGTATTGCCGTTATCGTTACACCCCAATCTGCCAATCATCACTAACTACCGTGATTCTGGTCCGTCGCTTGTCACTTTCTGCTTTGCTCTCGCAAGCTTTTACTAGCCATCTTTTCCCACTAGCTCCTCCCGCTGCCTATGGCTCTGACTAACGCTTGCTAGCCGCTCTTGTTAACTGCTCTGGCTAATCTGGCTTCACAAACAGCTGCCAAGTCGCCGTCGCTCGTCGAGCTGCTCGTTTGCTCACGCCAAATAAGAATTGGTGGTAGGCTTTGCGAAATGTGTTCTCTCTGAGCAACCGTAGTAGCTATTGCTAATGCTATTCTTTGACAACTAGATAGCGCTAAGGACTACAAACTGGGTCTTTAAGGGTTCATTTGACTCATCATACGTACATGGAGGAAGGAGAAGCCCGTCCACAGGCTCCTCCAGCCATATGGGCACTGGGGAATTGAGGGATCCTGACTGTGAAAAGCCACAGCGGGCCAACGTGTCTCGCACACCACACAGCGGCTGATGTGGGGTATGATCTCGTGGTCAAAGAGCGGCATCATGGGAATGGCCGCCGTGGTGGAGAGCCAGTAGGTTTTGTCGTTCCGAGCGGCGTAGTGACAAGCGGCTTTGTTGCAGTAGGAGAAGGGCATGGTGGAAAACACGGGCATGCAAGAGCCGGCTTGACCTACAAAAAAAAGAAGGGAATACTGTGTTTGAGATGTCAAAATTAATCGGCAACTAACCGAGTAATCGTTTTGAGCCATTTCACTTAATGTTAAATGTTCTATGCAATAACTACTATTTCTGAATGTATGCAGGAGAACATTTCCGACGGATTGCCAGCAAGTGTCAACCATGAGCAGTTTTACCCACCGAGGTCTTGCATGTGAGCCTTCTCCTGGCCCTCCAAGTAGGCCAGACTGTAGCCGTCCCACAGCGTGCTGCTGTCATCGGGGCAACGCGGCACGTGAACTGACTGGCTATGAATAACCAGCAGGAACCCCGAGCTTGTTGTTCTCCTAAAACCTGGATTGCCTTTATCACCGGGATCGCCTGGTCTGCCTGGAGAGTGGATGGATAACGGTATCTCACAAACCGGAGTGCTCACATTTCTGCAGATATTTCATGATATCGTTTCATGGGACAACACTGACGGGATGACACTTTGGCATCATGAAAAGTAGTCAGTGTACAGCAAAATTCCTCAATATACAGCCATAATTTTTAAAATGACGATTAATCAAATTAATTTTATTAACTCATTCACTCCTAGCCATTTTCACAGAAGCAATCCCGTTCGCTCCCGGCTGTTTTACTGGATTTTGACTGATTTTGCCAAAAGAAAGATTAAAGTCTCTTCTTTCATCAGGAAAAAAAGTATGATTCTGTTTCCGTTTTGCAGCAATTAGCATTAGAAGAGAGCTAAGTTTAATCAGTTTTCACAAATCTATTTAAAATTGTAAGTAATTTAGCTTTTTTTCTAGATGGCCCTGGTTGATCTCCTTTGCTCTGCTGCCACCTGCTGGCCGTTTGTGTAATAACTACCATTTCTGCAACCGTTCTTTGCGGTTGAGAGGCTGCATCAAAGCCATCTCTATGCTCTAGCATAAAAAAAACAAAAAAACGTATAAATACGTCTTTGGGATACTTGCAACATTTAAAAAAAACAAAAAACATATTTACACATTATTGGGAGCAAATGAGTAAATTGCCCAGCCCTACCTGAATGAACTACAGTATATGAAACTCACCTTGAGGCCCAACAAATCCTGGCACACCAAAATCTCCTTTATCACCAAGAGGACCATCAAAACCAGGAGGACCTGGAGGTCCAGGGAGGCCCTGAGAACCAGGTGGACCCTTTGGTCCTGCAAATGAAATTTTGTTTAGGCTTAACTAACAAGTCAACAAAGGAGTGAACAAAACATACCGCTGTTATAAATGGCAATATTTTGGACATCAATATGCAGACATATACATTTGAATAAAAGAGACTTTCTTGCCTTTTGGTCCATTTCGCCCAGGTAAACCCGTAGGGCCTGGCGGCCCAGTGGGTCCTGGGTAGCCAGGTGGTCCTGGAAGGCCCCCTGGAGCCGGCCTAATGGGTTCATAAATAATATCACCCGCAGCACCCTTCGCACCTGTACATGACACAGTTATTCCCGGTTAGTGTATGTTCGCGCTGTGCAACAATTATAGTTGTCAAAATTAATCTAATAATTATTTTGTAATACACTTCAATGCAAAAGTAAAATTAATCAGATTAGTCAATTAATCGACTGAATAACCAATTGATTAAGCGATTCTCAAAATATCCGATAGTGACAGCACTAAACAATCATGATATCCATACTCGGTTATGGATTGAGCATGTGCTACTATATGAAGAGTCTGAAACAAGCCTTCAGCTACAGGGGTGTCCAAACTACGGCCCGGGGGCCATTTGTGGCCCACTGTCCATTTTTCAGTGGCCCGCGACATATGCTAAAAATGGCATTTGACTCTGTTCAAATAAAATAAACAAAACAAAAATGTTTGGAGATGGTCAAAGTAAGAAGGGAGGGTATCGAAAAACAGGTGCCATTAAAGGTTCTTTTGTTCACTAAAACTAATAAAAAAAACTAAAACTAAAATTCAAAAAACAATATTGTTACCGAAATTAAAAAAAAAAAATGAAAATGCTTCTTAAAAAATAAAAACTAACAAACTACATTTTATGTTTACAAAACTAACTAAAACCAACTATAATTATATCAAAGATGTCCTCCGTTTCAGTCTTTGGTGATTAATTTAATGCATGAGCCTTTGGGGATGATTTTAAATGTGATTTTTAGTAGATTTATTTTGATGTAAACCGGAATAATGACGTTTTGAAAGTATGTCACACAGAAGTGACGTCATCTAGCAGCAGCCAATAAAAAAAGCACCAAAAGATGACATCGCTCCCGTGGTGTTTTTTAAATATTGCGCACAAGTAATACACATAAAAAATAAAAAATAAATAAATAAAAAATTAAAAAAACAAAAAAAAACTAATACTAATACTGAAACTAAACTAAACTAAAACTAAGCATTTTTTAAAGAACTAAACTAATAAAAACTAACAGAACCACCCTTAAAACTAATAAAAACTAACTAAAATGAACAATTCCAAAACTATAATAACCCTACTGCCATATTACAAATGTAGCATTTTTCTAAATATGCAAAAGTACAAATAAATTATTTGTACAATTTTTAGGACTAAACACAATTTCTCTTCATAACATTATGTGGCCCAAATGAAAAAGTTTGGACACCCCTGCTTCAGCATATCTCATAAGCTTTTGAACCTCACCTTTGTTTCCAGGTGGGCCAGGTAATCCTTTCCTTCCCCAAGACCCAGGATCACCTCTTGGACCTTTACCTCCCGGAAAACCTCTGGAACCAGGGAGGCCTCTCTCGCCTGTAAATGTGCATGTAAGGCTCGAGAATAAGTGTCATCTAATGTTAATAATTGGAGTTTGGAATCACAGTTTAAAGGTGATTTGACCTTTTGGTCCTGGAAGTCCTGGATATGATGAAGTCCCTTTACTTCCCGGATAGCCCTTTTCTCCCTTGCGACCAGGAAGCCCCGGTAGGCCAGGTGGCCCTGGATCTCCTTTGTGGGCAAAGACGCCGCCTGGTTCTCCTTTCTTCCCAGGAAGCCCTAAGGTAGAAAAAGTACAAGGTCAAATAAAATGTCCATTAACATATGAGGACGACATGAACAGACCCGGCGGCCCAGGAGGCCCTCCAGGTCCAGGATCTCCAGCAGGTCCTGGCAAAGGTCTCTTGCAGTCTTTCCCAGGAAAACCGGGTGCACCTGGATAACCGGGTGGACCTTATGGAAAAATAAACAGTAGGAAATTGAATTCAACATTTAGTGACTGATTAACCAAAGGCTCATAAACTGTTTGCCCTGTCTGAAAACTGCTGCTTGGTGTTGTCTTGATTTGTTGGGTATTTCATACCTATGTCACCCGGTGAACCCGGATCTCCTTTCGGTCCAGGATAAGAGAATCCCGGACGCCCAGGCGTTCCCTTGGAACCTTTGGCTCCATCAGGGCCATCTTGTCCTGGAGGGCCTGGCCTACTTACTATTTAAAATAACAAAAAGATTTTTCAGAGAAAGCCTCATTGAATAACAACGGTATAGTAAAAAGCAACTTGTATCATGTCTTTACCACTTCCTCCTCTCATCCCTTTTATTCCCCTAAGACCATCTAGTCCAGGAAGTCCCGGCGGCCCAGGGAGTCCTAATAAACAAATTGATATCGTTGACATAACATCAGACTACTAAACCAAATGGTTTAGTAGTTTTTACAAGACAACATCGATACCTGAAGGTCCAGTTGGGCCTGGTGGACCCGGGGGCCCCAGATACCCAATATCACCTGGAACACCTGGAACACCTGGATTACCCGGTGGCCCAATAGGCCCAGGATAACCTATAAAGAAAAGCTTATTAACGAGGGACTCAAACATCAATACTTAAACTTATTTTTAGAATAATTCATAAAGAAAGCTGCCAGGGGAAATCACCTGGTCCACCAGGTCCTCCTCGTTCACCAGTCGTGCCCGGCCGGCCCGGCGGTCCAGGGTATCCATTTGGACCTTGATCGCCTGGATCCCCTGGATCTCCAGTCGGCGCTGGATATAAGATGGAGATGTTAGTAAACCGCAACCTGTAGGAGTTGCACTCTAATTCAGATTGGTTGGTGGTTGCGGGTGCTGCATGACGTTCTATCGATTAGCACGTGTCCCTAAATATTCTGAGATTTGGGGTGGGAGTGGAGTTTGCATGTTCCCTCTATCTCTTGTTAGACTACTTGAAGGCTCTAAATTGTCCATAGGTGTGAGAGTTGAGTGATGGGAGTCAGCATCCTAACTGCATGCTGATTTGCAATGCCAAGTTCTAGTCCAGCACAACTAGCTAGCAAAACTAAAGGAACACTTCCCTAACTCATTCAAACCCAAAAACGTGTAAACACATTTCTTAATATTTTGTATTTCACTCCCACAAACGTATTTACACGTTTTTGTTTTGTTATTTTGTTATTATATAAGTGCATACAGAAAGCTTTGATGCAGCTTATGACATTAAGATAGATAGATAGATAGATAGATAGATAGATAGATAGATAGATAGATAGATAGATAGATAGATAGATAGATACTTAAGGGCAATGTTGCAACAAGCTCTTTTTGTTTTCACCAGGAATGTGAAACATACATTTTAATTTTCAAGAAAGAAGAGTTTTGGTGAATGCTTATAGGAAACTGGTTGGTTTTAGTACCTCCAACAAGATTAACTAATTCACTCACAGCCATTTTCACTGAAGCAACACCCTCCGCTCCCGGCTGTTGACTGATTTTACAAGGCCCACAGAATATTGTGTTATATTGCTATAAAAATATGGAACCTACGAAAAGAAAGATTAGAGTCTCTTCTTTCACCAGGAAAAAAAATATATAAATATTTCTATCTGGTTCCGTTTTGAAGCAATTTGCATTAGATTATAGCTATGTTTCATCATTATGCACAAATATGTTTAAAACGAGGAAAGAGCTTTTTGCAAAATGGCCTTGGTTGCGCTCTTAAACTCTCCTGCCACATGCTGGCCGTTTTTGCAATAACTACCATTGCTTCAAACGTTCTCTTCAGTTCAGAGGCTGCCTCAAAGCCTTCTGTATGCTGTAGCATAAAAACAAAAAACAAAAAACAAAAAAACACAAGTTTTTGGGACCATGGTAATATTTAAAATAGAACGTATTTACACGTTTTTTGGGAGAAAATCAGTTAAGAACCACTGCTCTAAGCTTACCGCTGAATCCCTTCTCTCCTTTAGCTCCTTTTGGTCCTGGTCGTCCGGGTAAGCCAAAGGAGTCTCCGGGTTCACCTAGAAAAGTTTGTATTTAAATTAGTTCAAGTAGCAAGTAGTAGTAGATTATTAATATTATTTTTTTGCTCACATTTGGTAAAATGTTAAATACAGTTTGTAGATGTGGATTTACCTTTGGCTCCCGATGGTCCTTGAATTCCTGGAATTCCTGGATTTCCCCTTGATCCTGGATCTCCCTTTTAAAAGACACAGACATGTAAGATTATAATTTTTTGTGCTATCCGTTTGTCCATCCATCCATCCAGAATATAATGATATTTATTTAATTAATTACAATGTTATTTCTATGAATATGCAGCAATTGGATGGATGGATGGATGGATGGATGGATGGATGTTGTGTAGTGTCAGCTCCGGAAAGCAGGCAACGCTTTGGTACAACCACTGACAAAAGACACGAATTGCCAATATATGAGTTATAGCATTTATCAAAATATTCGATCCTCAGTTGGCCAAATTGTATGTAATGCAAAATGATGAACTGACATATTAAAGCCTATAATGACTTAAGTTGATTTCTGATTCATACCGGATCTCCATCAAACCCACTGTCTCCACGTGGTCCAGGAAAGCCTTTCAATCCAGGGAGCCCAGGATCTCCAGGTATCCCAGGTCTGCCCGGGACACCAGGATCGCCTTTAAATCCTGGAGAACCAGGGAAACCATCTGGTCCCGGATCACCTGGCCTTCCTCTTCCGCCCTTTCCACCTAAAGAAATAATTTAATCTTCTCATATCAACATTTTAGTTTTCTGTAAGATGATCAGTATTTTTGTAAATGAACAGCTCACTTGCCTGGTGGTCCTGGTAGGCCTGGCTGTCCGGGTGGGCCTGGTAGTCCTCGTTCTCCCTTTTTTAAAATTATTGGATTTGGTGCTCCAGGATATCCTTTGGGACCACGTTCACCTGAATGCCACAGTTGGAGATGATATACATTACAGTTTGGTTCATGAACAACAATGGCCACTACTGTACATGCATTTATGGAGGTTGGAGTTTTGTAGTCAACAGCAAGTGAAATGAACCGGTGCAATGTCATAAATACTGTACCTTTACTACCAGGATATCCTGGATCTCCTTCTCTACCTGGTGGACCATTGAAGCCTAATTCCCCTGGCCTGCCTGGAGGACCTGGAGGTCCAGGAGGGCCTGGAAATCCTTTGGCCCCAGGCCTGCCAGGGAATCCCAAATCACCTTAAGAATAGATCAGAATATATTTAAGCACTCAAGCAAGAAGAAACAAGTAGTTTTTGTTTCCTTTTGGTTTTCTTTGAGAGATTTGACATGGTTCACCTTTCCGTCCTGGCCATCCGTCATTCCCACGATCTCCCGGAGGACCAACAGAGCCTCTTGGTCCGGCTGGGCCTGGTAAACCAGGTGGACCAGAGAGACCCTTTTCACCCTTATGGCCATGACCAGGAAGTCCTGGATCTCCCTTTGAGCCCTTTGGACCAGGAATGCCTACAGATGGCAAGTAAGGTTCACTTACACTTGAGAGTTAATCAAAACCGCATCCATGATTGAGAGTTTTTCCACTGTGTCCTCACCTGGCACTCTTGGTCCAGGCCTTCCCGGAAGACCAGGGGGTCCAGGAAGTCCTTTTAACTCGTAAAATGGACACAATGGGCCTGGAGGTCCAATAGGTCCACGATCACCACCGAACCCCGGTTCTCCTTTTCGACCTGGATATCCAGGTGGGCCTTCTGCACCTGTGAATGTTGTCAAATGTTTGAGATGGTGACTGAACTTATGTCTGCTAAATGTCCCCTTACCTGGAAACCCTGGTCTTCCTGGACTGCCGGGAAATCCCTTTGTGCCTCTAATTCCAGTTCGGCCAGGATTGCCGGGAGGTCCTGGCAAAGCACCGATCACGTCTCCATGGGCACCTTTCCTCCCTGGTCCTCCTGGTGGTCCAGGAGGGCCTGGAAGACCATCTAGGCTTCTTCCAGGAAGACCAGGGTCACCTTTATCTCCATCACTACCTCGTGGCCCTGTTGTAAACACAAGATGTTAATTAATTAGCGAAAGTACCAATAAGCTTTTATCAGCTATATTAGATTATAAAATACGCCTGATGACCTGGAGGTCCAATCAATCCAGGTCCACCATCATTTCCTCTCACGCCTTTCGGTCCTGGTGGTCCTGGGGGCCCTGGGAATCCATCTCTTCCAGTCTCACCTGGACTCCCTTTAAGGATTAAAACAAACAAACAAGAAAAGACATTGAATTGCAACTGACAACAGCACAAAGTTAGGTGGGTTATCATGTACTCTCCAAAGTCTTACCTGGATCTCCAGGTTCTCCCTTAGCACCAGGTGGTCCCGACACATCATCACATGCTTCACCTAATGACATGAAGTGACAAAATGCTTTCAGAGTTACAGCCGTGCATATAAATTGGAAAACTGACGGAATTGGAAAAATGTGCAACCTTTTTGGCCCTTTGGCCCAAAATTTCCTGGAGGGCCCGGATACCCCGGGTCTCCTTTTGGTCCTGCTGAACCCGGGGGGCCTGGAAAACCAGGACCTGGGAGCCCTGGATCGCCTGGAAAACCTTTACGACCAGCCCCACCTGGTTCTCCTTTGGGACCGGGTCTACCTGCATAACTGTCACCCTGTGTAGCATCAATTTCAAACAAGTGACATAGCCTTTAATCATTATGCACAAAATACTCTTAAGTCATATGTATTTATTTACAGTATTAAAAGCATGCTACTTACCCGTGGTCCAGGGTCTCCTCTCAGCCCGGGAGGACCATCGAGTCCTGGTTTACCCGGTTGTCCACGAGATCCAGGATATCCATTGTCTCCTGGGTTCCCCTTTTCACCTTTTGTCATAAAAAAAATGTCATATGATTTCGGGGATACTATGAGTGATTTTCAACCATTTTGAACCTACTCACCTTTAACTCTTATACCAAAAGCTTCCCCCTTCTGTCCTTTTATTCCTTTCACTCCCATATAACCCTTAAACCCCTGCAATTACATACAAAAATAGTTAAAATTAAAAGCCAGCCTGTTTAACAATATCCATTTGAACATACAATGCACTTTTTTTTTAAATCACAAACCAATGTATGGTTTATGCATAGCTCCAATCATCATCATCATCATCATCATCATCATCATATCTTGTTGCAACAAATTTCACCCATTGTATGGCAATATCAAGGCATTAATGTATTTAGTACTACTGAACAGAATAGTACACTCTAAAAACAGTTAGGTCAAAAAATAACCCAAATTGGGTCAAAAAGGGACCGACCCAAATGCATGAGTTCATCATTTAAACCAAAAAGTTACCGTAGCTCAAATGAATAACATACAAAACAACCGCAAAAAAAAAGGTTTTATAAGAAAAAAAAAAAATCCCCATTTTTCCTTATCAAAATGAATAACCCACAAAACAACCCAAATTTTGGGTTTACATATGTAACCCAAAAACTTGAGTTGGTCTGAGAAAAAAAAAAAAAAAAAGTTTGGTGTGTTTTTCATTTGACCAAGTTTTTGGTTTACAAAATAAATAAATAACCCAAAACATTGGGTCAATCCGACAAATATGGGTTGTTTGGTGAGTTATTAATTTGACCTAACGTTTTGGCTTAAATAAATAAAAGAAAGCGTTGGGCCGGTCCCTTTTTGCTCCAGTTCTGGTTATTTTTTATCCAAGTTTTGTTTTTCATACACAACTTAAAAAATTGGGTCTGTCCCCCAAAAACGGAGTTGATTTGTTAAAAAGAAGGGGGAAAAAAAAGGTTGTTTGGTGGGTTATTCATTTCAACCATTATTTTGGTTTAAATAAATAAAACGTGTCGGCCCCTTTTTGACACAGTGCATATGAGTTCTCCTATTGTCCTTACAGGTGGCCCTGGTGGACCATCGTCTCCTTTAAGTCCTGGGTTCCCGTTCATCCCTGGAGTTCCTGGTAGTCCTGGAGGTCCTGGAAACCCAGGCAGACCAGGGGGACCTGGATCACCGGGAGTGAACTCGCATTCACATTCCCCTACACAACCTGCGGGGATCATCGTAAAATGGGTTAGTCCTTCTGCTCTCGTCAGTGTTCAAATAGTAATCACACCTAAAAAAGGACAAAAATAATAATTGTCTTTACGCTAGTATCGTGTAAAATATTTTTTTTTCCTGTTAGAGCATTTAGATTTATAAAAACAAACAGGCACAAGTCACCTTTACATCCTTTCAAGCCTGTGTTTCCACGAGGTCCTCGGGGTCCTGGATCACCAGGGTCACCTGGCATACCAGGTAAACAAATATGGTCTAGGGAAGTAAAATGATAAGTCAGGCGCAGCAATTTCAACATAGACACATTGATAGTGGAGGTGAAAAAAAAAAAAAAAGGTAATCGTACTCACCGGCACATCCTTGATGGATCCCACACAAAGCACACGGTGTTAGATCATATATTCACAACACAACTCACAAATTATGACCTGAATGTGTTTTATACCTGGACGACCGGGAAATCCGATGACACCTTTAAGCCCGCGGTTTCCTTTTCTTCCCTTTGGTCCTGGGATTGGGTTGATTAAGTCTATGAACCTCCCTGGCTCTCCCTTAAAGCCCTTGGGACCCGGAGGTCCCGGTATACCAGGTGACCCATCTATGAAAAGAGATCATATGTGAGAGACATCTTAATATGTCCTTCTTCCTCTTTCAACCTGAGATGTTACCGGTAACTCAAAGTCAAAAAGAGTTTTTAACACACAGTAATGCCCGTACGAGCATCGTTTCATCATATCCGGGATCTCGCATGTGCTATCATGCATCAAGTCATGCAGGGGGAATTTACCAACCAGAAACTTCTAACCTGATTCTCCTTTTGGGCCGGGAGGTCCGCGCACACCCTTGAATCCAGGATCACCTGGTAGTCCAGGATTTCCAGGATAGCCTTTGCTACCTTTTTCTCCTGCGTACATAATACCACACATATTCAAATGTGATTTGAAGCGGATCCCAACTGACTTTGGTCGCCAGTCAATCACAGAGTACAGTAATTAGCAGCTCTCCTGTTGTGTTTGTTTCTTAACTCTTTGACTCCCAGCCATTTTCACATTTCGTAATCCCGTTCGCTCCTGGCTGTTTTACTGAATTTTGACTGATTTTGCAAGGCCCACAGAATATTGTAGTCTATTGCTATAAAAGCATGGAACCTATCAAAAGAAAGATTAAAGTCTCTTCTTACGTCAGGAAAAAAAAAGTATGTTTCTAATCTGGTTCCGTTTTGCAGCAATTAGCATTAGAAGAGAGCTACGTTTCATCAGTTTTTACAAATCTATTCAAAATTGTAAGTAATTGAGCTTTTTTTCTACATGGCTTTGGTTGATCTCCTTTGCTCTGCTGCCACCTGCTGGCCGTTTGTGTAACAACTACCATTTCTGCAACCGTTCTTTGCAGTTGAGAGGCTGCATCAAAGCCTTCTGTATGCTCTAGCATTAAAAAACAACAACAACAACAACAACAAAAACGTATAAATACGTCTTTGGGACACTTAAAACATATTAAAAAAAACAAACGTATTTACACGTCATTGGGAGTAAATGAGTTAACAATGTTCGTGTGTCACTGTGACTTGTTCTAATGTTTTATCATTAAAAAAAATACATAATGCAATGCAATGTTTTAATATTTAAAAAAAATAAAAGCAAAAAAAACAAAGGACAGCAAACATAGTTGAACTAAGTTTTTGTTTTGTTTTTTTTTCTCTCTCTAGACTTTCCAAACGGATCAGTTTGACTCATACCATAATTAGAAGATAAAAAATGTTAAAATTCCGCATTGGGTAGTGCACTAGTTTTCTTAGCTGTCATACTGTACTGTATTGTGTAGTATACCAGTATGTTTTTTTTCTTTTTTTGTTTTTGCCCCACCTCTCATTCTGATGGACAGCGTTTCTCATGCCTACTTTGAATCTCACCTATAATTGCAGACCCTTTCACATGCACCCGTTCACCAGGGAGACCTGGATCGCCAGGATAGCCCTGTTAAATGTCACAAAAAGGCAGATTCAAGTATTTTTTTTATTTATTATGGAAGCCTGCAATCATGTTCAATTAAATTAAAAAAAAAAAAAAAAAAAAAAGAAAAGATTTACAAGGAACACTCACCTTTGGTCCGTTGAAACCTGGGGGCCCCGGGTCCCCTGGTAAACCCTAAACATCAACATATATAATTTACATATCTTACTGGTAAACATTTTGTTTACTCATATTTTACTGGTAGTACCTCGGGTCCTGGAGGTCCTGGATTACCAGGGATCCCTTGAAAACCCTAAAAAAAAAAAAAAAAAAAAAAAAAAAAGAGAGAGCGAGAGAGGTACCAAAATAATATTGTAAGAAGTTTGTTAGAAGAATCCAATAGTTTGAGTGCACTGGTATATAAACTGCACCCCCTAAAGGTAGGGGTGTAAAACTCATATTAACTCAGGGGCCGCATGGAGGAAAATATATTACTAAATGGGCTGAATCGGTAAAATAATGGTATATAACTTAAAAACAATTGCCGTCAATTATAGGCAGATTTTTGCGATCTTTGGGCCAGCCCTAAATTACGGAGCTCAACTGTAATTTAATGTTTAAAGAAATAACACGAATGCAAATGAAACACAGCAACACTTTGCCTGTATGAGTTCCGGACGTGTTAAATCGAGCTGTTTTGCATATATATAGTTCCCAGAATGCATTGTGTGGCGCAGTTAATGACGTTATGAAGACGTTAATCCCTGTCATATGTATTTGTGTTACCAGTAATGGAAATTGTGTTGTATTTAACACGTTTATGTTAGTCTATGATTTAAAAAAAAAAAAAAAATTATTTATTTATTTATTTTTTTTTAAACAAACCTTAACTTTAAGTTGTGTGTAAACTAATGACTTCCAGGGCGATTCCATGTACAAGTTACATTACTCATCTGAGGACTGCTTGTGAAATGACAAATTTATATATTTGATTGTGGTTGGCTGATTAATTGGTCCGACATTACAAATTTTTTTTTTTTTTACTTTACAAAGTTGTCTTGCGGGCCTGATCCGGTCCGCCCGCGGGCCGTATGTTTGACACCCCTGATCTAAGGCCTTTCCCACTGCGTTTTAGCATGAAGTTAATTTTCTGTGTCACCGCTGTAAATGACTTGCCCGAGGTCCAGGAAAACCGAGAATTCCTTCCTCTCCTTTCATTCCTTGAACGAAGGAGTCTTCTCGTTCACCCTTTAAAAAATATACATGTCAAAATCATGAAGTCACATTTTTCTGTCTGCGCCAAAACATTTCAACTCACTCGTCGGCCCTTTGGTCCACATTGCCCCGGTTGACCTTTGTCTCCCTGGAATACACAAAAATGGATAGATGTCGGTGAAGTGAAATGAATGAAAAGATGCTTAACAAAATCAGTGGCAAGGATTCGCACACACCTTGTCACCTTTGGGTGGGAGGTAGCCGGGGAGGAACTGAATTAATTCTTCTGGTCCTTGTTCCCCGGGTGGGCCTTGTTCACCCTGGGACAGTCCATGGAATGAAATTGGTGAAGATGTTTGCATAACGTGTACAAAGTGAAACCCACACACTGACTTACATCATCTCCTGCTTCGCCTGGCACTGGTCTTCCAGGGTCACCCTGTACAAACACATTTTTTTTTTCTTATCCTCGAGTCATGTCTATTTGTATTCTCGATTTTAACAGCCAGAACAAAATCACAATGCCTGCATAGCAAGTAACTCACTGGTGGTCCTCGGACACCTTTATACCCTCTCGAGCCCTGAGTGGAGCAACAGTGGCATTAATGACCACTAAATGGCTGTGGTATTCGCGTTGCAGTTATTATATTAAATAATTTACAGTATATTGACCTGATTTCCAGGTAGACCTGGAGCCCCAATGTCGCCTTTAGCTCCGGTGACTCCTATTGGACCCTGAATGAATAGAAATGAATGCATATTATAATTAGAGGGAGCAAGATTTTCAAAGTTCTTATCTTATTTTATTTTATTTTCACAGAGGTAAGATATAATGAAGACAACTTTTTCATTGAACCACAAAAACATGGCACGATTGTCGAGGAAGCAGTTTGAACGGGATTTGTTTGTATAGTTTAACTTTGTTTTAAAACAGGCTCCAGAATATTTTGGAGGAGCTCCAAATTCTCCAAATTGCTCAACTTTAGAGTTTCCATTGCATCAAAATGTGAAGAGAATATACAGTACATACAGATAGACCCAGGACTCCTGGGCGACCAGGATCTCCCTGTAGGAAAGAAAACCCCAATAACAATTAAATTCTGTCAATGGAAATGGTAACGATGACATGATTTTACAAAAAAAATAAAATAAATCTTACAGGAAGACCAGGAAGTGACTCAGCATATGAAGGTTCTCCTTTAAGACCTTTTACACCAGGAAATCCCTGAAAAGGAGAAACGATTACTTCCTATACACGCTCAGAAATAATTCCTGGGGTTAGTAAGTAAAACTTAAAAAATATAATAATAACAATAAATATTATTATTATTATTATTAGTAGTAGTAGTAGTAGTAGTAGTAGTATTACTAATGATATAATAATAATAATAATAATAATAATAATAATATGATAATAATAATAATAATAATAATAATTATTATTATTATTATTATTATTATTACCATTATCATTATTATTATGTATTCTTTTTTGTCTTTTTTTATGTTTTGCTAACAACCTCTTTTTTTTTTGTGAAAAACACTTACTGGCTGTATATCTTCACCCATTCAAGATTTTTAGTGAGTAAAAGAAAAAAAACGACAACTAACTCCAAATTATTTTTTCAACGGCAATATAATTGCCGCCAAACATTTGCAGATTTTCGCTATTGGTGGAATCGTGAACCCCCCACCCCCCCTGATCATTATCACCCCTTGAATAGCTGGGGTCCACTGTAGTTATTTTTGTGGACATGGACCGAGCCCTTTTGCGTAGAGGGAAAAAATCTGCGAGTAATCAAGGCACGCCCAAAAAGGTTTATTTATATCCATCCATCCATCCATCCATTTTCTTGACCGCTTATTCCTCACAAGGTTCGTGGGGGGTGCTGGAGCCTATCTCAACTGGCTCTGGGCAGTAGGCGGGATACACCCTGGACTGGTTGCCAGGCAAACGCAGAGGTTTAATTATACTATACTGTAATTGACTAGACGTACCAGAAGATGGTGGCAAATAACTACTTTTGTCTAAATGAAGCACCTCAAATCACTTCAACAGTTCATTGGCATAAAGATGGCACCAGATTGTTGAAGCTTTGGCCTGAGCACAAAAACGACTAGGCGAGTGAGGGTGTTTTTTCGACAAATAACGGAAATAAAAACAAAACAAAGAAACAGGAGAAAAAAAAAACACCTCTGCAAATATACAGGGTTCACTGTTTAGTTTTATTATTCCGAATGGGAATGTTCTACTCACAGTTGGCCCATTCAGACCATCCACACCAGGAATACCAGGGACACCAGGTTGACCTTTAGCCCCAGGAAAACCGTCCTTGCCAGGCAAACCTGGCTCACCAACTGCTCCAGGTTGACCCTAAAAATATGTCCCTTGTAAACAAAGATTGTAGAAGAAGTGAGAGGACTCCTAAACTAATCTTCACTTACATATGAACCATCACGACCAGGCAAACCGGGATCCCCAGTGTTGCCCTAAAAGGGGAAGAAAAAAAAAAACATCATTATTCATTACATCACATTATATCATGACATTGAATTCTAAATAAAATGCTGAAGAGTCTACCTGGGCTCCTGTAGGCCCTTCTGGGCCTGGCAATCCCTGTAAGCCCGGCCTGCCTTTCTCGCCAAGCGGCCCCTCACTGCCCCATGGTCCCGTGGGCCCGGAAGATCCTTGCTTGCCAGTTTTACCGGGCTGTCCCTACAAATAAAATGGGTCAGTCACTCTGGTGCTTCATTCACTTATTTATTCTTCACTTTTTGTCATGATTTCTTAAGAGCAGTTCAGAACCACTGATAGGTTGATAGGTGTCAAACTACAGTCCTCAGGGGCCACAGTCCTGCAGGTTTTGGAGGTTTCCCACTTTCAACACAGCTGATTCATATTTAAGCTCATCCGAATGCTCTGCAGGAGCCTGATAACTACCCTGATCATTGAATCAGGTGCGTTGGAGTAGAGAAACCTAGAAAACATGCAGGACTCTGGTCCTCGAGGACCGGATCTTGACACGTGTTGTACGTCATTATTCCTTCCAGAGCACAAGATCTGAGTCACCAGTAGAGGGCGCCAAAGCTTGGTCTGCACATTGTACAGGTAAAACTGCGTCTCACCAAGGCATACTGTACTGTATTTTCCATTTGAAAACCAAACACTAATGTCACAAAAATTTATTTAAACTGAAATAACGACGCTCTCTTCTCAAGTTACTCACACATTTACTATCTCAGTGTAAACCTGGGTCTGCATTAGTAGAACTTAAAACTCATTTTATTGTATGAATGGCAACAGGAGAGGTTTATTGTACTTGTAATAGTTCTGCCTGTCACTCTGTCACTGGCATAGATTTTTTTTTTTTTTAAGAGAGGTGAGTAACTATCATTTTAGAAGTGGGGAAAGGGTAATTGCTCAGGAGTATTCCACCTTTTAGGAGCAAATGGCCTTACATACTGGTCTTGTCAACCTTTGGCTGTTTTTAGAGTTTTGATTTTGATTTGATTTGATTTATTGAACATAAAAACAAGCCAACAGTAGAAAAAAACAGAAATCAAATGAAAAGAAAATCCCAGTAAAATCATCAATCAATCATAGCATTTACATGTTCAAAAGGGAGTAGGAAGAAGTTAGAAACTTATCTAGTCCTACCCCTTTGACTTTATATATTTAAACTTTTTCATTATTAATACAATACTAATTTACTATTTTTAAAATAAAATGTATAAAACTGGTTATATATACAAGTGCACTTAGACATGTTTACATTTGCCAAAAACATATATACATGAATTTCCTAAACATATACCATAATGGCAGCAAAGCATAAATAAGTAGCCCAATATCCAAAAGCGTCATTAAACACATAAATTCAATATAACCTTGTTCTCACCAGCAGAGGGCACCAAAGATCACAAGCTCGGCTGTCTCAAAGAAAGCCGTCCAAAAACGTGCAAAAATGTGCAGGCTAAAACAGGGCAGGGTTGTCCAACTGACGGCACGGAGGCCATTTGTGACGTTCCATTTTTTAGATGCCACTAGATATACTAAAAATAGCATTTGACACAGCCCACAATGCTATTTAAGGGCGTGTAGTGTGAAAAAGAATGTCAAAAAAAGTGGAGGGCTGTGATGCCCGATAGCTACAGTAAATACATTAATAATATTTAATAGGTTGTGCATGATAAGATGTTAACAAAAATGTTCTATGGTAGTATTATGTCCCTTATGATGAAGATATGTTTGTCATTTTTATTTGTGTAGTCAGTTACTATGCAGTTGCTATGTTCCTGTAATAGTCACTCTTATTCTGTCTAGTCATTCTTATTTTGAAGTTGCAATACAGTTACTATGGCCCTTACGATGATGTTGTCAGCTGCTATGCAGTTGCTATGGTCCTGTAATAGTCACTCTTATATTGCCTATCCATCCATCCATTTTCTTGACCGCTTATTCCTCACAAGGGTCGCGGGGGGTGCTGGCGCCTATCTCAGCTGGCTCTGGGCAGTAGGCAGGGGACACCCTGGACTGGTTGCCAGCCAATCGCAGGGCACACAGAGACGAACAACCATCCACACACACACAAGCACACCTAGGGACAATTCGGAGCGCCCAATAATCTGCCATGCATGTCTTTGGAATGTGGGAGGAGACCGGAGTACCTGGACAAGACCCACACAGGCACGGGGAGAACATGCAAACTCCACCCAGGAAGGCCGGAGCCTGGACTTGAACCGGAGTCCTCAGAACTGGGAGGCGGACGTGCTAACTTATATTCCCTAGTCACTCTTAATTCATCCTTATAGGCCTTTATTCTGTCATCTAGAATTGCACCATGCAATAACGAGAGTTTGTGAGTGGCATTTTTGTCAGTACGTCGAAGTTTCCTGTCTCCATTCATTTATGCAAGCTGTTCCTTTTTCTCCTGTTGTTACTTTGTATTCCAGATTTCAAGGTTTCAAAGCAAACATTGTGACGCGGTATTAAACTGGTATGCTGCATGTAAATGAAATAAGTTGTCAACAGAAGTGAAGTAAGTTCAAAGTAAAAATGATGATGAACAATCTTGATGAGATTCTTCTTACCCGTGCACCTTTGGCAGGAAAGCATTGACATAGAGTGCAGTTACTCTTGTCGCATGGGCCGTCAACATACCCCTGAATAAGGACAACAAAAATGCATCTCAATTAGAAGCTCCATATTAGCAAGATTAAGAGAAGAGGAAGTGTTTGTGTGTGCATAAGGCAAACAACATGGTCAGAGTGTGTCAAGTGGGGACCTCACATAAAGTCCTGTTTAGGCCCTCCCTCACAATTTTTGCAGGTGAAGAACACGAGGACCTCCCTGGGGAAAGTCGTCAACTCCTGCAGAAATGCCTCCAACAGGTCAGCGTTGACAAAATGGCCAAATAAGGACGCTGACCTGCAGAAGCTTTATATTTCTCCAAATAGTTTCTCCGGCAAATAAATGTTTTGCCTACAGCGCAAAAATATTTGGAGGAGTTTATATACGATAAACTTGAGCCAATTGCACGTTTTCCTTTCAGCTCAGGCAAAACCTGGGCCAATGCAAAACTTTGGGTATATTTACTGTAGGGGTGTTAAAAATAATCGATTCGGCGATATATCGCGATACTACATCGCGCGATTCTCGAATCGATTCAATAATCGTCAGAATCGATTTTTTTTTTTTTTTTTTTTTTTTTTTTTTTTTTTTTTTTTTTAGGATTCACACCTTGAGCATGGAAGAATGTTATATGAACGGCACATTAAGCCTTAATATTTTTATTTTAATGCTGTTCAAATGTGAAACAGATTGCAAACTGTTTGTGTACAGTGGCTCACGGTTATAAGCCTCAAGTTTTAGATAAATATATTCATACAAATCTTACAGTGTACATGTACAAATTTACTGATAGTATTTTCTAAATTTGAATGGAAAAAAATCGCAACAATCGACTTATAAATTCGTATCGGGATTAATCGGTATCGAATCGTGACCATTCGTATCGGGATTAATCGGTATCGAATCGAATCGTGACCTGTGAATCGTGATACGAATCGAATCGTCAGGTACTAGGCAATTCACACCCCTAATTTACTGTAATGTGTAAAATGTGTAAAAGCCTCAGGCCATCATTAGCTTTGCAGTTTTAATGACCAAATTCCAAACTCTTAGTAGGCAAGCAGAGCCATTTAGTTGGTGGGGATTTGGACGAAAGGATGAGGAAACGGTAATTCATTTTTCACTGTTTCTTATCATGAGAGCATAAAAATGGAACCATCCACACCCCAGAGTCAAAATGCTTTCACTTTTCTTGGTTTTCTAAACCAAGTGGTCTTGGTGGAGGCCTTCACACTATTGAGTGACATTCTTGTTACATATGGTCATTTTTGTATCACTATTTTTTGACCAGTACTGTATGATGTATCGTTTTAGTTATTGATTTGATCTGATTGTTGGAAGTCAGGTGAGAGTCCACCCCACACCCTCTGTCTTTGGTTTCAAAGACAGTGACTAGGTGCTTTCTCACAGCAATCTTCTTATTGTTATTTTCTGCTCGAGTCTAGCCAGTGGCAACATGTTTATTGAACGGGTGGAATTTTTTCTATTTGCATAGCCATGTTAACAACATTGGCGTTCTGAAACATTTGACTTAAAGGGGTCCAAGAAATGCCCCAATTCGTGGTCTTTTGATCAGATTTAAAACTTCCAATTACCACTTTCTTTCCTCTAGGGCCTGAACCATTTTAGGGCTATTCCAGTTAATCCCATCATGGATATATATATATATATATAAATAAATATATATATATATATATAAATAAATAAATAAATATATATATATATATATATATATATATATTTATATTTATATATATATATACAGTATATATATATGATTTATATATATTTAAACAAGTAACAAAGAAAGTTAAAAGTAAAATAAAAAAAAGAAACATACAAAAAATAATTTATTTATTTATTTTTTTTTTTTTTTTTTTTTTTTTTTTTTGAAGAACGCACGCACACATACACACAAAAAAAAAAAAAAATAAAAAATAAAAAAAAAGAGCAATGATGACAAGATGTTGCATCGGTAAGACTACCGAATGAACAATTCTGAGCTCTTCAAAAAAAAAAATAATAATAATAATTTATATGTTCAAAGGGAGTCGGAAGAAGTTAAAAACTTATCAAGTACTACCCTTTATTCTTTATATCTTATCAGTTATTTCATATTTAATACAATAGGTTACTTTCTAATAAAAGAAAATGTATAATCCTACACATATATAACGTATGTCAATAAAAATTAATAGAAATACACGATCGTAAACTTGGATGGGAAACTGTGAAAATGCGGTGTTCAGTTTCACGGTTTCAAGATCACGACGATTCCCACTATTTTCCTTGATTTAACACACACAAAATTAGTTTTAGTTCACCTCAAAACTATTTTATGACACTAGTCTAATTTAAAGTTCATATCTCAAGGCATCACTTACAGTAAAAACAAGAAACATACAGATCTAAATTTCTGGTGATAAAAGTGTCCAATAGCTTGCTATATAATAAGAAGGAAATAGGTTACTGAATAAAAAAGTTCTCAAAAAGCCATTTAATAAACATCATGTGTATGGAAGTGATACCAATGAATGAATTGTACTGTGGCAGTGTAGGAACCAGACGCTTTTAGAAACTTCTGGACAGTTCAAGTTGTTTACGCTTGCTTTCATTATACAGCTGCCCTATCAAAAATCACGCCATAACACAGTAATAAAGTTTACATTGTGCACTAAAACTGGCTCGCAACATGAGTCGCTGAGATGCTTTGCAACATAATTGCAGCTGACATTATCGAGGAGACGTTACGAAGGAAAACGCAACAGCCACGTTGCGTCATATTTATAATAGTAGGCTGTGCTGCTTTACAGGCGCAGCTGTTGTATTGGTGAACAGTTGGGAAAATAAGACAAGGTGAATTCTTACTGCATTAAGCTGCTGTGCCGTGATGAGCAGGACGAGGATCCACCTGCAAAGATAATACAGTATGAATGAAGGTGCACCTTATTGGCAATAGAATCCAAGACAACGCATCACCCCAAGATAAATGGCGAAAAACTCCAAATGGATTCGTAGCATTCGGGAAATTAGCTTTCCATGAAGCATCTAGACTGCAAAAGGTCAATTTCAGTTGAAACCGTCTGCAAATTACGAGTGCGCAGATGTGTTGATCGCCTGCATAAACAGTCAAGAAGTGTGTTTAGGATTGTTGTGATACAGTCTAAGGGCCAGTGTTGCCACCCTGAAAAGGTAACTTTGAAGGTCTTTTACTGATTACGTGATTTAAAAAAATAATTTAGTCAATTATTTGAATTTAATATTAATTTAGGTAACAAATTCAATAGTTTGTACATTCCGCAGACACAGACAACCCTGCTTAACATAAATATTACGTTAATAAATGACGTATTATTAAAAGTAAATTAAAGACATCCTCTGCAATTGGCTGGCAACCAGTCCAGGGTGTCCCCCGCCTACTGCTCAAAGCCAGCTGGGATAGGCTCCAGCACCCCCCATGACCCTTGTGAGGAATAAGCGATCAAGGAAATGGATGGATGGATGGATGGATGGATGGATAAATGGGCTACTTTTTTTTTTTTTTTTAGAATTCAGTCTTTCACATCTTCACTTAACATATTTTTTTAAATAAAATTAATAATAAAATTATAATAAAATTAAATAATAATAATAAAAATAATAAAAAATAATAAAATTAAATAAAATTTTTACTTGACATATTTTACTATTAACATTAGAATGACTCAACATTTATAATGTATATTGTTTATGAATTTAACAATGTCATTTGAGGATCACAATTTGGTGAAACTTTCTTTTTAAGATGAAAACCATACTGTGCTAAGATTTGTTTGTTTGTTTTTTGACATAAAATTATTGAAGCTAGATAACACTGTCGAGAGCACAAATTGTATATTCAAACCTTAATATTTTTGCTTTTAGCTGACAAAAAACTCACATTTGCAGCTTGAAAACGTGAACTTCGCTCTCATTGTGTAGCGCGGCATGGACGCGTGATGAGTCATCAACGCACCGATAACGTCACACGACACACTCGTGACATCACTCCCTCAGTCGGGAATGTGAAGTTGAAAACGTGTACATTTGGAAGTGAATGCATTACCAATGTCACTACTGAGAGCACACAATTTTAAAGGTCGTATAGTTATAGAAAAGTCATTCATGAACACATTTGGTGGGGTAGCAACATAACATAACCCGTCTGATGTACCTTTTAACACTCTGATTCCCCGTCCAACACAAATGATCTGTGATCTGTCGTAAGATTTCCCAAACGAAATTAAATTTGAGCTAGCTAGCATTAAGAGTTGCTTGCCACCTTGTTCCACATCCTGCCACTTTATCCAGCTACTTGTTACTCGGCAGTGTTCATGAACCAGGATTAGCTGCATCACATAGACTACGAAGTATGTTGATATTTCTTTACTCTACAGGTATAGTGATTAGTGTTGTTCCGATACCGATACTGGTATCGGCAGAGGCACCGATACTGCATTAAAAAGTGGTATCGGTATCGGTGAGTACTAACAAGTAACATGCCAATACCATTAATTCCAACGCTAATATATGATTTTGGATGCAGCATCTTGTGCCTTGCTCGTGCACAACATTCACTGATATGCGACATGTTCACTGCATGCCGATCTAAGAAATCCGATTGGCCCTTGAATGCTCTGAACCAATGACAGGACAGCTTTTTCATGTAAAAAAAAAAAACAAACAAACAAAAAAAAAAACTTAGGTATCGGTATGGTATCGGCATTGGCCAATACTTGTATCGGGGGCCAAAAAAACGGTATCGGAACAACACTAATAGTGATTATAAAATAAAAAAGGGCAATGGTGCTACACTGGTGCTAGGGGGTGCTATAGCCCTTACATAAATCTGTGACAGGGCGATAGCAGGTTAGGCCTCTGTAGTATTTTATTCGATATTTTTCTAAAATATATTTTAAAAAATTATTTTCTCTGCCTGTAGCCCATCCCCTTTTTTATTTTTATTTTTTATTTATTTTATTTTTTTTAACTAATGTACCCTCTAACTAATGTATTCTTTTTTTCAGTCAGGTACCCCTAACCAGTGCAAAGCAGTTTTGGTTGAAAAAAAAAAAAAAAAAAGAGAGACAGTGCATCATTGTCAGATTTATTAAAAAAAAAAAAGTACAGTGGCCTCTTGAACTATTTGGTTATTGAAAAGATATAACTTTAAAAAAAAAGAAAGAAAGAACTTAATTACAAATAAAAATCTGTGAACATAAAAATGATCATATCGTAAAGTGTCCTTCACTTTAAAGTGAAGTGTAAATTGTGAAATTGTAGTTAAGATATGTACTCAAAATGAAGTACTAACCTAATTTTAAATAAAGTTCTGAAAAGATTGACAGGTGGCATATGACAGGTTGGGTTGAACCATTTTGTTTTTTAGGACAATGAAATTGAATAGCCTACTAAATCTAAAATTCATTTTCGGAAATTATAGATTCTTGAAATATTTACATAATATAACAATTATTTAAAAGGAATTTTGCATGGATGCTACTTTTTAAATGTGTTTTAAAATCTCCAGGGGTACATGTACACATATTTTGAGGACCACACTGCTGTAGGCCACTGACCCCAACTCCAAATTAACCCCTTCAGACCCACAATTTTTTTTTTTTTTTTTAACTTATTTTGACTCTCACATAAGAACATGTTAAAATAAAAATGGGCTTGTCTCATGTTTTTATTTGTTATAGTGGACGCCAGGATAATTTGGCTCTAATGTGTTGTAACCTTACAGCTTATATGTAACATTTTTAACATGAACGTCCTGCAAATCAATTTGCAATTGTGATTGGTTAGGTAGGGTGCAATCATGAACCAGAAATGTTGACATCATCCAAATGATGCGTTTTTATTGGTATAGACACGCAAATATGTCATGTTCCACTGCAATCATCTAAATGGGTTAAGCAAAAATTCTAACAATATAAAAATTGTCAAAAAAAAATAAATTTACATGTTTTTTTCCCCGTGTTTTACTGCTCCGTTATAAATATTAAAGTCATATTAGAGAGTCCCATTTACAGTAAAGAGAGATTTGAGTTTGACAAATATTTGTTTAATCAAATAATACATCTTTGATTACTGTATGTGTTTGCCACGTTGAACAAGATTAAAATACAAGTTAAAATAAAGAAACTGCTTTTTGTATTGTCTGATAAATAAATATATTGTTGACTACAAAATATTGCTCACACTAGAATTAGCACATCACAGAACTAATGAAACAACATGATAGTGATTTCATACTCGTGAATGAAATACAAAATGCATAAACAACAATTCAAAAGCACATCCTTCGAGGGTCAGTCATTGTCAATGTGAATGAGGAAATCCAAATGAAAAAAATTGTAATTGTAGATCATCTGACCTGAGGGCACACCATGTCAAAACTGAACATGGAAAGCTCATCTTGACCTCCATCTGAACAGGTCAGTGAATGCAACACTTCCACCTGTAACAGATGCAAATGTTGCAGGAAACACTGAATTAATAAAAAGCCTCTTAGTTAAGAAGTAAACAAAGTTATAACATCTCGCTCTCTTCATCTCACGAAATCAGTACTCATTTTAATCTGTAAAAAAAAAAAAAAAAAAAAAAAAAGTTCACACTTACCCAAATTCAGACGCCTAAAGTCATTGTAGGCAGGATGATGTCCAACAAGTCGCAATGTGACTGCTGAATGTAAAAAAGCCGCCTGGTCAGATGAAGGACGAGCTTGTCGTTTTGGGCTGAACGTCGTTTGGCTCCTCCCCCTCTCGCAGGGGGCCACGCAATCGAGGAGCGTGAACATGAATGTCAAAGCAGCGCGGAAGCTGCGTCGCAGTCGCAGCATCCAGGCGAGCGGGCGTGGATGCACTCGTCACTCCTGATTTGTGTGTAGAGGGAGACGGGGAAAAAAAAAAAAAAAATCATGGGAAGAAGAGGGTGGCTGCTCCCTCTCATCCTGATTGCTGTGATGATGGCAGACACCGGGGCCAAAAAGGTAAGAATATTTGTCAACTGCTTCGGAAAACTTGATATGGAGACCAAAACTAAAAGTTTTTGTCAAATGTGTATTCCCCCCTGCATCAAAAATGCTCGCCTCGACTTTTGTTTGCTACGAGAGTGCCTGCCAACATCTTGCATCCTGACCAAAAGGAGTTTGTTTGTGCGACTGTAAGCATGCAGAAATGCTTTTTGGCGGACCGTGTTGGTGGGCCGTTGTGTGAGATCTCTCAGGGGGCAAAGGACAGAATGCTGAATTAAACAAAATACTTTCAAGTCTTGTGAAAAGGAGCTTCTCAACCATTAAGGCACTTCCATCAAACTCGAGGCCCGGGGGCCGCATCTGGCCCGCCACATCATTTGATGTGGCCCGCAAAAGCAAATCAACTTCCCTTTTTTTTTTTTTTTTTTCTGTCTGTACCACAGAGATTGGAGATTGTGCTGATGAAAAGTGCATTACAAATTGAATCTATTATTGTTATTATTATTATTATTATTATTATTAACAACTTCCATGCTTCCTAAAACATTTAAAATTGTCTTGTCTACTAAAAAGTGTTGCGATATTGTAACTTGCAAGTGTTTTCAGGTTCTTATTACAGTAACTTAAAAATTAGTTATTTGTCAATTTGTTGTGAACTGTATAACAATATGAGGAGGTGATGAAACACTGATATGGTTTCATAGTCATAACAGCCCTCCAAAGGAAACCGTGTAGCTACAATGTGGCGAAAATTGAGTTTGACACACCTGCTCGAATGAGTTACAGGTTACATGACATTTTATTTATATTAACGTAATTTCACGGCATCGGCTACCAACAGAGAAAAGGAGTACTTTGAATGTACTTAAATATTGATGACTTTGTTTACGTTTACCCTCAAATGTCCTTAGATGGCATCAGGTTAATTGCGCCTTCTGCCATCTAGTGGGAGAGCATTAAATTCTTCTCTGTTAAACTAGGGTGTATGACTCAATATATATATATATATATATATATATATATATATATATATATATATATATATATATATATATATATATATATATATATATTATTTTCACTTATTTCTACTCCCTTTTGATCATGTAAACTGCGCTTAATGACGACCATGTACATTAAAACAAATATTTTTCTAATTTAATTTCAGTATTTCTGTTGCTGGTTTATGTGTTCAATAAATGAAGAAACAAAAATTAAAATATATATATATATATATATATATATATTGGTTGGCAACCAGTCCAGGGTGTCCCCTGCCTACTGCCCAGAGCCAGCTGAGATAGGCGCCAGCAGCCCCCGCGACCCTTGTGAGGAATAAAAAGCGGTCAAGAAAATGGATGGATGGATATATATATATATATATATATATATATATATATATATATATATATATATATATATATATATATATATATATATATATATATATATATATATATATATATATATATTGTGTGCAGCATAACACCTAAATGCTGCGTCACCATGTTTGCTTCGAAACCTGGGCTCCAGTAATTGACCTTTGTCTGAATATATCAGAGCCCTACTGGCTTTATTCAATTAGAATTTCTTTCACATATTCGGGACTCAAACCATTCAGTCATTTATAGACCAGTAGAAGAATTGTGAAATCTATTCTACAGCTGACTGCTAGCCTGTTTAAAATCTTTCAAACATAGAAACAGAATTGACTTGAACTTAAGTGAAACAAAAGTGTTCATTTGTCCGTTTATATATGTAGCTAGCGGCACTTGGTGCAATCATCAGCAACTTTTTCAAGCGCGTGTGTAATGTACTACTATGTTGCTAAGTTACACACAAATACTGAACAGCACCAGTTAAAATGTCATTGAGGCATAAATCAACATAAACAACAAGCCTAACTTACGTCCAGCCATTTTGTGTTGAGCTTGGTAGGTTGAAGCCTATCTGAGCTAATTTCGCAAGATGATAATCGCTTGGAGTTTTCATTTGGATTTTTCATGATAGGTTTAATTTCATTTTCACTTGACTACTAAAATGGTATCGACCAGGTCGATGATGCTATGATGCTATCATCAGGTCACCATGGCCACCTCTTGCCCTGTATTACACATATAATCCCGCCAAAGTAAAATCACGATTTCATTTCAGTACAATGGAAGGGACACAGTGGCCACAACATTAGGTACACCTGCAGTACTTTATGTGCGCTAATACAAGAGTTGATTTTAAAAAAAACAAAAAAAAACTGCAGTTTTGGAATCAGCATGCCAATTTTAGTTTTTATCAACACACAAACCTAACTCATGTTATAAATTGTCGCCCAGTGTTATTTGTAGTAAATGATTTGTTTTAGAGTAAATTGGTGAACTTGGACACTTTATAACTTGATGATCTCCAATGACACACTAATTCGGGAACCACAGCTTTAACTTGTCGAATCTATAGTCGCTTCAGTGGCCACATAATACCAATCATAAATAGTAGCTTGCTGGCCTCCATTAAGTGCCATTCTATTGAGCAAATGCTGAAGGTTCATAACAACTGAGTGCGTCGTGTAATTTGATGGCTTGCTGTTATTGGAAGAAATTGACCCCATAAATCCCCCTCCCTCCCTCCACGCAGGCACACAAAAACACATAAACACGCCGCCGCAGGCAGCAGGAAAAGCCCATCAAACGCATTGATCACCCATACGAGCCGATTGGGCTTGCAGAGGAAACTCCGCCATTTACCTGTGTATTTGTAATGTGTTTCAGTGTGTATGCAAAGGGACGTCTCCGTGTCACTGTGATGGAGTCAAAGGCACCAGAGTGAGTGAAGCATCTCTTATGTTTTTTGTGTGTGTTTTTTTTAAGTAAGAGTCGTACTGTATGTCGTAAGTCACTGATGGAGCGAATAGAACAAGTGCCATTCAATTATAGTCAATAACACAAAAGGTCACTAGATTTGTTGCAAGTCACTTTTTCGGAAAAATAGTTAGGAGGCAGCTCAGCAAACAAAATTTATCAACAAATACGGAGCAATAGCACTAGCTATTGGTGCAGAAGAATTTAAGACATGTTGGCAGCTTATTCCATGTGCATGCAGCATACCAGCTAAATGCTGATGCACCATGTTTGGTTTGAACCAAGTCTGCAGATCTCAGAGCCCTTAATGGGTTTATTTTCAATTGGCATTTCATTAATGGATTCCAGATGTGGAATATTCAGTGATTTACAAACCAGTATCATAATTTTTAAATCTATGTAATAATTTTGATACATATTTAGTTTTGCTAATCCCAGGTCCACTGGGTTCAGTGTCTTTCTCAAGGACACTTTGACATGGTAGCCAGGGGTGAGGATTGAACGCACAACCTGACAGATGGGAGACAACCACTCTACCACTGAGCCATGCCGCCCTATTAATGCATGCATCAGAAAAGCTTCACGCATCCTGATCGTTTCACCATCCTAATGGACTAGTCCATTTTCTAGTCTAATAAGTACATTCCTAAATTTTGCTAAAAATTTTCACCAAATCAAACCAAACATGAATTACTAATGTTAAAATTTTCTCAAAACTGAACTACCAATCAAAACTTGAAAATCGGACTCTAATGTCTCCAGCCGTGAAAGCCGTCTCACATTACTGGTGTAAATTGATACTTTATCCTTTGTGTATTTTGGAAAAAGAATATAAGGAATCTCATCTTAAAAATTGTGGAGAAAAAAATGTATAGGATGTCTTCTATAATTCATCCATCCATCTATCAATTTTCTATAGCACTTATCCTCATGGTTGAACTGAATCCAGGCAGGACCAGTCGCAAGTCAATCTCAGGGCTAAATATACAATATAGTAGGGGTGTTAAAAAAAATCGATTCGGCGATATATCGCGATACTACATCGCGCGATTCTCGAATCGATTCAATAATGGGCAGAATCGATTTTTTTTTTTTTTTTTTTTTTTTTTTTTTTTTTTTAGGATTCACACCTTGAGCATGGAAGAATGTTATATGAACGGCACATTAAGCCTTAATATTTTTATTTTAATGCTGTTCAAATGTGAAACAGATTGCAAACTGTTTGTGTACAGTGGCTCACGGTTATAAGCCTCAAGTTTTAGATAAATATATTCATACAAATCTTACAGTGTACATGTACAAATTTACTGATAGTATTTTCTAAATTTGAATGGAAAAAAATCGCAACAATCGACTTATAAATTCGTATCGGGATTAATCGGTATCGAATCGTGACCATTCGTATCGGGATTAATCGGTATCGAATCGAATCGTGACCTGTGAATCGTGATACGAATCGAATCGTCAGGTACTAGGCAATTCACACCCCTACAATATAGCCAAATAAATCTTTGACATTCATTGATTCATTCAAAAAATAAATAAATCCTAAGACATCTACTTTGTTTAAATAAGTTTGTTCAGTGTGTGTACTCTTCTACGAACAATTATAGGATTAGTAGCAACTGTTTTGCCACCTGTTATAACAGTTTAGCATTTTTTCCATCAGGCCTTACATTTTTTTACATCTTTCCTAAGTATGTTTAATGCATTGCAGTACACGCATAGATACACAAACACAAACAGGAATTAGCTTCTCAACATTCTTGATTCCTCCCTCATTAAGAGGTACCAGATGGAGTCAAATCCAAACTAAAGTTCTTTGGTCTAAACGACTTCCTGTTACTGGGAAGATGTGATTATTTTTTATTTTTATTTTTTTTTATTATTCATTTGTACTCAAGGGCAGACATGAATGAATGAGACAAGAATCTCAATAGAATGAAGAGAAGAATAATCCATATTCAACCACTCCCAGAGCTGGTCCTGTAATTTGACAAAAATATTATTAAAATAAATAATTTCACCAGGCCCAATGTGTGTGCAAAATGTGGTTTTTATTTTTAGACCCTCAAAATGTGATTCATTACTGAGAATAAAATTAATCATTTAAACAGAAACAATGCGGACCTTGCAGCGCTCACTGCTCTGGCCCTCATAATAATTACGTATAATAATAATAATAATAATAATAATAATAATTCATTTATTAATTTTATTTTTGTTGAAATAACTGTTTTTTGTTAGTGATAGAAAAATGAAGCTTCATGAAGCTTCATGATGGTGTGCTTGGTTTTAAAGATGCAAGAGGGAGTTACATCTTTGTATTTTATTTTTAGTTTTTATTCTGTCCTGCGATTGGGTGGCAACCGGTTCAGGGTGTACCCCGCCTACTGCACGAAGCCCGCTGGGATGGGCTCCAGCACCCCCGTGACCCTTGTGAGAAATAAGCGGTTGTGAAAATGGATGGATAGTTTTTAGTCAAAACAATATCGCTAATAATTGTTTTTTAACCTTGTCCCACAGTGACTATTATTTTCACTTACAATCATCTATAAGTTAATGAGTGTACACATCAAAATGGAAATGATGTGCTGATATGTTATGAATCAAGTCAAGGCATCTTTATTTATCCCCACAGGGAGACAGGGGTCCTCCAGGAGACCTCGGTCCTACAGGACTAGAAGGTCGCAAAGGAAGTGACGGTCATGCTGGGCCAATCGGACCAAAGGTACACTTCAGACTAATTTCAATCCTACGAATATAATAGCATATTTACGGTAATTGTATGTTAAGACCATAGTGGGAATCATTATTTTGCTCTGTATTTGGCAGGGCAACATTGGGCCTAATGGACCTCAAGGCCCTGCCGGAGATCCGGTAACAAAACACATCACAGCCTTGTGCCTGTTTATTGGACATCTAACATTATAATAAGTCACGATTGTGCTGTGTGTTTTCCAGGGTCCCGAAGGCAAAGAGGGTTTTGCAGGCTCTCACGGTTCACCGGTGCATTTTAACTCTTGTTTATTTACCTCACGAATTGCTGCGTTTGCTCTCTGATGATGTTGTGTTTATTGAGCGCACGTCTTCATTCACAGGGCTCTCCGGGTCTGCAGGGTCCACCTGGGCCACTGGGTGCTCCGGGCTACAATGGAACAGATGTGAGAAAATGTTCAATAAAATCATTGGATAGTTTCTCTGAAAAGGAAAATGAAACTCAATGGAATGCTAGTGAGACATTTAGACCAGAATTATAAGTTTGGTTTCATTTTGTTGATATTTTGACATTTTGAATGGATGCCCAACTGTTCACTGTTTTACTCATTTTTGTACAACTAACATTTTTTTTATTATTATTATTATTTCTGGTACATCTGCTTCTTTGTCTTTCTGTGACTCCTCCAGTCACACTGCATCTCTGGTCAGAATGAACAAACTGTTAACATTTTAGGCACTGTCATGAATATCTGACAAATGTGGCTTGTAAGTGGTTTTGAAATGCTCGAGTATGAACTTCAGTGTTGCTTCAAACTATTTGAAAATGTTTTTGTTTTAGGGAGACGATGGATTTCCTGGTGCTAATGGATTCCCTGGACTTGACGGACTTCCTGTAAGTTGACAATGCAATTCATACAGTAATGACACCTCTGAAGTCGAACCAAGTCTAGATTTGTTATAACTTTTTTTCCCCCCATAAAAATTATTTTAAAAAAATACATAAATAATCTGTTCCAACCTTGTTGTTCAGGCAATGTTTTAACATTCTTCCTGTTTACACAAGTAAATACAGTAAACCCCACCTCCATCAAGGGATAACGTTTCAGACCACTACAGCAATAAGTGAAATCAGCTATATATAATACACTATTTAAAGACAACCTTGGCATTTAAATATATGTCATATTTTTATATAAACAACATACAGCAATAGATGAGACCATGACGTTATTAGTGTACAGATCAATTTGTGTTTGTAGTAAACATCCCGTTATTTCTACTTCAAATTTAACTTATCATCTCACAATATACATCAATAATCATGCCCAAAGACGTACATTATAAAATCTATCTACAGCCGCCAGTTTCCGTGGACATATAAAGCAAGATTCCAGAGGATGTAGCACACGATCATTTTTAACAGAAGCTAGGTTGACCTTGAAGTACGGTCGGCCTACTTCCTGAGTTCCTGCTGTCAGTCTTCTTCTTTCCAAATCGACACGGTACAAAACGATGGTTTACTCACTGCCATCTCGTGGCCAAAAGTGGTACAGCCAAAAATCTATGTGACCACGGCAAAATAATCTGTACACAAAATGGTTCATAATGCCACAAGATGGCAACAAAGGACGACTTTTGTCACTCCTCAACTCCATCTTTTATTGGTACCAAGATGCCTCAAGATGCTATTTCCCCAGCTTGCCAGCTATTTTCTTCATTTAAAAAAAATAATAAACATTTCAAAAGATTTTGTTGAATTATTTTGCGGAAAGCTGGAATGGATTCATGATTAATGGATGATTTGAGACATTGAGTTACAAATGTCATCACAGAGCAAATTGAACTTGTTTCTCAATGCACCATTATATTCTAATTCTGAATTGTCCAACTTCAGGGGTTCCACTATATTTTGAGTTTTTCATGACACCATATTTGCCTTAAAATTGACTTCAAATCCTGTCTTGAATATTTAAACTGAACTGAACTCTCAATTTTTTATTCACAGGGTCCACCGGGTCCTCCTGGACAAAAGGTAATAAAATACATACTGTGCCAGCCGAGGTCAGTTGCTAAGCACTTTTTTTTTTTGTTTTTTTTTTGTTTATATATATACAAGTGTTTATTTAGGAAAACTG
This sequence comes from Festucalex cinctus, assembly GCF_051991245.1. Lineage (NCBI taxonomy): Eukaryota > Metazoa > Chordata > Actinopteri > Syngnathiformes > Syngnathidae > Festucalex > Festucalex cinctus. The sequence continues at coordinate 9,113,727 of NC_135411.1, read as the reverse complement.
TAAAAGTGCCCAGGACTGCCCTTTAGGAGGTTTGTTGGCAGGATCCTGTCTGATGTACAAAAAAAAAAAAAAAAAAAAGAAAGAAAAGAAAACAAATTATAATAACATGACGCGGCACTAACAGGTGAGCTTCCCTCTGAGCTCCCTGAGCTCATTTTGGAACACATTCAAGTGGGACCAATAGCTTGCTTGCTTCAATATTAGCTTGAAAATTTGCTACTATACTGCTATACTGTAGCTGAATTGCAACTTCAATCACACCTGAAGGAAGACATTAAATATAAAACCTAATATTCAGTACTCCCTTAGATACTAGATAGATAGATAGATAGATAGATAGATAGATAGATAGATAGATAGATAGATAGATAGATAGATAGATAGATAGATAGACAGACAGATAGATAGATAGATAGATAGATAGATAGATAGATAGATAGATAGATAGATAGATAGATAGATAGATAGATAGATAGATAGATAGATAGATAGATAGATAGATAGATGGATAGACAGATAGCTAGCTAGCTAGCTAGAGAGAGAGAGAGAGAGAGAGAGAGAGAGAGGCGATAGATAGATAGATAGACAGACAGACAGACAGACAGACAGACAGACCGACAGACAGATCATTTTCTATTTTATTATCTGTTCTCATTGCTGCTGGACATGTAAATTTCCCAGAGGGAGCCATCCCAAAGGGATCAATAAAGTCAAGTCTAAGTCTAAGATAGATAGATAGATAGATAGATAGATAGATAGATAGATAGATAGATAGATAGATAGATAGATAGATAGATAGATAGATAGATAGATAGATAGATAGATAGATAGATAGATAGATAGATAGATAGATATGGTTACATTTGTTGTGTTTCCTGAAAAATCTGAAAAAATGACCTAGGCGATTATTTTAATTAAGAAGGTGTCAATATGAGGAATAATTGGCTCTGAAAATGGATGAATGAATTGGAGCTTTCTGCAGGGTTCGGTTGCAGTAATATCTCCTGCGATTCCGGGGGCACCAGGACTTCCAGGGACAAACGGAGAACAGGTAAATGTTTTCCAAATTCAAGATTCTTCATAGGTGTTGACATACAAAAAAAAAAAATGTAATCATTTTTGAACAATTTGAGTTCATGCTGTCTGAATATATAATCTTAGGGAAAGTCAGGTTTACGGGGAAGACCTGGACCACGGGGAGACCCGGGATTACACGGCCCTGAAGTGAGTACGATGGTTGCATCGTGCAGGATTCAAACGTCGTTTACTGTACATGTATATTGTTGATTCTTTACTAACAGGGACTACCAGGACAAAAAGGGATTCCGGGATCAAAGGTAATTCTGAATATTTCTGCCCTAAAAAAAATTATGGCTGAATATTGAGTTTGTTTTGTTTTTTAAAATCTTCTAGGGTCAAGGAGGCAGAGGTACGCGAGGACCAGCTGGGCCAAAGGTAATTTATTATTAAAAAGACCCTGCTAATGTATTATTAATGTCACGCCAAGGAGAAGTGCATGTCTCAATCAAATAGAGCATTAAAATCACCAATATTTGAGCCTACAATGGGATTTTTTTTTAAATATAGAATCTCATTGGTTGGATTTGCCATCAATAAGAAATACTCATCTTTTAATTTAGGGGAGACAAGGCCCTCGAGGCCCACCTGGACCACCGGGTCGAGTTCGGGACTATTTTTCTGAGGCCCTTGCCTACAAGGTGAGTCAGTAAACGTCCATGTGCATGTTACAGTAGACATTTGTAGCTTGCACATATTAACGTTTGCGTTAGTGCTTGATGACTGCAAAGATGGCATCTTCATGAAAGACACTCACGTATGTATTCATGTGAATTGGCTGTCAGGGTGAGAAGGGAGACCAAGGAGATTTCGGAGAAAAAGGCTGCAAAGGCTCTCAAGTGAGTTCCTCCTCCACACATACTGTATGATTGATTTAAACTGTATATGATGTGGGGAAAAGACATTAAGAAGTTGTTACGGTTAAAGTGTATCTAAGTTATTATATTTGCTAAAATGCTTCACACTCATATGAACTTGAAGTGAACTGCTTTCTTCAGATAAACTTTACCAGACAGTGTGGCTGTGTTTAAAATGAGTCACACCGTCTGGACAGAAGCGAAAACGAGAACTTTCATTGCTAATGGATAATCACATGCTTATTTGCAACACACTTACATCCAAGCAGACAGATATGTTATTCTAAGATAATGCAGTGTTGCACTTTTGCGCTTTCCCCACCCATTTAAGTAGTCTATTTTTTGTAACCGGACAGGAAATAATCCCCAATAAAAAGAGCGGAAGCAAGAGATTTGCCAGAGCAACTCTGCTCTCCTCGCTGCGAGTGACAACGAATATGTCTTGTCTTCTCATCCCTGTGTTGTCATTTTTATATGTTTCGGTGTGTAAACCTAACAGAAGTATACATAAACAAAATCTATAATATTACCAGAGTAAAAATTACATGATTTTAAAGTGAGGTCAAAATTGGAATACTGTAATCGCATAAAATGACTTTAGTTTATTTGTACTTATTTCTTCAGTAAATTCCAACTTAATTCTAGTAATGTTACATGTGTTCACTGTCTCTCATATCATATTACTATATTCCTTGCGTTAAAATTGTGTAAAATGTATTCTTATCTTACATTATTCTCATATTATTAAAAACAAACTACCGTACTATGTATATCAAATTAATTATTAATAACAATAACAACAACAATAATAATAATAATAATAATAATAATAACAATAATAATAATAATAATAGTATTGATGATAATAATAATAATAATAATAATAATAATAATAATAATTATTATTATTATTATTATTATTATTATTATTATTATTATTATTGTCATTGTTATTATTATTATTATTTGAGGTAGTCGTCGCCGTCATCATATCTACTCTGTTGTAGCAAATAGTAACTTCATTCTCATCATATAAAAATGTTTTCAGGGTTGATCAAATAGTCTTTCACATTATTGATGTTATCTTTATTATTATTATAACTAACCAATTTTATGTGTGTGTGTTTGTACTATTCTCCCCTCAGGGAGACCCTGGTGGCGGCTACTCCATACAAGGAGTAAAGGGAGAAAAAGGCCCAACGGGCCCAGAAGTAGGTTAACTAACATTACATTGTACAATATATATATATATATATATATATATATATATATATATATATATATATATATATATGTATTTATGTACCCCGCCTACTGCCCAGAGCCAGCTGGCCAACAGCTAAGCGGCCAAGAAAATGGATGGATGGATATATATAATGTGTTTGTATATTGTTTGTGCATTATTTCTTTCAGTGGAGTCAATTTACAATTTAAAAACATAGAACAGCAGAGGGCAGTAATGTGCAGCACTAAAGTAAATGGGCTACTCGTGTCCTTATTGGGTGAAGGCTGATTTAATAGAATGTGTCACATCAGACTGAAATATTCTTATTGAGAATTAAACGCCTTTGAAGGGCATCACCTTTTAAGAATGAGACCAAGAATGTGTTCGCTGTAATCCTGTTTTGGCCACGCACCTCCTTCAAGGCAGACCTTGTGAATAATGCAACAGAGGTTCTCCGGCTCAAGCGGTTTATGATGACTGGCATGTCAAAAAAAAAAAAGAAAAAAGAACTTTAATGGGGAAATAAATGAATGCAATGCCGGCGGCACCGTGTCGACTGTTCTCGTTCTCGCAAACACAAGCTGCTGATTGAACGCATGGAGCCAATGTCCTGACTGCACCTAATTGTCCTTGCAGGGAAAGAGTGGGAAGGACGGCGACCCCGGACAACCTGGATTTACAGTACGGATGCTGTTTGCACATTGTGGCGTTATTGGCTTGATGAAAACATATCGTTGTGTTTAGGGGAGGCCCGGTCGTCCAGGTGATCCGGGATATCCAGGAATACCTGGACAGGTCACTAATCACTTATTGTTCATCTATAATTGCATTTTTTTTTAATGGGTTTGCCATGTTTTATGAAAATCTATGACTCTGTGCTCCTGTCGTTCTAGGGTCCAAAAGGGGACAGAGGTCAACCTGGTCCACCCGGGGAAATAATAGTAATGTATCATTCTCATCTATCGACATGTATTTGGTATTTTTAAAGGACATATTATGCAGTACTGTGGAGTCTCAATTGAAAACCGATTGGAAGGGTTGTAATGGCATTTAGTGTGGATATAAAAAGTCTACACACCCATGTTCAAATGATGTTTTTGTGATATGAAATATGACTTTTCCCAACATTTTTGTAACCTGAGCAACTCAAGGGGGAGTAACAATAAATAACTGTAAACTGTAAATACTGTAAAATATCATAAATAAACACTTAATGAAAAAGATCCCAAATAATAAATGAAAATTTTATCATTTAGAAATTTACCAGGACTGCCAGTACTTGTCTCCTTTATTTCCCATCTAAGAAATTCAGGACGCTAATTTGTGAACCACCTGGCTTCCTATTCTTTCTCCCTCTTTTGGTCACTGAGATTTTTCATATTTCTCTGATGATATGTGACAGTGAAGACGAATTCCTTGTGTGTGTTTTACATATTGGCCAATAAAGCTGATTCAGACTCACACAGCTCGTTCACAGAGGCAGCTAAAATATGTACTTGGTTGCTTAATTTCACACTCGATGCACCCGAAGACTGAACTGTTTGTATACAAGTCATTAAAAAGTTCACTCTCCCATAATATGTCCGCTTTAAGGTTCATCAAGAACTAATGAGAGCTGTGCACCTTCAAAACAACGTGTGAATAAATAAATGATTATTTATTTGCAGGTGGATCCGACTGAACCTGTTAGACTGATAAAAGGATTCAGTGGAGATCCGGGAGATCCAGGCCTACCTGGAATTCGTGGACGCCCAGGTGAGTAGCCATGATTGCAGTAATATACCTCCAAACAAGCTAACTTGCTATTAAAGGTGAACAAAAAATAATACAATTTCTGTTCATTATTTTTCAGGCGAAGTGGGACCACCTGGACCTGACGGGCCTCCAGGTGTTCATTAGTGAACCGAGATACAATGCATGGGCAAAAGTATTAGAAAGCATGTTATACTCATTAACTGCCATTGACGGCTATAAACGTCAACGATCCATTTTAACTGGGCTGGCAGTGAATGAGTTTAAATTGTTATTTAGTTCCAAGATTTTTGCCCATGTTGTGCACCCACATTCCTAATCGCCACCCACTAAATGTCTATACAGGAGATGATGGAGGAGGGCGACCAGGTCCACCGGGGCCCAAAGGAGATCGTGGCGACCCGGGTCCAAATTATCCAGGGCCTGCTGGTCCAGACGGGGATCCTGGTGATCAGGGACCTCCAGGGGATAAAGGCCGAAAAGGAGAACCTGCAGACATAACTGGTATGTGCCGCTGTCTTCAGAAATAGTGTAAATGTCATTAACCAAACATATATACGAGACTTTACACGATATGACATTATATAAACATTAAATATATGTTTATCAGCATTTTTAGAACAATTTTATGGGTTTATTGATTCATTTTTTCCCCATGCATTTAAATTGGCGTCCATTATATACGTGTGTTTTTGGTATTCGTGCGCCAAGCCAGTCCCTATCCCTCGCAAATGGCGATGGTCGACTGTGGAGTAAATTATAAAAGTTATTTTTAAATTGATATAATGCTCCATCTTCTGATCAAATCGATTATCTTTTTTTTTTTTTTTTTTTTTTTTTTAAACTCATTGATTGCTGATCGGTGGGCAGGCAAAAAATAAAAAATAAAAATCTTGATCGTAAAGTGTATAGTCTAAAGTCAGCTTTCGAGTGACATTACTTGATAAGTCTAAAATGTACCATAGGTGGAACCTTTACAGGATTTCTTAATTTGGGTTGTTTCACTACTTTACCTGTAAGCGTTATAGCTCATTTTAGGGTCATCCTAAAATTTCACTGAAAGCCGCATGAATGTGCCTAAACTTTTGTGGATGTACACAAAACAAAAACTGTATCAGAATTCTGCTTTAAAATTGTCATGACTAGGGTCATGCAAGGGTTATGCTTACTGTCATGACTAGGGCCATGCAAGGGTTATGCTTACTGTCATGACTAGGGTGATACAAGGGTTGTGCTTACTGTCATGACTAGGGTCATGCAAGGGTTATGCTTACTGTCAAGACTAGGGTCATGCAAGGGTTATGCTTACTGTCATGACTAGGGTCATGCAAGGGTTATGCTTACTGTCATGACTAGGGCCATGTAAGGGTTATGCTTGGGTCATGCAAGGGTTATATTTGGGTCATGAACGTGAGGTCAAGTGTCTGTTTTGAACTGATGTAACCACATCTAGTTTCAACTGATAAGACGCTATGTGATGTCAGAAGCCATGTGATGTCAAGAATCCTTAATCTCTTTATCTGAGCAACAGCCAATCAGATAATTTCATGTCAGTCCTGTTACCCACATGTCTAGCCATAACCAATCAGATCGATTCTCTGTCGATATGTCTGTCAGAGAAGTGTGTGTTTTGTCGGACTATTACCTCTGTTCCTCTGTGCACCTCCACAGCCCAAGTTAGCTTCGCGTCTCGTGATTCTCGATACATTCTCGTTGTTTCTCATCTAGTCAAGTTTGTTCTACGCCTCTTGATGTTATGTGAATAAAGAGTTAAAATCTTATTTGTGTCTGCGTTTTGGGGATCCAACGCCAGAACATAACAAAAATAAAAACAATGCTAAATTTTAAATTCATTAACAATGCATCTTACTGAGCACTTGTACATACTGTGATGAAAAGATACAATATAGCTAGCTAACATTTCCCTTTGAATATTTCGTACCAACCGCTCAACCTGTTTTTCGATAAACGTTCCAGCAACAGGATTTTTAAAAATAGACTACCGGTATTTATCATTTCTTTTTTAAATCATGTGTTTATGGCACTAAGGTGACACAATTATCTAATTGCTCTCTTTAGCATCATCTGCTATCAGCGTAGAACATTTACCGCACAAACAGAGAAACATTACGTCCAATAGGATACAAAATACCTAACACGTTGGTGTGGTTAAAAGTTTAAAAATTGAAACATTTTGTAATGAATCATCACATGTTAAGACATCTTGTTGTTTCTTATAGAAAAGCAGATAATCAAAGGACCACCGGGAGACAAAGGTGGCAAGGGTCCGCCTGGACCGAAGGGGTATGACGGAGGGCATGGTCCGAAAGGTGAGGAAAAGCATTGTTGAATCACATCTCGTATACAGTCCAGGGCAGATTATCTGTTCAACATCCAAGTTGACAAAAGTCTGACTTAAAATTTGAAGTGAATTTAACATTGCGCAAAGTAAAACGTTCAAAATGTTTCCGTGGCTGCTTTTTTTTTCAGGGGATAAGGGCGAGCCCTGCAAAGACTGCGGGGGGAAAGGAAAACCAGGTGGACCGGGTCCACCAGGTGAACCAGGACGGCCAGGTAAAAGTGTCTAATAATTAGTAAATATTGCACATGTCAAAATGTTGCACTTAAATATAATGATAAATGATAAATAAAATCTGGCCTCCAATCAAGGTCGTTTCACATTGTGATTGTAATAAAGCATTCAACATCATTCCACATGCATTCAAATATTAGCATTCAGCTTTCACAATTCACACAAAATGTCTCCAGAAATTTCACGTCTGCTACTACTATTGATGATGATAATAATAATAATAATAATAATAATAATAATAATAATAATAATTTTAATAATAATAATAATAATAATAATAATAATAATAAAATTATTATTATTATTATTATTATTATTATTATTATAATTAATTAATTAATTAATTAATTAATTAATTAATTAATTAATTAATTAATTAATTAATTACTTTTAAATAAAGAAATAAAGGATGTTTAACGGAGGCCTGTCCCGGTACACTTGACCTACAGCTACAAAAATTGGGTGGGACGTGTAGCACCCCAAGACAAACAAACAAACAAACAAACCAAAAATTGGTTGCCATACCATATCATTTAAAATATATTTTATATATGCTCAGGTCTTGATCAAGGACCAGGACCTAAAGGTGACTCAGGTTTCCCAGGAATTCCGGGTTTGCCTGGAGATCCGGTAAGAAATATTGTATGAATTTAAAAATATATATATATTATTTTTTATTTTTTTTGTAAATGCTGTTATCATTGTCATTCCTCTGCCAAGGGTCGTATTGGTGTACCAGGTCTTCCAGGCTTCCCTGGCCAAAAGGGAGAGACATCTACTGATTACAGACCAGGAGAAAAAGGAGAGAAAGGAGACACAGGATATCCTGGCAGGCCCGGAGACGATGGCCACTCTGGGCCTCCTGGATTGCGAGGTCCCAAAGGGGTCCAAGGCCCTCCAGGGGATTCGGTGAGAACATTTTGAAGTTGAAACAAGTTGTTTAGTCAAGTTGTTTAAACTAAAGAAAAAAAAAATCATACATTTCAACCACTTTCACAAAATGTTCTTTATATCAACCCTCCAGTTTACTCAAGATGGAGATAAAGGTTTTCCAGGTCCACCAGGGCCTTTGGGCAGACCAGGACCTCCAGGATACCCTGGGCCACCGGGATTTGGGCCTGTTGGACCTCCAGGAACTAAGGGAGATTTGGGGGGAGCTGGGTTCCCAGGGCCACCTGGATATGCAGGTGTATAAACATTTTAATACAACTGCAGAAATCAGAACGACAGGGAGAACGACATCATCACCAGATCTCTTCTCCTATCTTACATGGCAGGACCAAAAGGAGAAAAAGGAAAACCACCAAAAGGTTTTCCTGGACCACCAGGGTATAAAGGTCAACCCGGTTTACCAGGAAGGCCAGGTAACCTACAAGTTTGTATCCAGTGATATGCAGTAAGTGTCATTCACGCTGACTAAAACAAACACATTTCCAGGTGTTCCAGGCCCTCCAGGTGACGGAGGCCCTCCAGGCTCACGAGGACAGAAAGGGGAAAAAGGTGACGAATTGCATCCTGGACGACCAGGGTATCCCGGAGAGAAAGGTCAATCTCGCCACGTGTAACTTTCTAGTGATGAGTTGGACTACATCAGTAGTGAACTTCAGGTATGTGCGTGTTATACAGGTGACAAGGGGTTGCCAGGTCCCCCAGGAGCCCCAGGTATTGGTCCTCCTGGTCTGCCAGGTCGACCAGGCCCTCCTGGTCACCAAGGAGCGAAGGTCAATAAGAAAAGCATTCTTAAATTTGAAAAGATACTGAAGACTCTTAACACATGGCAAGGCTCAATATCTTTTCTCGGGTCATGTTCAGGGTGACGAAGGTTATGGACTGCCGGGAGCCAAAGGCCAACCAGGCCCTCCTGGAATTGATGGTGATGAAGGGCCTTTAGGAGATCCCGGAAGCCCTGGCCCACCGGGGAGCCCGGGACCGCGAGGACAACCAGGGCCACAAGGAGGAAGAGGTTCTCATAGACTGTTACACATAAAAATTAGAGATGCACGATAATATCGGTGACCGATAATTATCTGCAATTATCGACCTATTTGACGTCAAACAGATAAACCAGATAATAGAGAAAAACCTCCGATAATTATCGGCAATTATCGCCCAATCCTGACGTTATACAGATAAACCGGATAGTAAAGAAATTTGCCGAAAATTATCGACAGCTATCGACCAATTTGATTTCATGCAGATTAGGGGTGGGATGATACGGGTAAACCACGATTCGATACTGTGACGATATTTGGCTCACAATATCATGATATACGATATCTACGATTTTTGATATATTATCAAAAAACATTTTTTAGCAATATATCACAATATGTTACTGAAAAAGCCAACAAATGCCCTTAAAAAGGAAAATGTCTAATTATGCATTTATTGAGACAAAGTGCATAAACATTTATAACATAACACTGCACAACTGGACACATTACATCGATATCTACCGTCAGTGTATCGATAATTTATTGCAAGAGTGAGCGCAACAATATATTGCGATATCGATTTTTTTCTGGCACCCCTAATCCAGATAAACCGGATAATGAAGACATTTGACGAAAATTATTGGCAACTATCGACCAATTTGATTTCATACAGATAACCCGGATAATAGAGAAATCTGCCGATAATTATTGCCAATTATTGACCAATTTGAATTAAATTGTATTCAAGTAAATTTTGCAAACAGTTATCGGCTTATCGGTTATCGACATCGATACTTTCTAAATGATTGCTTTATCGGTGTCGCTTGAAAATAGCATTATCGTGCATCCCTAATAAAAATGAAGTGTAAATCCATTTAAAAAAAATTAAAATAAAACTTGATTATATGCTGCTTTCATGTTCCGTTCAGGAAATAAAGGGGAAATTGGACCAATTGGACCTCCAGGTCATAGAGGCTCATGTGACTCTCTTCCCGGACCACCGGGGCCACCAGGACCAGATGGTGATCCTGGCCTACCAGGTAAGTGTCCTTTTCCTAAATAAAAAAAAAGACACTATAAGCAAATATCTCACAAGTTGTTTTTTTTCTGTTCCGTTATACCTTTACAATACTTTCTGTGTTCACCTTGTAACGCGCGGTGGCTGATCAGTCATGGGCGGCGCTGCTGGATAGTCAAAAAAATTGGAGCGCAAACAAAGGGACTGGAAGTTCTTTTACTGCCACACGTTATTAAAAAAACAACCCCCAATGCCAGCGGATTTCAAGCATTATAACTCATTTTTCGAGGCAAACAGAATATTGTGTTCTTTTGCTAGGTAAACAACATGGGTACCACATGAAAGATCACATTCCATTCTTTCATTAGAAAAAAGTATGTTTTTGTTTTTTTTTGTTTTCTAAAAAAAAAAAAAAAAAAAAGTATGTTTCTACCTTATTCCGTTCTTTAGTAATCCCCATTTGAAAATAAGTAATTTGAGTGACATTGAGCGAAAATTGAAAAGATACATTTCCTCCACAACAGTGACTTTGATACTAATATTTTTTGTTTAGTGACGCTCTGTCAAATTAGGTTTAATGTTACAAAGGCTTTGATCATTCACGTCAGCCTTGAAAACGTTCTATTTCATCAGATTGTGTCATGTTTCGTTGTAATTTGCAGCTCTAGTTAGGGCCCGAACAGCTACCGCTGCCATCTGCTGGCCATAGTTAGTGGGTGTTTTTGAGTTCACAACACATTGACCCGGCTGCGCTTCATTTGGATGTTGCACTGACTAATAGATTAAAAAAAAAAGAAAATAAAAGTAGTTGACGTCACTTAACGTTTATGGTGGCATACATCGTGATTTTACTAAACGTTATTAAACGGTTTTGGCGGTCAAAGAGTTAATAAGAAGTAGGCTTCTTGGCTTTACCACAACATCAAATACACTGATGGCCAAACGGAAGAAAAAAAAAAAATGCTGCATAGGAATAACCAAAATAAGGAGGTGCCACGTTGTGGTGCGGTGCCATACTGTGGATTGTTGCAACTTTACCACCATTGTGCTCATTATCTTCAACCTCCCTCGTCCCAGGACCCGACGGCTATCCTGGTGAAAAAGGTAACAGAGGATTTCCTGGGTTTGGTAGCCCTGGTCGTCGAGGTGATCCTGGTCCTCCCGGGCCAAGTGTACCAGGTCCACCAGGGGCGACTGGACCAAAAGGAATTAAGGGACTAAATGGCCCACCGGGCCTACCAGGTATGACGCTATATGAGAAATTAGTTTAGCGAAGTTTTTAATCCACTTGGGTTTTCACAGGATTCAGAGGAGACCCTGGACCAGATGGTTTACCAGGATTTGGACTACCGGGACCACCTGGGAGTATAGGAGAACCAGGCCCAATCGGTATGCAAATAAACTTGACTTGACAAACAGCTCATCCATCCATCCATATTCTGTTCTGCTTATCCTGATTCGGGTCACAGGAAAGGGTGAAAGGGTGACTTGATCAAAGTCAATAACAGGGCAAATATAGACGGACGACAGGTCACCCTCACATTTGTTGTCAGGCCAATAAAGTGTTACATCATCGGTAACTTTTTAGTTTACATATTTTTTCTCATACACCTTTTTTGATGGTTTGTTTACAGGTGATCCCGGTCGCGGTGGAAAGAAAGGTTCCTGGGGTCCTCCAGGAATAAAAGGGGACCCAGGACCCAGGGGTCCCAAAGGAGCTTCATCTCCAGAACCTATAGAAATTCCTGGTACCCCGGGAGACATTGGCCCGCCAGGTGACTTAATTTACCAACTTCTGTTAAAACCTCCTCCCAAATTAGAACAAAATTAGAAGAAAATAATAGAAAATTGTATAAACACTACTCCATAATGACTTCATGTGTAGCTATATAAGTATACAGCCTAGGAGTGTGACAAAATCTCGATATCGCAGATAAATCATGATACTTTGTTTCCCGATCGATTATCGATATGCCTACACCAAGTATCGATATTTGTAGTTAATATACAGCCGCTATAACGGCTCCATTGTTCATTACTTATTGAGCAATTACTTGGCCGGCCGCTAGGGGGAGCACCTCATAAGAGTGGCGGGGAAATGTACGGAAATCTTCAGGCGAAGAAGGCTCATGAGCATTCTTTTACCTGCGTAAAACATTGATATGTCGAGGAAGTGACTCAGTTTTGCATGCGTTTCTATGAAAAACGTGTATTATAGCTTCAATTTTCTTAATTTTAAAACATATTTTATGTTTTGACTTTTCAAAGCACACAATCTCTGAGGAACTTTAATATTGATTTCATTGGACTTAAAATGTAAGTAATTTTATTTATGTATTTCCTTTTTGAATGTTTCACAAAAAATTGTCACAGTTTATAAAATGAAATAAATTATTATGTGACCGACTTACATGTTGAATGACAATAGTGTTTAAGAAAGACACAAATTTGTTCACAGAAAATGGTCTCTGTTAAGAAGATATTTGCATTTGTTTAAAAAATACACTAAAGCAGGGGTGTCAAACATACGGCCCACGGGCCGGATCCGGCCCGCAAAGAGGTTTAATCCGGCCCGCGAGATGATATGGTAAAGTAAAAAATAATTAAAAATAAAAATTGTAATGTCGGACTAATTAATCAGCCGGCCACAATCAAAACATATAAATTTGTAACTTCGCAAGCAGTCCGCAGTTGAGCAATGCAACTTGTACGGGGAATTCTCCTGGATGTCATTATTTTACACACAACTTAATGTTATGGTTTTTATTATTATTATTATTATTATTATCCATCCATCCATCCATCCATTTTCTTGACCGCTTATTCCTCACAAGGGTCGCGGGGGCTGCTGGCGCCTATCTCAGCTGGCTCTGGGCAGTAGGCGGGGGACACCCTGGACTGGTTGCCAACCAATCGCAGGGCACACAGAGACGAACAACCATCCACACTCACACGCACACCTAGGGACAATTCGGAGCGCCCAATTAACCTGCCATGCATGTCTTTGGAATGTGGGAGGAGACCGGAGTACCCGGAGAAGACCCACGCGGGCACGGGGAGAACATGCAAACTCCACCCAGGAAGGTCCGAGCCTGGACTCGAACCGGAGACCTCAGAACTGGGAAGCGGACGTGCTAACCACTCGACTACCGTGCCGCCTATTATTATTATTATTATTATTATTATTATTATTATTATTATTATTATTATTATTATTATTATTATTATTATTATTATCATTATTTTAAATCATAGACCGACAAGTTAAATACGAAAAAAATTCTTAACGTCCTTTTAACGTCATTAACTGCGTCACACAATGCATTCTGGGAACAATATATATATGTAAAACAGGTGGATTTAATATATCCGGAACGTATACCGGCAAAGTGATATTTTTCGTAACAATACGATTACAGTTGAGCTCCGTAATTTAGGGCTGGTCCACGAAAATCTGCGTATAAATGAAGGCAATCGTTTGAACTTATATACGGTTATTTTACTGATGCGGCCCACTTGATAATATATGTGTGGCCATGTGGCCCCTCGAGCTAACATCCCTGCACTAAAGTACTCACTGAAGACACTAGTTTTAATATTGTGTCTCAGTGATGGTACAAAAATAAACCGTTTTCTCATTGAAAAAAAAAACATTTTATGTCTTGATTAGTTTTATCCAAGATTATCGTGGACTTATATTACCTGACCAATATATCGATAATCACAGTATTGTCATATCGTAAGATCATCATTGTTGTGAGCCTTGTATTGCATGTCGAATCGTATTGTGAGGTACCCAGAGGTCTTCTTGAATAGTATGCCACAAGCTTGGCAGTCAATTCCTCTTACAGCAGCACGTCTTGAGCTCCATCCGATTGGATGAGGAGCATTGGTACACGGAAGCGTAGGTAAATGGCAGGTAAATGAGCTCATCTTCGCCTGTCGAGTAGAAGTACCAGTGGCTAAAGCTCAACTGTTTCAAGGGAACCTACCCCCCTACCCTGTCCACATTTGATCACTGGAGTGCTCACAAAGTGCCCAACGGGATCTTGGTCACTTCCCTGACAAAGACCCTTCACCCGCAGTTGCTCAGTTTAGACGGAGTCTTGGTGGTTTAGATGATGGAGGCTACTGTGCTCATTGGACCCTTCAAAACAGGCAATTTTGTCTCTATCCAAATTTGTCCAAAACTGTAACAAATATCGAAACTCTGAAGTGCTGTCAATACTTTCCGGTTGTACTGTATTTGTGCGGCATTTATGTGCATGTTGTATAATTCTGTGCAAATTGTACTGTATCAGGTAACCCCGGACTAGTTGGTCCATGGGGAGATCCTGGAAGTATTGGGCGAAAAGGACCAAGTGGTAATCCTGGAAACCCAGGGAGGCCTGGGGGAAAAGGTGCATATTTTTTTCCATATTCAATGCATACGACCATAATTACAATCCTAATTTTGAAAATTGTGTGTCTTCTGTCCAGGTCCCCTGGGTGACCCAGGTATTCCAGCATTCTTGAAAGGAAGACCTGGACCTCCTGGGTTTCCAGGAGACCCAGGGAAAAAAGGCCATCCTGGTAAGTATATTGACCAGTATTGTATGTATGAGCTCTCATCTAATAACTTATCATGTACATCTAACAGTACATTCATGTGTATTATTGTACAAATCTGTAATTTTGTAAACATAATGTTCAAATAGGATCAAAAGGACTAAAAGGAGACCAAGGAAACCCTGGAAGGCATGGCCCAAATGGGGAACCAGGTATTAAGGGTTACAAAGGACAAAAGGGAGAACCAAACTTTGATGACTATGGCCCACCTGGACCAAGTGGACAAAAGGTGGGAAAAAAAAAGATACTAGACTATTTGACCAGTATCACATGTATCACGGTGTGTCAATAAGCAATATTGGATGCTCATTGTCCTCAGGGGGAAAGAGGACTAACCGACACACGACGATTGAAGGGTGAAAAAGGTCGGCCTGGTTTTCCTGGAGGACCGGGTTCACCAGGATTTAATGGAGACAAAGGAGACCCAGGACTCCCTGGACCAAACGGTGTCAATCACTGGTCATTTATGAGTGCCTTTGTACCCTTTACTTGCTGGTAATGGTTTATCATGTTTTTTTTTCTCCAATGCTACTGTTGCAGGTCCACCTGGATATCAAGGAACAAAAGGTTCAGATGGACCTCCGGGAGGCAAAGGACACCGAGGACCAAACGGGCCACCAGGCAAAATCCATTGAAATGACTTAATTCTGAAGAATGTCACTGATGAATGAGTCTATATTATATATGATTTTTTTTTGTTTTTCATTGTCTTTAGGTACCCCAGGCCCACCAGGTGGTTTGGGTCCTCCAGGTCCCAAAGGGCGCCAGGGGCAGGATGGCTTCCCCGGACCACCAGGACAAAAAGGAGATACAAGTGAGAGACAGGAAATTTTGTCAATGTTCTTTAGACAGAGCTGTAATTTTGACGAGAATTGGAATATGTTTGTCAAACTGTACTTTCATTATCACGGATGTCATTTAAATGTTTCTATTCCTACTTGTATACAGTTGTGACAGAGGGACCTCCTGGTCCCCCCGGTGACCCAGGACAGCGAGGTGGGTCTTCAACTTCCCAGATATATCAGTTTCCCTCTCATCTTCCCACTCAACTTATTCAGAAAATATAGCAACGATTTGAACAAAATGTTCTGAACTCACAAACTGTTATTCCTGTTCTGTAGGTCTTCCTGGGGATCCTGGTTTGCCTGGCCCGGATAGGTCAGGATTTCCTGGATTAGAAGGAGACA